>NC_133617.1:421513598-421820215 GCF_048593235.1 Sminthopsis crassicaudata
GAAGAGAGAGAGAGAGAGAGAGAGAGAGAAGTGTATTTTTGTTTAGAGAAGAGTGACTATACAGTTATCCCTTCCACACTGAGATTTTCTCCATCCAGGTTTTGATACATCACAGATTGTAATTTAGGAGACTTTTGCAGAAATTATAAATGACACAGAAAAAGTTTAGATACTCAGAAATGTATTAAATACATATGCATGTATATATTTATATACACACATATATAGTATTGTATAATATCAACATATTTTATCTTTTAATACCATAATAATTCAGACTTATGGTATAAAGGGAGAGCCAAAAACTTTTACTCTGATTTTCCAGATTTCTGAGGCTCAGTACTTCACAAGACCAAAATACTCCCCCCAAAAAAAGTTTTCAAATAATTAAAGGACTAGTGAAAAGTAATGAGAGGGGGAAAGGTTCAAAAGATATCTAATAATTTCTTTCCAAATTTGATCTTCAAGAGGCCAGGGTCCTACATAAGCACTGACCCTAGATTCAGCACTGCAATTCTATTTCCTACTTCACAGAAGATCCCTGGTAGTGCTGAGTACTTCTGGAGTCCCTCTTGCCATGCTATGCTCTGCTAAGAGCAATAATCTCAGCTAATACCATTCTGATTCAGCCTTGCCACTTCTATCTTCTCTTGACCAGTAAGTTTTACAATCAATAATTAAATATTTAATAAGTACCTACTATGTGCCAGACATTGTGCTAAATGCTAGAAGTTAAAAAAAAAAATAGACAGCCCCTGTACTCAAGAAATTTACAATTTAATACCAGCAAATATATACAAAACAAGTTATATATATAGGATAAATCAGAAATAATTAACAGAAGGAAAGCATTGGAACTAAGAGAAGTTGGGAAAGGCTTCCTCTAGAAAGTGAGATTTTAGCTAAGACTTAAAGGAAGTCAGAGAGATCAGTAAATAGAGTGGAGAGAGAATTTCTATCCAGAGATGGAGAAGAGTCAGAAAAAATTCCCAGAGCTGAGAGATGAGTGGTCTTGTTTATGGAACATCCAGTAGGTCAGTGTCAAGTCCACACAGCCACTCCATCGTTAATTATTTTCATAATATGAAGCCTCATTTTCTGGAAGTCGATACCTGCCTGCTATGGGACTAAGAGAAGAAAGAAAGCTTTCAAAATATGGTAATCAGAAAGACAGATTCAACTCCTGTCCCAGATATTTACTACTATTTACTAGTATGGATCTCTCTAATAGGGTAATATGTTTGTTTATCCATACTATCTATACTGTGCATATGTACATATGCATATATACATTATACAGTCTGTATGTATATACACTATACAACTATACAGTACATGTACATGTGTCTATGTAGATATGTATTATACAGTATGAGTGAATATTATAACTATACAGTACGTGTATGTATATATAATATATATATGTATGTGCATATTTATTTACAGTATATGTATATATATATTATACTATATGTATGTGTATACTTATAATACAGTATGTGTATATACATATACAGTATAGGTATTTGTGTATAATGCAGTATGCATGTATATATAAATATATACATATAAATTATGTGTGTGGATGTATGTATGTATATATATAATATAGTATATGTACTGTATATACATGCAATATTGTTTATATGTATACATATACACACATAAATATATATATGTGTGTATTGTGTGGATGGGTATGTATATGTATATGTATGTATATATATATAATACATTATGTACATTGCATTGCATGTACATATATGTAGTACATATATGCACGTATGTTATATAGTACACATGCACACACACACATATATATACACCTATTTATATATGTATGTGTGAATGGGTATATATGTGTGTGTATATACATATACAGCATATGTGTGCTTATATATACTATACAATACATGTATGTGTGTGAATATATATATAATGTTATGTATATGTATATATACTACACAATATGTATGCATGTATATATAATATATTATGTATTATACACATACAATATTCATGTGTATATAAAATATATACATATAGATTATATGTGTGTGCATATGTTGGTGGGTGTATATATATATGTATATATATACATATATATATATATTTGTATGTGTTTATATGTGCGTGTGTGTGTGTGTGTGTGTGTGTGTGTGTGTGCATATAATCTGTATATCCATTCCATATAGATAATCTATTTCTATGGACAAATCGCATAACCTCTCTGGGTCTCAGGTCTTCATCTTTAGAATAAGATGGTTGGCTTAGACAGCCCTTAAATTCCTTTCCAGTTCTAAATTGATGATCCTGGGAACTCATTCTACATTTATACAGCACTTTAAGTGTAACCCCTGTCCCAAAGCCCTTTGATATGAGACTCTCCACTTACTGGTGGAGATGAGTGCCCTGTCCTGACTGATGGAAGGGGTCTGCGTGTGAGAGAGATGAAGGGGCTCCAGTGTTCACCAGCTCCCTTTAGGGACTCATGAGTCTGGCACTCCCAGCTTCCAGTTACAAGAGTAAAGATGGAAGAGACTAACTCCACTTCGGGGTGCTTCAGGGTCTATTCCATCTCCCTAAATTCAAATCAGGCCTCAGATACTTACTACCTGTGAGACCCTGGGCAAGTTACCTACCCTGTTTGCCTTAATTTCCTCATCTATAAAATGATCTGAAAAAAGAAATGATAAACCATTCCAGTCTATTTGCCCCCCCCCCTAAAAAAAATCTTAAAAGATGTCACAAAGAGTCAGATGTGAATAAAATGACTGAGCAATAAAAATTTCTGATTTTATTCTTCCCTCATCCTTGGGATTTAAAATCCATCATTGACTGGCAAAAATTGAATGATTTTTTTTAATGAATTTCAAAAGAACTTTATTGATATTTACTCTAAAAAGAATCTAACCTTCCTGTTCTAATTTCTCTTAACCAACATTCTAGTTTATTTTTAATTTTTTTATTAAAGTTTTTTTTTTTTTATTTTTCAAAACATGAGTGAACAATTCTTTAGCATTAGCCCTTATAAAACCTTGTGTTCCAGTTTTCCCCCCTTCCTCCATTCCCTCCCCTAGATGGCAAATAGTCCAATATATGTTAAACATAGTAGAAATATGTTAAATCCAATATATGCCTACATATTTATACAATTATCTTGCTGCACAAGAAAAATCAAATCAAACCAGTAAAAAAGAAAGAGAAGCAAAATAAAATGCAAGCAAACAACAGCAAAAAGAGTGAAAATGCTATGTTGTGAACCACACTCAGTTCCACAGTCTTCTCTCTGGGCATAGATGATTCTCTTCATCACTGAACAATTAGAAGTGGTTTGAATCATCTCATTGTTGAAGAGAACCACGTCCATCAGAACTGATCATCATGCAGTCTTGTTGTTGCTATGTACAATGATTTCCTGGTTTTGCTCATTGCACTCAGCATCAGTTCATATAAGTCTATCTAGACCTCTCTGAAATTATCCTGCTGGTCATTTCTTACAGAACAATAATATTCCACACTAGTTTAGAAGTTTCAAGAAAAAATAACTCAGACATGAAATGTAACCAAAAACTTCATTATCTGTCAGAGCAAAAATGCATCCAGAAATAATATTTAAGGTTACTGTCTTATTCACAATCAAACTTTTTGTGGTACTGTTAGATTACTAGATTTATATTTTATTTGGATGGGTTTGGTCTGGACCGGCACTTTTATCAGTGTTAGCAAGTCTAGTGACTTCTATTCAAGTAAATTGGCAAGTGTTCTGTAACTTATAGTCTTAGAGAAATGAGTGGGGAAATGAGACATTAAGTCACATACACCCATGACTGCATAGCTCACAAATTTCAGAGACTATGCTGAAATCCATGTCTTCCTAACTCCAGTTCTAACCATTGTATTACATGAACATTTATAATTCTGGGCTTTATGTTAGATTGGGCAACACCTTCTACATTTCACTTTATTCCATAGCTAAAACCAACTATTATAAGAAGGGATATTATATTATAATATAGATAGATGAAGTCACCAACTATCAAACCAAACAGGTGATAGTAGGGAAGAAGAGACAAGTGTTGATTAAGAACCTACTATGTGCCAGGCATTGTGATAAGTACTTTAAAACCTGACTTAATTCTTACAACAACCCTGGGAGCTAAGTATTATTATGATTCCCATTTTACAACTGAGGAAACTGAGGAAGACAGATATTAAGCAATTTACCCACAATCAAATAATTAAGTATATTATCCCCCAAAAGAGAGCAAATTTGAATTCAAGCTTTCCTGACTCCAAGTCCAGGGTTCTGTCCACTGAATCATCTAGTTTATTAATAAGATCAAAGTTCTTGGGATGGAAAATTTCATCCACTTTCAGAGAGAGAACTATGGAGACTGAATGTGGATGAAAGCATAGTATTTTCACCATTTGTTTGTTTCTTTCTTTCTCATGCTTTTTTCCTCTTTTGATCTGATTTTTTTTGCACAACATGACAAAAATGTAAATATGTTTTTAAAAATTGCACATGTTTAACTTATATTAGATTGCTTGCTGTCTTGGAGAGGTAAGGGAGGGAGGGAGAAAAATTTGAACACAAATTCTTGCAGAAATGAATGTTGAAAACTATTTTTGCATGTGTTTGAAGAAATAAAATAGTGTTGAATTTTTTTTTAAAGACAGCAAAAAAAAATCTAAGATTCTATGGTGAGTAAAAAAAAGTCAGGGACTAGAAGCTGGGGATCCAGATCACAATCCTACCTATCCCCAAAGTATCACCCAGCTCCAGTCAGTCCTCATTGTTTGTTATTGTTGTCTATACCAAAGAATATCCATGAAATGAGTTAAGAAAAAATTTCTCATTTGTCAACATTTGTCAAATACCTACCCCAGATAAGCTGGAGTTTATACTGAATCTGTAAAAGATTTCTGTAACCACAGAAACAAAGAGAGACCCCTAGAGATAAGCAGACAGAGCAGTGGGTGGGGGAAGGGGAAGCTGAGGGGAGAGAGAGAGAGAGAGAGAGAGAGAGAGAGAGAGAGAGAGAGAGAGAGAGAGAGAGAGAGAGAGAGAGAGAGAGAGACAGAGACAGAGACAGAGACAGAGACAGAGAAAGACAGAGAGACAGAGAAAGGAGGAAGAGAAAGGAGGAAGAGAAAGGGAGGGAGAGAAAGGGAAGGAGGGAGAGAGAGCGGGAAGGAAAAAGGGAGAGCGGGAGAAAGAGACGAACTGAGACAGATAAGACATAGAGAGACAGAGAAAGAGAGGAGGAAGAGGAGGAAGACAGACAAAAATATCTGGAAGTATGCTAGCATCCCTAATCCTCTTGGAAATCTAGCAAATCTAGCAATATGGTTTCCACAGCACTGACCCCATCCCAAGGACTGCCAGAAAAGCTTACTCTGACTCAGCTCCCCATCCACCAGTACTGAGGCTCCTCGTTAGCTCTTCTGGGCTCTCGTCAGCTCCAAGGTCTTTATGCCAGTTTGAAATTAGATTGTTAACACACCACTGTTTCTCTAGCCTGGCAAAAATCGATAGGTATTGATTTCATTATAAAGTTTCCAGTGGCCTCTGAGAGGTGCAAAATGGTAGGGGACCAAGCAGATAAAACCTGTTAGTCACTTGCTTAAATTGTCCCCTATTGAGTGCTGGCCCTAAAATTATCGAGTGTCAGATCGCCTTTTCCATGCTTATGTCTTAAGTCGGCCAATAAGACCTGCATCACAATGAGCCATCAAAGCTGGGGGGCGTTGCAATGGGTGACTGTAAGATAAAATGTGGACATTGCAACCTGGGTATTATGGCCCACCAGTCACTTTGAGAGCCTCCACTCTAACAAAACATGACCTTATGTTCGCAACATACATATATATTTTTTAGCCACTGAGTGGATTTTTCTGGCTTGAAAAATATGAGCATTTGTAAAAAGTAATATCAAAATATTAAAAGTGCTCCTCTTTATGTCCTTCTTGAATACTGCCCCCTTGGAGACTTGTCTTTTTGCTTTGTCTAACACTAATCTGTTCTGTACACATGTAAACTTGTGCCAAAATAAGGGATGGATAATGCTTTTCTGGATAATAGATGGATAAATAGCTTTTCTTAATGAATTGTGGTATAAAATTGTGTGTCCACAGTCCTGTTACAAAGCTTCTGCTTTCATACATGCTAACTGAGGGAAATAACTACATGAAAAAAAAGGTCTAGCAAATATCGTGTCCTTCCTCAGTCACGAGAGAGAGGAATTGCAGCAACCATGGACAGCTATCATTATAAATATGAGCTATCATCATCATGATCTTATTCTCATTTTGTTTGATGGAGTTCAGCCAGAAATGACCCTAGGACCTTCTATTACGCTTTTATATTTACTGTCCTACAGAGTATTGCACAAGTGGATAAAATGACTCTTTTTTCCCAAGCTTAATAAAAGTATTAGGATGTAAGCTCATGTCCTGTAGGCTTCTCTGAAAACATCCTTAGTATAATTCTAGTGGCAGGCAGAATTAAAGAGAGGATATATGCTTCATCCTATTTCCTTCTGCTAATTCTTCTTCAATTTTTTAAATCTGTGTAGCCTGGAGATATTGAGTATTTGGGGAGAGGGAAATAGAAGGGAACAAATAAATGCCTACCGTATACTAGGCACTGTGCTAAGCATATTACATATGTTTTCTCTTTTGATCCCTACAACAACTCTGGGAGATAAATGTTGTTATAATCCTCACTTTATAGTTGAGAAAGCTGAGGTGGACAGAGATTAAGTGACTTACTGAACATTTAAACTCAGCTCTTCCTAAGTCCAAGCCTACCACATAGTGATATCTATCAAGAGCATCATTCTTAAGTTTCCATAAATCAATATTGTCCGGGAGATTCTAGGCAACAATTCACAATAGTGAGAATGTTTAGTTCCAGTACAGTTTGGTGGATGGATTCTCAGGAATATTTTGAAGTCTACTTTTGTTGTATAGAGATTTTTTTTGTCTGTTAGTCCATCAACTGTTTCTGGTGTATGATTCAAGCCACCAGATGATATCGTAGACAATATTTTTAACAGCCTACAGTGATGTAATGCACAGTTTCTCTCATTTCCTTGCACAATCCACATTGATTATTAAGTTTGGCTCCTTAGGCATAACCTATCTGTGAATCCTGGTAGCAACAGCATGGCCCTGAAGTGTTATCACAGACTCCTCATTTCCATAAATTAATCTGTATGATTCAGCTACTTCTTTGTGACTTTTTTGTTGCATTTATTCTTAGTTCATGGGGTTTTACCCATGGAGGAGACTTTGATTCTATTCTTGGATTTTAGCCATTTAATAAGCCTCATCTAGAGAAAAACGGTTTCAATTATATCTCACAAACCCAATAATATGCGACTATCATCAGTCTCTAACTATTGCTCAGCAAAGTGATATCTGCTTGTTCCAAAATCATTACTGTAGTTTTTCTACCTGTTTGCCATGTATCCTGAGAATAGCTTATCAATATTCTCCCTCCTTTTTGATGAGGAATCATTAATCTTTCCATAACTGCCTAGAGCTTGATGGGATAAATGGATTCCAGTAAAAGCCCAGGCCCCTTGTAGTAACCCAGAATCTGAGTAGGCCCCAGTGAGGAGCAAAATTTGAAGGGAAGAGAGGGAGAAAAATGTATAACACAATGTTTTGCAGGGGTGAATGCTGAAAGCTATCTTTGCATGTATTTTAAAAATTAAAAAGCTATCATTAAAAAATTTTTAAATAGAAAAATAAAAGTATATATTAAAACTGATATTGCATAGGTATTGCTTTAGGCATATCCTTCCCATTGAACTTTGATTTCAGGATGCTAATAAGTCTCTCCTTTAAAAAAATTAATAGATTTTTGTTGATATATTTTGTTTTTGTATCACTTAAATTTGTCCTGTGTCTTTCCTCCTACCCAAGAGCCTTTTCTAATAATTAAAAAAAATTAAGCAAGAGAAAAACAACTCAACTTATTAATACACCAACAAAATCTGGCATCATATGTAATACTTCATATCCTTGTACCGTTATTTCTGAAGGAGAGGTGTCTTCTCATATCTCTTCTTTGAGGCCTAAATTGTTCTTATGTTTTCACAGTAACCATTTCTCATTATTCTGGGACTTTTCTATTTAAATTGTCATAGTCTTTGTGCATATTGTTTTCTGAGTTCAAGTCTTGTCTACTTAACTTAATTTTGCATCAGTTCATGTAGATCAATTAGTATTTTTCACCTTGACAGTTTTATGCAAACTATGTCTAATCTGGAGAAGACCAAGGCATTTTGGTGATGATGATGGTAATGGTGATGATGGTGATAATGATGAAGGATGAGTCAATGTTTCTCTCTAGTGGCTAGAGAGCCACTAGATCTAGAGTCTTGTATCTAGGAAGACCTAAAACTAAGTTCCATTTGTGACACATACTGTCTGTTTAATCTTGGACAAGTTACTTAATTTCTCAATGCTTTGGACCAGAAGTGTCAAATATGGCTGCATTCTTGAGTGCAGCCTGAACACAATTTATCAGAAGTTATCTTCTCAATATGGTGGATAAGCAATTAACATCAATTAGCTCTTACCAAGGGATATTTGCTAAGATTCTGTAACAAAAACAGAAATACAAACATAGTCCATCTCACCACCCAATCAGGATACACTCTCCCTTCTACCTATTTCTAAGCATACTGGGTTCAAATAACAAGAGCTTACTATAAAGATTCCTCCCAGCAAAGTTGCAACCTTATTTAGTCTTCTCCTATAACTCATTCACTTAGAAACAGGAAAGAATGAAATAGGAGAGAGGAGGTAAGAAGGGGGGGAAATTGAAAGGGAAAGAAAGGGAAGGAAGGGAGGAAGGAAGGAAGGAAGGAAGGAAGGAAGGAAGGAAGGAAGGAAGGAAGGAAGGAAGGAAGGAAGGAAGGAAGGAAGGAAGGAAGGAAGGAAGGAAGGAAGGAAGGAAGGAAGGAAGGAAGGAAGGAAGGAAGGAAGGGAGAGAGGAAGGAAGGAAGGGAGAGAGGAAGGGAGGGAGGGAGGGAGGGGGGAGGGAGAGAGGGAGGGAGGGGGGAGGGAGAGAGGGAGGGAGGGGGGAGGGAGAGAGGGAGGGAGAGAGAGGGAGGGAGAGAGGGAGGAAGAGAGAGGGAGGGAGAGAGGGAGGAAGAGAGGGATGGAGGGAGGGAGGGAGGGAGGAAGGGAAAGAGGGAGGGAGGAAGCATCAGGCTTCATAGTGACCAGGTGAGAAGAAATGAAATCTTCTTCTTCATCTGGAGCTCCTTAGCTATGCTTATCTTCACTTGAAAGCCACAAGGAAGAGAGGCAATTATATTTATTTCATGAGTGACCTTGAATGAGTAGCCTTGATCAAGTAACTTGACAAGTCTAGGTCTCAGTTTCCTCAGTTATAAGATAAAGGAATTACACTAAATGGTTTCTGAAGTCCCTCCCAGCAGTAGATGTATAAGCATATGATCTTTGGTAAACTGATTCATGGGCCCTATCCACTTCTTCAGAGCAATTATACAAAAAGAACTTAATGTTGTCTTTTATTTTTCTTGTGTCCTATTCTTTACCCCATTTGAAGTTTTCTTGGCAAAGATACTGAAGTGTTTTGCTATTTCCTACTTCAGCTCATTTTACAAATGAGGAAACTGAGGCAAACAGGTTTAAGTGACTTGCTTAGGGTCACACAGCTATCAAATGTCTGAGGATGGATTTTTAACTCAAGAATTTAAGTTTTCTTAACTTCAGATCCAGCACTCTCTTCACTGAGTCATCTACCTGCTAAAATAGGATGATTTTTTAAACTATTAGTCAATGCTAAGGGAAAGGAACAGAAGTTGCAAAAAGACTTGCATTTACCTTAATATAGAAATGATGAACTCTTGGCCAGGGATGGAGTGCATCTAGTAAGAGCTCATCAAAATGTATTTGTCTGGTGTTGTAAATCCTGGAATTTGCCTGGAATTGCAAATCTAATTAAAATGGCTTTAAAGGGAAAGGCAACTGAGGAGGGAGAAAACTATTTAAATATATCTATAAGTATAGATATAGCTGAAAACTATTTAAACATACCCCTAGGTATAGACAGTAACTAATATAAGAAGAAGGGTAGTTACTCAGAAATTCATAGGAGAGAAAAATCTAAAAAAAAATCAGTGATAAAAAAACCATGATCTCACATGTCTATAAATAAATGTGTGAAGTATGGATAACAGAAAAAAATACAGAATCTAATGCTGAGAGACAAATTTGAGCTCTTAGGTAGCACTGAAACTTATGAGATATAATCTATAACTGGAATGTGACTCTGGAAAGCCATACTTTATTCAAAAAGAGTGGGATCAATAAAAGGAAGAATATATAGTTGTATTATATATTAAAATATATATTCAAGAACCAGAGTCAGAGAAGCATGACAGAGAACATCTGGTTAAAAATCAGATGTAGGTTAAGCAGAAATGATATTTTCATGGGGATACCATTTAGATAGGGAAAAAAAGATTAAGAAAGAGATCACAAGTCTTGGTAAAGAATCAGAATAGTAGTGATGGGAGATTCCAATTATCCAACATCTTTTAGATTTCTCTGCTCTCTCTCCCCTTTTCTCTCTCTCTCTCTGCCAAAAGCAGTACAGCTAATCAATTCCTAGTTTGCCTTAATGCTAATTTGTGCATCAAAAGGTAAAGGAAGCAATGTAGAAAATTGTTATTCTGTGGCTGACAAGAAATGATAGGAACCTAGGGAAAAGTACTCACTCCAACCTAGAATTTGTGATAAAGGAGAATAAAATTGGGCATGATCTGACATCTACTATATTTGACATTATTTGCAACATTTCACACTCTAGTCCCTCATCTCTCAAGTCTTTTAAGAATTTCAGAACAGACTAAATTCTAATGATAAGAGTCAGTAGTACTGATAAAAAAAAAAATCAACAGCTCCAGAAAGGGTAATGAGGTTTTATCCTCTAGTCATTTCTCTCTCCCTCAACCCCACTGGAGTCCAGGACCAGCCCAAAATCTTTCCCCCCTGACTCTTCTTCTGTACTCAAACATCCTGCAGAACAAGGGATTAAAGCACCCACTCTAGACTCCCGTTGTTAGATTGAAAAAAAAATAAGTGAGATTATGAAAAGCAGTCTTGCTCATCGGCATTCTAGCAGAGTCCCCCTGTTATTTTCAATGACAGAAGAAAAAACCATCATTGCATAACCTACTAAATGAAAAACAATATTTAATTAGGACTATGTGAGTTAGACAAGCAAACAATTAAATGTCCTATTACTATCAGTCTTACACCGTTTAAACCTCTGTTCAATACAGAGTCATTAAAAAAGGGCTAATAGAATATGAAAATGTAAATAATGAAGTTACATGTTGCATTTCAACGATTCCTTGGGCCCACAGATCTAAAGCTATAGCTGACGCTGGCGGAAACCGTCTCCAACATCAAGATGAAAGTCGAGTTGCAGGGGAGGCGGCAGGCTGACAAGTTGACATTCTAGTAGAAAAAGGAGGGAGGGGGGAAGAATTTCAATGACGAAAAAGGGCATCTATCAAATAATGGCCAAAATGGCAGGGATGTAGTAACTGATGTCATAGGGACTGTGCTTTTCTTATTTCTTTGCATCTGAAAAACAAAATGAAAGAACTGCATGAAAGGGAGAGAGAGAGGCAGCTTACAACAATCTCTTGGGCTTTTCAAGTTAAGCTTATAGAATGCGTTTGCCAACTAACATTGCCCTAGATACCTAGCTTTGAGGATTTACGAGCAGTTCCCGGCCATCTCCCAAAAGGATGCCATCGTCATACCTTCAAAAAGCAGCTGCTGAAGGACAGGCAAATTCAGGGACCAAATACAGGTGGTACCCAGGAAGAGCTTTAATGTTAACAGTAGCAGCAACAGGCAGATTGAGACCCAGCAATCCTGTTGTCATGACCCTCTCAAAATCTCTGTTCTTCTAAACTGCCTTTAAATTCTCCCCATCCCACCCAGTGTATTCTGCTAGCCAATTCAGGTGTGGATAAGGCAATATAGTTCAACAGAAAGAACAGTGAATTTGGTATTAGAGGATCTGCATTCAAATCCCAGCTCTGTCATTCATGTGATGCTTAGCAAGTGGTTTAACTTCTCTTGACCGTATCAATGTCCTTATCTGCAAAATGAAGGGTTAGACCAGAAGGCCTCCAACATCTTTCCCAGCTCTAAATCTATGAGCTAAAAGCCAATAAGGTCCCATTTAATTCAGAGGATTTGATTGGAATAGACAAGATACCCATATAACCCAGCAGAAATGGCAACAGAGGCTGAAGGGAGATGCTCCAACTTGGAGACCAATGAGCCCCTTAACTGAAACTGTTTTTAGCATACATTTTTGTGCATGCCTTTAGTTTTTATATCAGTCATTTCTAACACCCCTGCTCTATCACCCACTAGAATTGAAGCTTTATTTATCACACAGTCAAGTAAAAATAGCCAAGCAGTTCTAACAATTTGTTCAACATATTACCCTCATCATCCATCCTCCCTATTCTGTGCCAAGAAAGAGGCTATTTTTCATTACCTTTTTCCCAGTACCTATTATTGGTGGATGTAATCTTCTGCTTTAGCCTCTGACCCAAGCCTATAGATTTTTTAGCCACTACTTAGGAATCCTCAGACTGTGAGCCATAGCATTGGGTCCTTCAGAGCCCTAACTAACCCAAATGCCTGACTTCATCAGTCTTTGGTGTCTTTTTTTCAACTACTGATAAATGTTGCTGCACATCCTTTGGCAATATGGAGGGGCTCAGAATACTTGAACTACTCCCAAAAACATGTAGAGAAAGGGTCTCTCATATATACACAATTACCATAGTCACATATACCTCAATTACCATAATCAAGCAAAAGGCATGATTAGAATTTGATAAATAAACAAGATTTGTCTATGCAAACACCTTTATTAGGAGCAAAAGCCTCTGATTGAAACATAAAAATCAATTAATAGGACTGTTGAATAATTTTTCTACAAATCCATCATAATAAAATGTGAGCGACTTATAGAGTTTTGGTCATTATATAAAAGCAGATGATACTACACAGGAAACATTTTGTGACTGGTTAAAAATAATTAGTCATGTTCCTTGGGCTAGGCGTGAAAATAGCAAGTCAGTTGGCAATCTATCTGGCCAATGGCAGAGGCTTCCAGATCAGAAGCTACATATTCTGGGTCAAGGGCTGGACCTAGGAACCAAGAGAGAGAGATAGAGAGAGACAGATAGACAGACCAGACAGGACAGAGACAGAGAGACAAAGACAGACACAGAGACACACAGAGAGAGACACAGAGAGAGAGATGCTATAAGCAAATTAGAAAAACAAAGAATAATCTATCTTTCAGATCTGTAGAGAAGGAAGGAATTTATGGCCAAAGAAGAACTAGAGTATCTTAGGAAATGCAAAATGGATAATTTTTATATTAAGTTAAAAAGTTTTTGTACAAACAAAAAGAATGCAGACAAAATTAGGAAGGAAGCAATAAATTGGGAAAACATTTTTTCATTCAAGGGTCCTGAAAAAGGTCTCATTTCTAAAATAGAGAGAGAATTGACTCAAATTTCTAAAAATACAAGCCATTCTCCAATTGATAAATGGTCAAAGGATATGTACAGAAATTTTTCATATGAAGAAATTAAAATCATTTCTAGTCTTATGAAAAAAAATGCTCTACATCACTACTGATCTGAGAAATGCAAATTAAGACTACTCTGAGGTACCACTACATACTTTTCAGTTTGACTAAGATAATGGGAAAAGATATTGATGAATGTTGGAGGAGATGTAGGAAAACTGGGACACTAATACATTGTCAGTGTAGTTGTGAACTGATCCAACCATTTTGGAGAACAGTTTGGAACTATGCACAAAGGTTATCAAACTGTGCATATCCATTAATCCAGCAGTGTCTCTATTGGACCTGTATCCCAAAGAGATCATAAAAAAGGGGAAAGGACCCAAAATGCAAAATGCAAAAATGTTTGTGGCAGCCCTTTTTGTAGTGGCAAGGAACTGGAAACTAAGTGGATGTCCATTAGTTGGAGAATGGCTAAATAAGTTATGGTATATGAATATTATGGAATATTATTGTTTTATAAGAAACAAGCAGAAGGATGATTTCAAGAAGGCCTGGAGAGACTTACATGAACTGTTGCTAAGTGAAGAGTCGAACCAGTAGAACATTGTACAGAGTAACAACAAGATTATACAATGATCAATTTTGATGGACATGGTTCTTTTCAACAGTGAGGTGACACAGGCTAGTTCCAATGGTTTTGTGATGGAGAGAGCCATCTGCACCCAGAGAGAGAACTGTGAGAACTGAATATGGATCATAACATAGCATTTTCAGTTTTTTGCTATTGTTTGTTTTTTGTTTTCTTTCTCATTTTTTTTCTTTTTTTGATATGATTTTTCTCATGCAGTGTGATAAATGTGAAAATATGTATAGAAGAATTGCATGCATTTAACATATATTGGATCACTTGCTGTCTTTGTCTAAGGAAAAGGATGGGGAAGGGAGGGAAAAAATTTGGAACACAATGTTTTGCAAAGGTTAATGGTGAAAACTATGCATATATTTTGAAAATTAAAAGCTAAAAAATAAAAATAAATAAAAAGGAGAGAGAGAGAATCATTCTTTAGGGATGAGGGCATGGTCTCCCTGCCTCTTTCTTTCTCATCTTCCCTTCTTTCTTCCTTTACCCATTGTTGTTGTTCATCCTTCATTTTCAAAGAGGACCATGACATAGGGAGGATGATATTTTGACTTGCACATTAATTTGGATTCAAATGAATGTAGTTTCTGTGTATAGCATCACCTCTAAGGTAACTCGTTTAGTTTTCACCTGCCCTCATGGTTTGGGGTTTCTCGAGGGTCTAGCCAGGAGTTCTCAAACTACTGTCCGTGGGCCAGATGCGGCCTGTTGAGGACGTTTATGCAGCCTGCCAGGTTATGGCAAATGAGCTTTTGTTTTTACTATAGTCTGGCCCTCCAACTGTCTGAGGGACAATGAACTGGCCCTCTATTTGAAAAGTTTGAAGACCACTAGCCTTTTCAGCTATGCAAAGTTATCAGCTTCACTCTCTCCTCCAAAGTCATTAGAGTTCAATGGCAAGACATAACTGAGGATACTAGCAAACTGCCTCCCCGTATCACCTCACATCTTATATCTCTCCCCTTTCTACTAACCATGTCATTGGAGGAACTAGACCAGCAACAATGCATCTATCCTAGAGCAAATAAATATGCTAAAGACACATAGAAATTCAGAAAGATGGTTGCTAGAGAGAGTCAAGTCAACAACCATTTATTAAATACTATGTGCCAAGCACTGGGCTAAAGATATAGGTCAGCTAAGTGGTCAATGGATAGAGCACTGGATCTGGAATCAAGAAGACCTGAGTTCAAATGTGACCTCAGATACAATTCACTTTTGCCTCTGTTTCTTCAGTTATAAAATAAGGATCATTATAACACCTACGTTGGAAAGCTTTGTGAGCTTCAAATGACCTTTTTGTAAATCACTTAGTGCCTAGAACATAATTGAAAGTATATGTTTATTGCTTTCCCTTGTCCTCTTCAAAGAAAGAAAAACTATCCTTTTCCTCAAAAAAAAAACCCTACTCTTACCATGCTATCTTTGTAAATACCTTTACTAAAAGCCAATTGAAGGTACTGGCTAATTGTTCATGGGGAGCACACCAGTATAGTCTTAGGAGTTAAAGTCTAAGAGTGTAGCCCCCAGAGCTGAAAAGGCTAGTGGTCTTCAAACTTTTCAAATAGAGGGCCAGTTCATTGTCCCTCAGACAGTTGGAGGGCCAGACTATAGTAAAAACAAAAGCTCATTTGCCATAACCTGGCAGGCTGCATAAACATCCTCAACAGGCCGCATCTGGCCCACGGACAGTAGTTTGAGAACTCCTGGCTAGACCCTCGAGAAACCCCAAACCATGAGGGCAGGTGAAAACTAAACGAGTTACCTTAGAGGTGATGCTATACACAGAAACTACATTCAGGTTTAGCTCTTTTCTCAAAATAATTAGTTTTTTTCTTTTTTCTATGCATAGGATGAGAAGTATATAATGTGTTCCCTTTCACACTTCTGTTTCATCTGGAATAAAATTTGATATAACTTACTTTTTTATCATAGGCAATCTTTGCACTGACACGTGCCCAAATGGGACTTGAAAGTCCAGGTAAAAGTGAAAGATCTGGAAATGAGAAAACAGATCCAACAGGAAGGGAAGGACACAAACATATGTATTAAGTGCCTACTGTGTGATAACTTGCTAAACAATGGGGATAAAAGTACAAAACCTGTCCCAGAGATTTAGACTCCTTGGGAGCAAAATACTTACACATATCAGTAAGTACATGATAATTTGAGGGGGAGTGGACATAACTAGAAGCATCATAAGACTGGATTTGGAATAAAAGAATCTGGATCCAAATAATATGTAAGCTGGATGACCTTGAGCAAATGATCTGAACTCTGGGCTTCGATTTCCTCACTTGCTTTAATCCTTCTTTTCACATGAAATCTTTCAAATATTTGTAAAAATAGCAATAGTAGCAATGATGTTCGGGTGTTTTGTTATGCTAGTATACATGACTCTCCTCTCAGTCTCTCTCTCTCTCTCTCTCTCTCTCTCTCTCTCTCTCTCTCTCTCTCTCTCTCTCTCTCTCTCTCTCTCTCTCTCTCTCTCTCTCTCTCCCACCAATAGAAACCACCTTTTGTGGACTAAGCACAGCTGATTTACTCCATTGTCTAGGGGAACTCTAGTATAAGTATTCTTTCTCAGTCCTAGTAAGTTGAGAAGTGAATCAATTACTTGTTTCTATCATTCTGAACCCCCAGTCAGAGATCAAATTTTGTCAAATATCACAAGTTTAAATCTCTCCTCTCCCCATCTCCAGCTTCTTCTCAGTAGCCTCTTCTCCATAGAATTTGAACAATGACACAAATAGAATACCAAAGCCAATCGTTAACAATGGTTCATCAGACTTGCATGCTTAAGAGGCAAAGTAAACATTTAAACAAAGAAAGATAAATATATAGTTTAAGAAATAGACTTTCCCCATGGAAAGGAATCAGTCTTATTTCCTCTCTGGAGAGAGAAGAAATAAAATAATGAGCCTAAGGGGAAATGTAATCCCAGGTTCCAGATTTACTACTCAATTTTCCCCAATCTAGTGAGGGGCAGTTAGTGAGGGCTTGAAAAGACAGAGATCTTAATCTTATCCCTCCAAACTTCTGAAAGAGAAGATTAAAGATTCCCAATTCTCCTCATGGAAAAGTCTCAGAAGAAAAAGAAAGACTTGGGGAAGAAGCCAACATGTAGACAATCCAACACCTTAATCATATTCTTATCCCTTGTCTGCTATACTAGAGACTTCAGGGAATTTTTCTTTGAGTTAGGTGTGGGAGGGTCTCAATAGAGCTGAGATAAGTCACTCCCACTGGGATATAGCTCATTCGCTTACAGTATTGGTTAGTATGTTCTGCATCTGTATACTTTCCCTGATTCTGTTTGTTATCAACTTGGATAAATAGGTTTATTTGCTATTTGCTTGCTGTATGTGGTTTCTGTGGACCTAATGTTTGGTGGGAATGGAAGTCAAGCCTTGGCTAAATAGCATGGGGGACTCCATTAAGAAATAGCAATCAGGACTGCAACTTTAACCTAAAATTTATTTTCCCTAGGCTAACAATATTTAGGTGTGTGGATGAACATAATTCCATCTTGGCCCCTTCTTTCTGGGGGGAGTAAAGACTTGTCCCAGCTCTCTTTCTCACCGGACTCCTCTATCTCCCCTCACTTCTTCTCCAAAAGCATAAGGTCATGGATAGTATGCTTAGCCCTTAATATCAGCGCTCTTGATTTGTAGAGACAAGTTGCCACAGTTATGGGAGTAATCTATATAACTATAGACCCTTTCCTCCTGCATAGCCCAATGGCTTCTCCCAAGTCACCACTTCATCCCACAGAAGGACCTATAGTCCCTCACCTCTCTACTCAAACATTTCTCAGGTTTCACATCAGTCCTCTCAGTTATGGGGATGTTTACATATACATGTGTGTACACACATGCGTATGAATTTATATTACGTAATATATTGTGTCCACATACATATAGGTATATATAAACATATGTGTCTATAGGTACATATTTATTATATATATTATATATATATATATATGTAATTAGATAGATATATCTTTTCTTTTATACCACTCTTTCAAGCAGTTATAGAAATGCACCACAGTTTTCACACACATACACACACACAGGAAAACAAAACAAAATATCAGCTTTACCAACCCTTTAAGACTACAGTAGTTTCCCTGGGGTCAATCTTTATAGGATCTGGAAAACCAAGAACTATCTTACTGCCAAGTCCCCCAGCATTCCTGGCAGAAAGAGTTGGGAAATGAGTAACTTACTTTGGGGCTTTCTCATATTTGGCAAAGGGACACTGAAGTTGAGACGCTTATTTGAGGCTTCTGTTAATGATTTAATGAGACAGTGTAATGACAAATGTCCTGGATCAGGAGAAATGAATTCTGTTTCATATTTTGCCACAGATAAGTTGTGTGACCTTGACAGTTACTTTCTGTCTTAGTGCCTCAGTTTGATCA
The DNA here is from genome assembly GCF_048593235.1 of Sminthopsis crassicaudata. NCBI lineage: Eukaryota > Metazoa > Chordata > Mammalia > Dasyuromorphia > Dasyuridae > Sminthopsis > Sminthopsis crassicaudata. Next base: position 421,532,295 of record NC_133617.1, read on the forward strand.
CCTAGTAAATGAAGGGGTTAGACTAGATAATTCAGGTCCCATAGTGATGTGCTAGAAAGAACATTGAATTTGAAGCCAGAAGGCTTGGATTAAGACACAATACTAGCTCTACCATTTATGACTGATGTAATTTTGAAAAATCACTTCCTTCTCAGAACCTCCAGGTTGGAGGATATTCCCAATTTTTGCTCAGTCATTTTCAGTCATGTGTGACTCTTCATGACTCTATTTGGAGTTTTTTTGGCAAAGATACTGTCCTCATTTCCTTCTCCAGTTCATTTTACAGATGAGGAAACTGAGGCAAACAGGGTTAAGTGATTTGTCCAGGATCATACAAGTGCCTAAGGCTATATTTGAGCTCAGGAAGATGAGTCTTCCTGACTCCAGGCCTAGTACTCTATGCATTATGGTGCCCACATAATCATACCATGTATATATATATATATATATATATATATATATATATATAGTGTGTGTATATGTATATATATACTCATACACATATTTGTATTTGCATATATACATATATGTATATATAATTTGCACATAAAAAGTACATAATAAATGGATTTTTAATTAAATATCTATAATGTGCATGCTTTTAGGAAATTAAAAAAGATAAGAAATATTTTCTTTTCTTAAAATATATTTAGTCTTATTTAAGAGTCAATGAGTCAGGGCAGCTAGGTGACTCAGTGGATAGAGCACCAGCCCTAAAGTCAGGAGTACTTGAATTTAAATCTGGTCTCAGACACTTAACACTTCCTAGCTGTGTGACCTTGGGCAAGCCTCTTAACCCCAATTGACTCAAAAAAAAATTTCTCCTCAATTAATATCTTTTATTACTGTATTACTTTGATTTCTGAATATTTCCCTCCTTTCTCTCCAACTCCAGTGAGTTGAACCAGATTTTGAAAAACAGAGGGAAAATAAAGTTCAACAAAGTTAGCCAGCACAAAGCTAATTGCTATGTTTTATGATATATTCACTATTATACATCCACAGACACCCAACTCTGCAATGAGAAGAATAAGGTGCATTTTCTCAATTCTCTGGGACCCAAGGTTAATCATTATTATGGAGCATTCATATTCAGTTTCTTAAAAGTTTTTGTTCTTCTATTTACATTATTAGCATGCATTTTATTTTCCTGGTTCTACCTAACCTGACTCTACATCAGTTCATATAAGCTGTGGAGAAAGCTTTTCAATGATGGCGCCAAATTTTAACAATAACACATATTCTTCCCTTTTTCTAACCTCTAGGACTGCTTTTCTGCACATTGTTTTTTGAAACTTTAATTTGCCTGTTTCAGTACCTCAAGAATTTGTGATTGTTATTGAAGGCAAAATTCTCTCCTGACAATCAGGATCTATCTGTTCCTCAGAAGTTGATTTTCAGGAATTGCTGTGGTTGAAAAATAGCCTTCCTGTCTCAGCTGGATTGGTCCTTAGATGACAGGCATATAACCTTGAAGTCTCTTTATTCAATAGATTCTAACTCAGAGGCTCCTTGAAACCCATGAATGGGAAGAGGGAGCACATTAGTGGAGGTGAACTTCTAGTTTGCCTCTCTGGTAATGCAGTTTAAATTATAGGTCAGGTAATTCAGGGGCAGCTAGATGGCACAGTAGATATAACACTGAGCCTGGAGTCAGAAAGACTTCCTTAATTCCTGTATCTAGCATTAGACACAAGTTATGTGACTTTCTGCCTCAGTGTCCTCATCTGTAAATGAGCTGAAGAAAGAAATGGTAAACCACTCCACTATCATTTCCAAGAAAACATCAAATGGGCTCATAAAGAATTGAACACAAGTGAAAATAATTGAACAATAACAATGAAGTTTATTTTTAATTATTTTTTTTATTTTCAAAACATATGCATGGATAATTTTTCAACACTGACTCTTAAAAAACTTTGTGCTCCAAATTTTCCCTTCTTTCCCCTACCTCCTCCCTTAGATGGCAAGTAATCCAATATATGTTATACATGTTAAAATATATGTTAAATTCAATATATGTAAACATATTTATAAAATTATCTTGCTGCACACACACACAAAAAATCAGATCAAAAAGGAAAAAAAGTGAGAAAGAAAACAAAATGCAAATGAACAACAAAAAAAGAGTGAAACTCTATGTTGTGATCCACACTCAGTTCCCACAGTCCTCTCTCTGGGTGTAGATGGCTCTCATCATCACAAGATCATTGGAACTGGCCCCAATCACCCCATTGTTGGAAAGAGTCACATCTATCAGTATTGATCGTCATATAATATTTCTGTTGCTGTGTATAATGATCAGTTCATATAACTCTCTAAAATCATCCTGTTGATCATTTCTTACAGAACAATAATATTCCACAACTTATTCAGCCATTCTCCAACTGATAGGCATCCACGTAGTTTCCAGTTTCTTGCCACTACAGAAAGGGCTGCCATAAACATTCTTGCATATGTGGGTCCCTTTCCCTTCTTTATGATTTCTTTGAGTTATAAGCCCAGCAGAAACACTGCTGGGTCAAAAGGTATGCACAGTTTGATAACTTTTTGAGCATAGTTCCAAATTGCTCTCCAGAATGGCTGGATCTGTTCACAGTTCCACCAATGTGTTAGTGTCCCAGTTTTCCCACTCTCTAACATTTGTCATTATTTTTTCCTGTTATCTTAGCCAATCTGATAGGTGTGGTAATACCTCAGAATGATCTTAATTTGCATTTCCCTATTCAATAGTGAGTTAGAGCACTTTTTCATATGATTAGAAATGGTTTTAATTTCATCAAATGAAAACTGTCATAGACTTTGACCATTTATCAATTGGAGAGAGATTTGAATTCTTATAAATTTGAGTACATTCTCTATATATTTTAGAAATGAGGCCTTTAGAAGCTGGAAGATGAATGGATGTCCATCAATTGGAGAATGGTTGGGTAAACTATGGTATATGAATGTTATGGAATATTATTGTTCTATAAGAAATGACCAACAGGAGAAATACAGAGAGGCCTGGAGAGACTTACATCAACTGATGCTGAGTGAAACGAGCAGAACCAGAAGATCATTATACACTTCAACAATGATACTGTACGAGGATGTATGCTGATGGAAGTGGAAATCTTCAACATAGAGAAGAGCTAATCCAATTCCAATTGATTAATGATGGACAGAACCAGCTACATCCAGAAAAGGAACACTGGGAAATGAATGTAAACTGTTATTTTTACCTTCTGAAACCAATTCTTCCTGTGCAACAAAAAGTTCTACACACATATATTGTATCTAGAATATACTGTAATATATTTAACATATATAAGACTGCTTGCCATCTGGGGGAGAGGGTTGGGGGAGGAAGGGAAAAAATCTGAATAGAAGTAAGTGCAAGGGATAATGTTGTAAAAAATTACCCATGCATATGTACTGTCAAAAAAATGTTATAATTATAAAATAAAATTAAAATTAAAAAAAAAAAGAAATGAGGCCTTTATCAGAACCCTTAAATGTAAAAATGTTTTCCCAATTTATTGCTTCCCTTCTAATCTTATCTGCATTAATTTTGTTTGTACAAAAACTTTTTAACTTAATATAATCAAAATTATCTATTTGGTGTTCAATTATGAGTTGTAGTTCTTATTTGACCACAAATTCCTTTCTTCTCCACACATCTGAGAGGTAAAATATCCTATGTTCTTCTAATTTGCTCATAATATCACTCTTTATGTCTAAATTATGAACCCATTTCAACCTTATCTTGGTATATGATATTAGGTGTAGGTCTATGCCTAGTTTCTGCCATACTAGTTTCCAATTTTCCCAGCAGTTTTTTTTGTCAAATAGAGAATTCTTATCCCAAAAGCTGGGGTCTTTGGGTTTGTCAAACATTAGATTGCTATAGTTATTGACTATTTTGTCCTGTGAACCCAACCTATTCCACTGATCAACTAGTCTATTTCTTAGCCAGTACCAAATGGTTTTGGTGACCGCTGTTTTATAATATCGTTTTAGGTCTGGCACAACTAGGCCACCTTCATTTGCAATTTTTTCATTAATTCCCTTGAAATTCTTGACCTTTTTTGTTCTTCCAGATGAACTTTGTTATTTTTTCTAGATCTGTAAAATAATTTCTTTGGAGTTTGATTTATATGGCACTAAATAAGTAGATTAATTTAGGTAGTATTGTAATTTATTATGTTCGTTGTCTACTCATGAGTACTTGATATTTTTCCAACCGATTAGATCTGACTTTATTTGTGTGGAAAGTGTTTTATAGTTGTGTTCTTATAGTTCCTAACTTTTCCTTGGCAGATAGATTCCCAAATATTTTATACTATTGACAGTTATTTTGAATGGAATTTCTCTTTGTATCTCTGTATGTATGTATCTACATAGGGATTTTGTTGGTAACAATGCAGTTTAAAATTAAGTACTGGTACTGATGCTAAAGGGGTGTGTTTCACCTTCTCTAGAGTCTGTAGACTTCAAATTTAGAATCTTTTAAAACCAAGAATCATTTTCTTTTACAATTGGATTGTACTTTCAGGTATATCAAGAATTCAAAGAGAATGAGAACAATTCACTGAGACTTCTGACTTGCTGTAGCAACCCCATCTCCCAGGCATATTATCTACATGGATTAACATGTTGTGAGGAGAAACAAAGATTTAGACATTCATAGAGAATATAGATTGCCTGATTAAACATGCAAGTTAAGTTTAAGACCTAGGTAACATCGTACCCAATGTGTGAATTCAGTTCTACAGCCTCCCTGAGAAATGACCATCCAGACTTTCCTTGGATACTTTTAGTATAAAGAATTCACTGCCTTATAAAGCTTTTCTGGTTAGAGAGTTTTCTTATGCTAAATCAAATTCTTATAAAGTGTTTTGTTTCTAATTCTACTTGCTGAGGCAACACACATACACACGCAAACATCTTTGAGATATTTGGAATGATGCTCAGGCCCATATTCTTCTGCTGAATTCTTACCTGCTTTGTAAAGCCCAACTTGAGCCTTAACCTTCCTATCTACCCACTAATTTTAGTAAAAAAAAAAAAAAAAAAAAAAAAAAAAAAAAAAAAAAAAAAGCTTCCCCCTCAGACCTCAGGTAACACTTTAAAAAATAACTTTGTAACATTGTCAAGTGGAACATCCACTTCTGAGCCACTTCCCCACCTCCTTCACATTGGCATGTTGGGCACTTGGAAGGTAGGTGATTGAAACCTGCTCCCCTCGGGGTTCTAGGAGATAGGGTTTCCAACACTATTAATCATGAAACCCTAGCTAGTATTCTCCCTATTATAATTTCTTTATTAGCAACCAATATCAATTTGCTTTTAGAAAAGGGATTTACTGAAATGCAAGAGGTAAAACAAAAGATGCAATTATAAAACATTATCCTCAATCCAGATACACACTCTCGTCCATGCAAGTCCCCTTTTGAGAATGGATTTGGATTTAAAGTACAAAGGAAATGAGCTCACAAATAGAGAGCATGTGATGCAAAAAGGTACCTCAAAAAAAAAAAAAAACACCCACCTCCTGGCCCTACAAGTCCATTTCTCCTTTCATGAGAGTACTTATGAGATTAATGGAGTTTAGGTATAGCTATTTGGTGAGTTCTGAGAATCAATATTTTTCTTTTTTGAATTTTTTTACTGTTGTTCCTTGTTGTGGTGGGGTTTGGGGCTTTTTTGTTTATTATTAGTGAGGCAATGGGAGTTAAGTGACTTATTCAGGGTCACACAGCTAGGTACTTGGATTTGAACTCTGGTCCTCCTGACTCAAGCCAGTACTCTATCCATTGTGTCACCTAGCTTCCCTTATGGATCAATATCCTTCTCAAATTCATATCTTGCATTACTCATTACAAGTGGTCACGAACCTGCCATCTGCCACCATCCCACCTTTCCATCTCCATTTTTGGGCATTTCTTCTGTCATTGGTCATTACCACTTTAGCAGAATCTACTAGTGATTCTGGTTTCTCCATGAGACTTCTGATGACTATGGTGAATCTGATAGTCATTTGGGCACTCCCCCTTCAGAATATTTTCTCACATAAGAGTAGAAAAGATAAAACATAAAGAAGCAGAGTTATTGTGCTCAGGGACATATGATGGCTGAATAGAAAGAAAAAATGGCTTTTTCTCATCTGGAAGGTCACACCAATTCTCCTCACTCAGAAGCTGCCAAGGAAGATCGTCTGGTCTAAGCTTTTATATGCTCCCTCAGTTCTCACTCAGAGTCTAATGAGTCCTTCCAATGATATCAACACATATTACTAACTCGAATCATCAGGATCAAAAAGAGCTTCCAAAGTTCTCTATATTGGACTGGCAGCAGAGAAAAATCTGAGTGCTTCACTTAGTTTAAAAGATGGAAGATCCAAGGTGGATCCAAGTCTCCCTGACTCTAAGAACTTTACTTTAAACTTGAATTCTGCTTTTTAGCTAAATGTTGATTCACTAATCGATACTCTGAATATGATTGTTCAATCAAATAGGAATCCATAAGAGTACTGAGACTCAGAAAGATTAAGCAAGTGCTAGTATCGGGATTCAAGCCCACTGAAGTCAGTTCTACTGCTTATATTTCCAAGGTGGCATCCAGTTCATGGTAAACAATTTTGCCATCTCATCCAAATAGAAGACTTGACAAATAATTTTTTTAAGTTTGCTTTGACACATTCCCAGTTCTAAGCAACAATAAATAAAAAATAAACTCTTTTTGCAGGGAATTTGTTAGCACTCTTTAGGGTGCTGGGAAATATTGTAGAATCTGCAGAATCTCTAGTTTAATTTCCCTACTTGAAAAGCCTTTAAACTATTATATGGGCAGCTAGATGATACTGTGGATAGAGTGCTAGTCCTAGAGTTAGGAAAATATTTTGAGTTCAAATCTGACCTCAGACACTTTCTAGTTATGTGACTCTGAACAAGTCACATAATCCTCTTTGCCTCAGTTTCCTTGTCTATAAAATGAACTGGAAAAGGAAATAGCAAACCACTCCAGTATTTTTGCCAAGAAAAGCCCAAATGAGATCACAAAGTATCAGATACTTCTTAAACAACTGAGTAACAAAATGTTGAGATTGAACTAAATACAGTGTCAAACTCAAACAAAAATGAGAGCCACTAAGCCTCACATAAGAATCTCTGCCAGCCTCATACTGACATAGAAAACCACATGTTAACATTATTTATATTTTCTATTATATTTTTACTTTTTTTCCCCTTTTTTTGGCAAGGCAATTGGGGTTGTGACTTGCCCAGGGTAACATTGCTAGAAAGTATTAAGTAAGTGTCTAAGGTCACTGCACCATCTAGCTGCCCCATATTTTTTATTTTTAAATATTTATCAATTATATTTTAACGTGTTTGGGCTACACTCCCATTTCCTTCTCTCCCTCCCCAATGTCATCAGAACCAACACAGGTTTTTGACACCTTTGGATTAGAATACCTCTCAAGTTACTTGTACCTCTAAATCCAAATTCTATGATTAATCCCTATTAAATTTCATCTTATTATGTTCAACCAATTTTCTAGCCTATCAAGATCATTTTAAATTTTAATTCTGACATCCAATGAATTAGCTATCCCTTCCAACTTTGTATCATCTGAAAAGTTTATATGCATATCATCTGTCTATATTTTTATCCAAGTCACTGATGAACACATTAAACAGCATAGGGCCAGAAAAAAGAAGAGGCAACTTGATTAATAGACAGAATACTGCTTGGCTAAACTTACTTTCCAAATAGAGTTATTCCTTCCATATTGCAGGAACTAGGGACACAAGCACCTCTACGACCTAGAAAATCCATGTAAAATGTTTTGGCTTTCACTTTGTACCACAGAAGAACTCTGAATTATTATGGTACTAAAAGATAAATTATGTTGATATTATACAATACTATACATATATTTTATGCACTTTTGAGTTTCTAAAGTTTTTCTTTGTTGTCTTCTGGCCTTTATGTGTCATCTTCAAAATTCCCTAAAATTTCTCACTTAATTTCTTATGCTGACCCACAATGGGAAAGTTGCAGTGTGAAAGGAATAACTATAGAACAAAATATGTATATCTATCAAAAGAAATCACTTGACTTTCTTCTCTTCCTCCTTAAACTTCACCAGAGAGTTCCTTCTTTCCAGCCACCTACTTTTTGGGTAGTTTCATTTATTCCTAAAATCTCAATTGACTCTATTATTTGGTAATCCTGGCATACCTTCATCTCAAATTTAGAAATCCTTTTAAGCATTTTCTTTTGTTCTCAAATTAGCACTTCCAATTAACACCAAGGTCCTGTCTCTGTCACTGACTTGTTCGTTAGCTGAGGTTGGTTTGATTTTCACTTTCAGTAAATATACTTTTCTGCTCCAGAAAACATATTCTCAAATGCTTGTACATGTTCATAACCTGCCACTCCTCTCATGGCTATACTACAGAAGACTCTCCGATATCCCTCTAGATCTGTTTCTATAGGCTAGGAAATCCTTTGATTGATCACATCACTGATCTTTGCAATATTAAATCCTTGTTAGAGATGAGCGTTTGGTAAAAGGTTCGAGGTTGATTCCTCTCCTCAGTAATTTATTTTGAGTCATTGGAAGGAGATATTCTTCAACAGGATACCCTTTGCTGCTCTGGAAAGGGCCCATAGAAAAGCCACAAACAGAAGCAACATTAAGTTTAATAGCTTACACACATGGGTTTACAGGTCAATTCACCCTAATTTGGAACTGTTTTTAACCACCACATCTTATAAAGCCAAATTCAGAAGCATTAACTTCAACATTGCCTGCTACTAGAGAAGCCAAATCATTAAGTTTGGGTCATGACTTTATATATCAGGAAATATGATCCTATTTTTCAGAACTGGTGGTCCAGGGTTCTCTTCCCACTTCTGTCACTGTTTCATGGGACCTGAGGTCAGTGGTTCTTATCCTATTCTTTCTAAAAAAAATACTAATGGAGCTAAAATAGAAAGGGTTTTTTTTTTCCTTAATGATCCCACAAATTTGACTCAAAGAAACATTAAGTGCCTACTATGTGCAAGATGATGCTAGGATATATGTAATTTGTATATAATATGAAATCATAGAATCAGAGGAGCTCTTATAGGTTATTTAGTCCAAGACCCTTGTTTTACAGATGATAAAACTGAGATTAAGAGACTCAGGGAAGTTAAGTAACTAGATAGTAAGTGATAGAGTCACATTTGAACCAATGTCTTTCGAATCCAAATCTAGTGATTTTTACTTTTTATTCTTTTTACTACTATCTCTTGATTCCAAACCCACTATTCCCTACTACACTGTGCTAGGTTCAAATGATGAAAATCATCATGGAATTAATGTATGGCAGTGACCAGCCTCCTAGTGAAAACCTACTGGCAGCTTTCCCTTCAGAATTTGGAATTGGTTGATTAGAGGGAAGTAAAGACTGGGAAACTCACAGAAAAAGGGAAGAAAGAGGGTGAAAAGTAAGATAGAGTTGCATAAGAAGGAAGATCAACAGAAAAAATTGGATCAATCCTAAATGATCCAATTCATTTTAATTCAAGAGACATTTATTAAGGAACCAATATTTGAAAGACACTATGCTGAATCTTGAGGATAGAAAAACAATAATTTGTCATGCAAAACCACCTCAGGAAGCCTTATAACTCATCCAACATTCACAACTACCCCTCTGGTGAACAAATTCCCATGATCTCAACTGCTCTAGCTTAATCTCTAATTAGTCAGGGATAAATTCTCCCCATTCATCTCATTGTGATTCCCTTCAACTCTCCTATTACCCTGTCTCACTCCAACTCTGCCCACCCTTTCCATTATAGAACCCCTGTTTCATAAAAATAAAAAAAATTTTTAAAAAACCTTCCCTTAATCCTGGCTCCTTTCCATTTATACCCCTTTCATTTATTCCCCAAAATAATAACTGCTCCCTTGACTTCAAACTATACCACAATCTACAAGTGGTTGTACACACTCTCAACCTACTCCCAATACACTGATCCTTGAGAGAGTCAAAATATTCCAGATTCCCCATTGCAACTTTTAAGACTATCACTCCACAGCCACTCTATTAAAAGTTTTCATCATAATGTTTATTGTCTTATATAGTTCTCAGATTATTCTCTTTCTCTCAAAAAGTTTGGCATCTGACTTACCGTCTTCCTCTCTTCCTCAATTCTTATCCTTATATTAAGGGGCTTCAGTTTTCATATAAATGCTCCCTCAACTACCTTAACCTCCAAGTTACTCAGTCTCTTCAGAACCTACTAATCCAATGGAGCACTACCATGAATAGAATACTGGGCCTGGAGTCAAGAAGACCTGAGTTCAAATCCAGATTCAGATACTTACCCTGAGCAAAGTGGCTTAACATCTGTCAATCTTAACTGTGAAATGGAGATAATAATAGCAACCTCTTTGGAGAGTTGTTTCATGGATCAAATGAAATATTTGTAAAGTGCTTAGCATAGTTTGTTAACTGGATGGCAGAAGGAAAGCCAGACCTGGAATTAGAAAGACTCTTCTCGAGTTTAAATCCAACCTCAGACACTTGCTGTATGATCTTGGACAAATCACTTAACCTTATTTGCCTTGATTCCTTTCTTGAAAATGAACTGGAGAAGGAAATGGCAGACCATTCCAGAATCTTTGCCAAGAAAACCCCAAGTGGGATCATGAAGAGTTGAACATGATTGAAAAACAACTGAACAATTAGCATAATGCCCGGCACATAGTAGGTGCTTAATAAATCTGTATTCTCGTCTCCCCCATATCTATAAACAGAAATGACTATACCCTGATTCTTATCATTACCCAAGTGTTCCACCTTCTTCATCACATTCTGACATTCCTGTCAAACTATAACCTACCATTCCTTTTCTCCCCATACCTCACTCTTCATAAACCTGTTTTTCAAATCCTTGTTGCAAACTCCAATCTCTCTATCCTTCAGTCCTTTCTCAAATAATTCATTATTTTTGCTTTGAGTTCATTTTCTTTTCTTCCTAATTTCAACCTTATGATTAGCAATGAATCCAATTCCATACTGCCCTCTACTCTCATTTCCTCACCCCAACTTTCAATCACCAGTTCACTTCTTGCCAAATCAAAGCTTTGGACTACTACCAGCCTTCCCCATTCCTACTCATATACTAATGACTGTAAGTAAAAGTCACATGTTCATGTGTTACCTTATGTGTTACCTCACCCAAATGGGACCTGAATGAGATGTGCTAATACTTCACTTCTTTCTTAGCTGATTCACTATTTCATTTACTGTGGAAATACTTCCAAACTTACTCTTGTCTTCTAAAGTCTCTCACAACTTCCTCTCCCATTCTTACTCTATCAGGTAAAAGGATTCTGCCCTTTACACTACTGCAAAAATAAAAGTCATTCACCATAAACTCCCAAACTCCTTAATATTATTGTTTACTCTCACCTTTCCTCCAGCCTCTACTAATGAGATGCCCCTTCTCCTTGCCAAAACCAAATTCTTTAGAGTGCTGAACCTGGAGTCAGGAAGATGCAGCTTCCTCAGTTCAAATTAGGTCTTACTAGGTGTGTGACCTTGGAAAAGTCACTAAACCCTATTTGCCTCAGTTTCCTTATCTAAAAAGTGAGCTGGAGAAGGAAATGGGAAATCTCGAGAGATTCATTTAAGTATTCCTAGTCAGTTTTAGTTCATTATGATTTTACTAGGAGTAATGATTGTTAGCAATTATTTTAACATATTCAGCAATACATGTTTAGTCAATCACTTCATAATAGGTATAAGAAAAAGCAATATATTAACACATTTATATGTTATATAAAAATATAGGTTTTAAGAAAAGGGCCCTATAATAGACTTTAATATTTAAGGGTGGGTGGGGAATTTAGTTTTTCAGTATATTAGTTAGTCCCCTTGAACTTTTTTTCTTTAAAAAAAAAAAAAACAATATAAGGGACAGCTTTCTAGTAAGGGATGGGGGAAGATATAAGGTAGGCAATATAAAATAAAAGGATATCAATAATATTTGATTCTTTTAATTGTCAGCTGAATTGATAGGTACTTCTGAAACAAAAGAAATTGAACCAGTAACACCAAAAGAACATGAAGATATCACTGCTAATTCTTTTCAAAAAAAGGCCCTAATGACAGGGAGCAATTCTCCAAACCTATAAAATGACTCAAAAGTGAAGAGCTGTTGTTGTTTTTTTTTTTTCAATAAAGATGAAAAGTAGAGCTATCAAGGAAGAAATCAGCAATTCTAACCAGAGAGTAGTGGGTTTAGAAGAAAAAGACAGACACTTCACATTAATAGTAGAGCCTCTGAAAAAAGGGAAAAAAAAGAATTGAGCTACAAAAATTCAACAGCAGAGGAAAAATAATGAAACAAAATTGAAAGAAAAATAGAAAAGGTAATATGTATGAAAACTCTACAGAATAAGCATAGTGAATGTAAAAATCATATGTAAAGGAAATCTAAGTATTATCGATCTTCCAGAAGAAAAAAACATTAAATGTCACTTTTCACATAAACTTTCTTTTTCCATAAAGTTTGGCAGATATCAATAACAACTTAGGCCTTAATTTTACAAGTTTGGCATCACTCCAAGTGTCAAGGCAAGTCTAAGGCACTTTGTGTGCTGTATATGTTTACAAATTAGGGGAGATAAATACTAAATACTTGAATGAGGTGCAGAATTGGTGTGAGACATTTGAAGAGGATATACACAGCATCTCTTGGGGATCAACTCTAGATGCGCAGAACTCCATAATTGGCTCCCCAAAATTTCTGTCAAGTCTAGCCTGGTTCCCTAAAGACTTTAAAGAATTGCTCCTTTCCAAGAAGGTGGAGAAAAAGCATGAATTCGCCTAATCTCTCCCAAATTCCCCTCTAAACAACTTTAAACCATTGCAAGTTATCTCAGCAGGGGTTTTCCAGAGAGCATAAGACCATGTCAACATCACAGGGCCCTTTCACAAGTCACAGTAACTTTGTGTTTGACTTTTATATTGATAGCATTAATGAACATAACTACTTCACATTCAATTTTATTCTTTTAATCCACTAACACAATCATTGGTACCTATCAAATTACAATGAACTGAATAAATGCTGATTAAATTTAGTAGGGGTACCAAAATTATTGTCATGCACCATCCTATCAGATTTCAAGCTAACTCTACCATTCTCATTAAAGGTAGGCCAGATCTTACATCAGATTTTTCCATGCTTATCTTTGAGCCTATCTACACATTTAGATATCCCATGCAGACATATACATCTCACACAGAGATGCACTCACCTTGTACACATAAACCCCACAATTCTCTGAAACTCATTAGATATTCAATTTCCATTGTATTATAAAGGGTTTTCAGAAAGTTTTTTTTCAATTTATCTTTTTAGATTTTATTTATTACAATTTCTATATAATGGGAAAACAATATAGTACAACTCTCAAATGAAATCAAAATATTTATTTTAGCTTCTGAGGGGCAAAGCCATTGCCACAAGAGAAAGAATTTAGATATTTCTTGACCAAGAGTCATCTTCTTGTTGACTTTTAAGCCAGAGATTGGGTTCTGATTTAATGATACCGCACTAAGATTGAAGACAATTCTAGCTATGCATCTACTTGTTTCTATTATGACTAGAAATAAGGACTTTATTTATGCACTTGTTTCTTTATAATGTTTAGGCCAAAAAGTGGATCAAATTCAATTCCCTTCAGAAACAAAATGTCATGTCTTTTGTGCCGTACCACGCTGCTTCTTTTGTTTGTCTTTTCCATCTTTTGTAGCATGTAAAAGATACATGAATAAGAAACTTGTCTCACTATGGAAGAAACTTTGGTTTGCAGAAGTCCGTAAAGATAATAAAAATGGAGCAGCTAGGTGGTGCAGTGGAGAGAGCACCAGCCCAGAAGTCAGGAGGGCCAGAGTACAAATCTGATCTCAGATACTTAATACTTCCTGGCTGTATGACCCTGAGCAAGTCACTTAACCCCAATTGCCTCAGGGAAAAAAATAATAAAAATGAAATATTTGGAAGGAGCAGAAGCAGCTTAATTGTTTCAACTTGGAGAAAAATAAGTGCTATGTCTGTCTTAATTTTCCAAAAACATTTCTATCTACTTTGTGAAAAGTTTCCTTGGAGTTATTCCTTAGTAACTCCTATAGATAAAGGATTTCAGATACTTGAAATCTGTATTCTATAGATAGGTGGCCCCATTCAAGCTTAAGGACAGAGCAAGTCCATGAAGTTATAACCAAGCTAGATTCAAAGCATTATGCATAGAATTGTTTCATTCTTTGACTTTGCACCTAGAACAGTGCCAGGCAGATAGGTACTTAATAAATACTTGACTGGTTTATTGATGATGCTTAAGGGTTAGAGCCAACAAATAGATAGGAACTAGGATGACATGAATACTGCTAATGGACAATCTATGTTACCTGTCAGGAACCAGATCTGTAAGGGCTGAGATCAACAGGGTAAAATGAGGAAATTAGATGGGAGGCACCAGCACCAATAATCTGGATAACAAAAGAAGCTCTCTGACCTAGCTGGGCTGTTTGTATAAGTAGAAAACTATCAATCCAAATGCAGCATTCATAAGTAATTGTTTGAGTAATTAGGAACATATAGGTAATTACACACTAACAGAAAACATTAATTTAATTCAACTAAAGCTTATTAAACTAGAGCAGCTACGTAGGCTGATGGATAGAGTGATGATTTTGAAGTGAAGAAAACTCATCTTCCTGAGTTCAAATCTGAGCTCAGATTCTAGCTATTTGTGTGATCCCAGGCAAGTCATTTAATCTTGTTTGCCTCAGGTTCCTCATCTGCCAGAGAAGAAAATGGCAAACCATTCCAGTGTCATTGCCCAAATGTGGCCACAAAGAGTTAGATACAACTGAAGTAATGGAACAACAAAAAATGTTAAGTACCTAATATGTACAAAGTATGAGATGATGCTTGGAATATAACTATAAAAATGGTACAGTCTGTATCCCCATAGGGTACCTAAAACCTAATTTGGGAGCTATAACATGAACATAAAAAAAGATGATACAGGATCAAATGTTATAGTGGCAAAAAGAAATCTAGGCAAAAGCCTTCAAAAAATTTTTTTCAGGAAGGAGTTATTATTTAGTATGGAGAAGCCCAAATAAAATTCCCTTGAAATGGAAGGCTAATTGAAACATGAACTAGACATGAAGAAAGAGGATTTCAACAGGTAGAATTGGGACGAGACGGGAGTGAGTGACAATGAGTAGGTGGGGCAACCTGGCTAAATGCAGAAAACGAGGATGAGTTTAAATTATATTAGTTCAGTTCAGTTGCTATAGTTTGATTAAAGGAACTGTAGGAACTAAGGCTGAAAAGACAGGTTACAGCAAAATTACAGAGTTTATTAAAAGAACCAAGGATTTTATATTTTATCCTACAGAGAATCAGGAGTTAATACAAGTTTCTAAGAGGAGGAATAACAGGATTAGACTTTTGTATAAGGAAGATAATTTAGCTATGGGAAGGATGGAATTGAAGAAAGAAAATGGAGGCACAGAGAACAATTAATAAGCAATTATACTTGTTCAAGAGAGAAGCAGGTCCTCAAGTACTCATGTTTGAGCTTGCTAAGGAATACTTAGGATAGTTATATAGCTCAGCTGGATCCCCCTTTCTTAGCAATTTTCTAAGTCTTCTTGAATCTGAAATTAGGCATGACTGGAAAGATAAGAATACTGGACATAAGTCAGGAAAACCTGAATTCAAATATGGCCTAGGTTACTTCGAAGCTATGTGACTCTAGGGCAGGTCATTTAATCTGCCTCAGTTTCCTCATCTGTAAAATGTAAATATCAATGGCACCAATTTCCTAAGGTTGTTAAGAGGATGAAATGAAAATATTTGTAAAGTGCTTTGCCAACTTCCAGATGTTACAGAAATGCTAGCTACTCACCTTCTCAATGAAAGGGAAACAACAGGGAAGGAATTTGAAACAAAAAAACTTTTAAATAAAGATTTAAAATAGCTTTTACAAGTAATTGGAGAAAATATTATTTTTAAAAAAATGCTAGCAACCACTATTACCACCTTCTATTATTATTATTATTATTGCCTCTCATAGCATCTTAAACCATGTTGAAAAGATGGAAGTCAATAAGGAGAAAAGATAGGAATAAAAGCCTTGAGAAATCTCATGAGACCAAGTGGTTTTTAAAAAATAACTTCCTTTCTACAATACCAATTCTAGGCAAACTCTGGATAAGCACCATATATTCAAGTGATATCCAAGTTCTGCCACTCTGACATAGCACAATATGAAGTTTTTGCCAATTTCTCTATCTGATCTGATTTGACAATTTCCTACCATGGGAATGCATCAGTCAATGATTATGGCCTATTTTTAAACTATGTCCTTCAAGGTCAATCTCATGACTCATTAGTGGAAGAATGAACTGCAGAGATGAAGTTCAACAGTTTCACACAAAAAGTCACAGAAAGGTGAGATGACTCGTCTGAGTCACACGGTTTGTTGGACTAAACCCCAGGTATTCAGACTTCTCACCTGTGACTCCTTATACCATGCTGCTGGGATCATTTGGACATCTCCTGCCTGCTATAGGGAAATTTAGATCAAAAGAAAAAAGCATCAATTTCAAACTTTCCCATATACATCTTTAAGGAAGTTATGCACCCTACTTTGAATAACCTATTCTAACTTCAAAGAAGGGAACAAAATTAAATATGTATCTTCTATGTAAAAAAGTATCTTGAAGTTAAATATGCATTTTCATGAGTTATGTTAGTACTATGTAATCAGTTTGTCAAATACATTTATGCCCTCTTATAGGGCTTAGAGTATAGATGTACTGTCTTAAATTATTATCAAGACTTAAAATTATTTTAAAGACAATGTGATATGGTGAATGGACAAGTCAAAATTGGAAGTCATAAAATGTTATTTCAGCTACATAACAGCTATGTGATCATAACAGGGATATTTAACTTCTCAATTGCCTCCAAGGAATTTTCAAAGCTGTAATTTATAGAAAAGTTGCCTCTGCATGGATAGAGTTTCCCATACTAGTGAAATAAGAGATCTAGATTTTTTTAAATGTACAGTTACTTTTATGATATACTGCTAGTCAAAATTAGTATTTAATCCCAAGTCCTTGATCAGGAATGCAAATACTTAGTCATAACACTGTTCCTATGTGAATGATTATTTAACATGTCTTGGTTTGTGATGAGTTTTCCCAATAACATATGGGGTAGAAAAAAGTAAGATGTGCCTATAGTCTTTTCCCAAACTGAACCCTGTACTCATTTGCTAAAAGCACATAAGTACTTAATTCCTCCTTCCGAAGCAGCAAGGGTATTAAGACACACACACAAACACACACACACACACACACACACACACACAATTTGGGTACTTTTAGGGTATATTGATAGTTGTGTAGAACTTTAGTGCCCTCAAGTGGTTATTAGTAGTATAACCACGCCAAAAAATACAGGCCAAGACAGAGTCTCTGTTGCACAGATTAGGAAGACTTTGAAATGAGGAAAGTTGTGGGGAGCAGGGGACAAAGGGAAGGAAACGGGAAATGAAAAAGGAAGAAATGGAATAGAGAGAGAAGAAAAGGGAAGGAAATGAATGAGGGGAGAGGTAAAAGAAAAGAAAGGAGACAAAGAAAAAAGGAAAAGAGAAATAGGAAGGGAAAGAGAATGGAAAGGGAAGTGAAGGGAGAAGGAAAGAAAAGAAGAAGGTAGATATATGATGAGTTGAAGAAATTAAAAAAGAAATCAACAAGGTGTGAGAAAGTGAGAGGAAAGAAAAAGAATTTGTTTTCATCTTACAAAATGGAAGATTCTCACTCAAATCAACACCAAAATGCAGATGTCTGTTAATTACTGAGGAAAGAGGAAAAGGATTGACCAGGACATCATGTAATAAATTTAATGTATTTTATTACATTTTCCACTTTTCTCTTAATTCCAACTACATACTATAATATTCAAACTTCTTTCTGAAAGGAAATGTTTTAACATAAAAATATAAATTCTGCATATTAAAAGTGCATCCACCTTGAATAATAAAACATACAAATAAATAACAGGAGGCATTAACACAGTCTCATGCACTTGTCCTCAATAATTTAAAATTTACGGCACAATTGTTTCCTCCAGCCTCAGATAAAGACATCCTGCTTTCCAGTTTACTGTACAACTCAAAAGTATTTATACAGAAGCCCATATCAAAGGTGTGAACTATACCAAAATGTTTTTGTGTACAGTGACAATGACATGCAGTTTTGAGAAGAACTGTAGAAATTCCAGTGTAAAAACTGAAGTTTAACTTCAGTCAAGAAACTATATTTGCAATGAGATCCGAATTCAATTTTAATCAATGGTGAGGCACAGTTGGTGAGCAATCCTGTATGGTGCACTTAAAAGGCCACAAAAGAGGACTTTTATCTTCAGAAAATACTATAGCCATTTTCCCTTTGGTATAATGACACCAAAGCTTTCAAGATAGCACCTAGCACAATTTCATGCTGCTTTTTCATGACCACCTACAGAATTCACTGCTCAAACTTCTCTAGGAGGAGTTTAACTTATGTATACTTACACCGTTATTCTGGATGTTTTAAACAGATGATTTGGGTGCTACTGGCTTCCTTTGCACTAAGCTTAAAGGTTATATTAGCCTGACTTCCAATTGTCTGCAAAATAATGCTCCACAAGATAAAACAGCTAAGTTTTACAGTTGGCTTTATTATGAGGCATCCACAGTGCTTCTGGCTCACCAAAGATTAAAACTAAATTTCAGTTGCCTCTGCATGTATAGCCAAATTATTTGGAGTCAATTGGCAAATTCCACAAGAGATGCTTAAAAAAATGTACATGGGGGAAATTATACTGAATGTCACTTTGAAACAAAACTCTTCACATTTATTTTTAAACTAGGAAGAATTCCTGAAACTGCTATCCTGCCAAGGACCACAATAGAGAAAGAGTTCAAGAGCAATGTTCAAGCAGCCTGGTAACTGCAATTTTAATGGCTTACTATGTAAAGAACATTGCGTGCTGTCTGCTCAAACAAACCAAGGTCCCATTTGCACAAGTGCCTTGCCACTTAAATCTGCAGGCCATCCATTGCTCTGTCTCCTTTAAGACTTCAGGTTCTTCCTTACCAGGTCTCCTATCTGAGAGATTTGAAGCCTCAAACTTCTGTACCAGATGGACTAAAGAATGGGAGATAGTTCTAGATTTGAACTCACTGTACATAAATACTTAAATGTGAACTCACTGTACTGCCATAAATATCATAGTACTAATCCTATTAGGTCTGGTGGCTGGAAATATCAACTTTAAATAGCACTAAAGTTCTACAAAAGCATGGTTTGTTTTTTTAATTGTCAATGCTACTAGAAGCTGTTGTCTCTTCTTGAGACCATGATGTCATATAGAAGATATAAACCATTAAAATTCTATAGAAAAATGGCAGGTTACTTAGAGGAGAGGACACATTAGACACCACAATACATAAACCACCGTGTCATCATTTCAACATATCCAATACCTTTCCTATTTGAAAAATACTTAGGAACTTTACACACAAATCTTGTCAATAATCCAAAAATTCTGCAAAGAAGAGCATCAAGGATGTGCAAAATAAAGCAAGAAACCATATACGTGCTCCTGAGTGTATGGATACTCAGGTCATATAGGAAATAAAACAACAAATTCAAAAATAGAGTTCCATTATCTAATAGCTTCATTTTAAGCAGTTAGTGCCATCTATGGTCGGTATCAGTTGCTTGCATAGTTAAAGAGAGCATGCATTCAAGATGCAGCACTAGATAAAGGCCATGCAGAATTGTTCTTGTTATTGGGGGGGAGGGGTAAATAGCGGGTCATGCTCAAATTACAGCTGTGGAAAGCCAAGAGTTCTACATTTGGGGAGCTGAACAAAAGGAAATGGAGTGGGGGGGGGAGGGAAGGCGTGGAGGGTGGAGGGGGGAGGGAGTGGAGGCAGCTTAGACATCCCTGTAATCAAAGTGTCAGGTTTCCATCTAAAGCATATGGTCTGACTTCGCTATATCAAACCATTTGTGAACAAAAGGGACAAAAAACTTGCAAAATGACACATATACTTCATATTTAGAAAGATATAGGCACCAGTTTGTCATTAAAATGTGTACTTCTCAGCTCCATCACTAAGGCAAAGTTCAAAGTGCCTCACAAAGTGTAATGGGTTGTTGAGTTTTTTTTTCCCACTGAAAATGTGCTTATGATTTGCATTCTATAACTATTATCCCTATAATCCAGCCCAGAAATATTAATTTCTATCATAGAACTACAACTTTGAAACTGGACATATACACCACCATCCCACCCACCCCCTAAAAAAACCAACATTAATTGCTCAATGATTTAAAAAGGCAATGTATCAAGGATGAAATTTATAGACCAAATTAAAACTCACACTTTAAATTTATGGTTTCCCCATTTGGGGAAAAAAAAAAAAAAAAAAGAAGAGCTCATTCCCCAGTGCTCCACTTTCCATTAAAAGCTGTAGCCAGCTGTTCCCTTTGCAGTATTTTATCACATCTTTTTCCTTGGAAATTATTTTGAAGAAAAGAAGGTTTTGTTTTCTTCTCTTTCCAAAAAACAAAACAAAACATATTTATCTAAATCATGGAAGGACCAAATTTTAGTGTAAGGAATCTAGTTAAAGAGCTTCATTGCTGGGCTGCAGAAGAATTAAACCAATGACAGACAGATAATAGACTGATTGGTAAATGATGACTACATTTACTTTCCATAAAATGAAATTGGTTATAAAAGAGGATTGGTCACAAAAACTACCCTTCCTAGCATATGCTAATTCAGCAAGATCTGCAAAATAGATTTCTGTATTAGGGAGGGTGGTTCCAGTAAGGGCTGTATGGACTTTTTTTGGTCCATGGACTGCACTCTAGGTGCCCCTGAGCTAAAGTAAAGCTAACTTGAGAAGTAAATTTATATATTTTTTACATAAATATCCCTTTCAATTTATTTTATGCACTAAATAAAAAATTTCAAGGCAGCCTTTCAAATAACTACAAACATTTCCTAAACCACAAATATTCTAACATTCACTTCTATGTGTCCAGCATGAACTATTATTGACTTGGCACAAAGTTGCTTATAAGGATTATGAAAAGGGCTTAAG
The DNA here is from genome assembly GCF_048593235.1 of Sminthopsis crassicaudata. Classification (NCBI taxonomy): domain Eukaryota; kingdom Metazoa; phylum Chordata; class Mammalia; order Dasyuromorphia; family Dasyuridae; genus Sminthopsis; species Sminthopsis crassicaudata. The sequence goes on from NC_133617.1 coordinate 421,553,539, forward strand.
AGAGTAAAAGACAATCAAAAACAATGTTTCTTTACCATTGTGTCTCTTTATCAAAGCAGAGGGGAGAATCTGGATATTCCAATTCTACCTCAAGGTGAGCAACGCCAAAGACGAGAACAGTAAAAGTACCATGGATTTGCTCTAGTTTCAGGACTTGTTAGTGATTTCTTTGTGCTTAGCAGGTAATAATTTCTTATAACTATGCTTCTATGAATAGTTCTCACAAACATAAGACCATGGTGATCTACATATAATTGTTCACCCAAACAAATGAACAAGCACCTTATTCCAAATATAAACAAAAAAAAAAATCTGACCTATGTTAAAAGGAGGAGGAGGAAGGAGGGAGGAAGGGGGAAGGAAGAAGAAGGAAAAAAGGAGGAAGGAGGAAGGAGGAAGGAGGAAGAAGAAGAAAAAGAAGAAGAAGAAGAAGAAGAAGAAGAAGAAGAAGAAGAAGAAGAAGAAGAAGAAGAAGAAGAAGAAGAAGAAGAAGAAGAAGAAGAAGAAGAAGAAGAAGAAGAAGAAGAAGAAGAAGAAGAAGAAGAAGAAGAAGAAGAAGAAGAAGAAGAAGAAGAAGAAGAAGAAGAAGAAGAAGAAGAAGAAGAAGAAGAAGAAGAAGAAGAAGAAGAAGAAGAAGAAGAAGAAGAAGAATTGTTTTTGTTTTTAATTAACTTATTCAAATCACTCTTTAAAACATTTTGGCAAAACATCCCTGGATACAACAACTCTCTGTCCTTTTTCTGTGTTCACTATCTGTTGTCCTTAAAGCAAATAATAATTTAAGATGATTAAATCTTTGTTATTTCATCAAATTTTCATTATCAAACATGAAATCGAAGGGAGAAAAAAGGAAATCGAATAGCATTAAAATATCAAGAAATGACATAGTCAGTCCCCAAAGCATAACTATGTGTGTTTTTTAGCTGAGCAGAAAGAATAACTAACTCAATAATATTAATACATAATGGAAAATTATATTTGAGCTGAAGCAATTATCTCCTGGTATTTAAAGGTTAGATTTGGTTTTTTTTTCATTCCTATACAAAATCAACAACCATTTTAAAATTTAAATTTATGTCTAGAAATTAAGCTAATTTTTAATCAGGTTTAACTATTTCATTGATAACTGCTAAAATAAATCCCTTCCAAGAGAAATTCTTGTAACCACTCTAAAACTATTGTACAAATTTCATTGATGTGACATTTCCAAATCTGCCCTATGTTCAAAAGAATGGAAGTTTTATCAGAAATCATTCAGCTGTGTTTGACACTGTTCACATCTTATGTCCTTTTTGATTGTAGAAAATCTACATTGTAGCTAGAAGAGAGGTATCATAATCACATTAGGTTTAAAATATTGTCTGAGGAAAGGTAACCATGAAAAACTCAATGTACCAATAAAAGTACTAACAACTTTCAAAAGGAGCTTGTGCAGAAGCCAAATAACAGTAGAACCAAAGAGCAACACTGCTTTGCAAGTGGGAGAGATGCTTATAATTCACAGAAAATAAATAGCAATCAAGCTGGGATTATCAGGCAGAGTATTATTGCCATTAGGGTCATAGTAAATGAATTACAGTGAGCACTACAGAAATATTCACAAGGCTGAATATAAAAAATATTAAATATTGCAAGGGCTTAGAGCTTTGGCTACCCTTCCATGAATGATTTCCAGTTCTATTAATCACCTTGATGCTCAAATGGGCAATTATATAAGACAGGTGACTGACACCAATATTTCACAAGATTTCCCCATCTTCCCTTAACTCAAAAAAGAAAAAAAGTTGAGCAAAGGATATTATGGGACAAAATAAAACTATTTGCTCTAGTTATTAAGTAGGAAAGATTAACAAATAGATCTGGATACTTAAAACTCATATAAAATCTGGTGAATTGATGAATTGGAAAAACATTGACCTAGGAAAACATGCAAATTGAAGACTATATGAATGTGAAACACAGTACATCATTCTCTACATTGTGGCAAAGTCTGTTTCACAAAGAATCCAGATTACACAGCCCTCATAAGGAAGAGAAGAGAAGCAGGAAGTCAGAATATGGCTATACAACTTAAAATAAACACGGTATTTGTGTAAACACTGTAAATTGAGCAAGGTGGGGCTTGTTTTTATTTTTGAAACAAAGAAAGGTAATTTGTTGCCTTGTGGGATGACCTTTAGCTTTGACTATAGATTTGGGGAGGGGAATTAAGGGGGATAAAACCTGTAACAGCAAGGGAGAGGAATTGTTTGCTGGAAAACATAGGTATAATCAAGTCTTACAAAGAAACATTAAAAAAAAGAAAGATATTTAATATTTTGTTACACTGAGCCTCCATAATGCGCTGCTGACTTTTGGCATTGGGCTGAAAGATACAGAAAGAGAAGCATACCTCCAAAAGGCAAGATTCAATTCTGCTGTTTACAGACAAGGAGTGTAGCCAAAGAGGGAGAGTAGTACATCTATACATCACCCAGGCACCATTCGCACCATCAGGTACACATTTCCAGTTTAAAAAAAAACAAATCGTATTATCAGGGTACAACTTAAAAATGCTGACAAGTGGCTATATTTCAGAGCTCCAATGGAGAAGGGAGGGAAGAATGGATACTGACTAACTTCTTGCTATCCAATTCACCACCTCTTAGCACAATGTCCAAGAGTCAAGGGATAGCCAGCTAAGGTATACATACATCTTCACCAAAATGATACTAACAAAAGATTCTTTACATCTCGAAAAGCTTACATCCATGATGCTAAGAAAAAAATTACATACATTCACACATGAAAGGTTACCTTTATATTCAGTTCATTCACTAATGCTCATCCCTCTTATACTAGCTGAGTATATACCTGAGAAACAACATTAGTGTTAAAATATTGCCCTTTAAAAAAAGATTGAAGACTGGGGCAAGAGCAGAAGTAGCAACAGTCTCTCAGTTTTGCTGTTAGCTTCTACATCTTACCACACTAGACAACAATCCACAAATCAATGAGGATAATTTATGCTCGGGCAAAAACCCCAAATATTATTATTTCACAGTTCTACAGAGCATATACTATTTATAGCATAACTGGTTCACAGGTTTCAAAACCCTAGTGTCTGACAAAAAGTTGTGGCATTTCACCAGAAAGAAATATTCACAAGTGCTAAGAGGCAGTCCAGGATTATGGTTTTTGTTTTTGTTTTCTTTATAATTATTCCAGTTAACTTGGTATCACTGCTTTCTTTGCCTATGGCTATTATTTGGTTTGATGGCAGAAGAAGGAGACACTTCAGCACAATACAGTTTAGTTCTCCTCACACACACACACGCATTAGGCACATGAACCAAAAACTATAAAACAAAAGCAAGGGGGGAGGGGGAAGAGGGAAGGGAAATATCAGGTAAAGGGAACAAAAATAGAGTTCTCAATTCTAAATAAATAAGTGTCTTTACAGATAAAACACCTGGTTTGCAGAAATCTCACTGAGGTTTTTGAGAAGGCCGTGCAGAGGTGTGCATGCTAGAAGGTAACTTTTTAAAAGATTTCTCAGCAGACTGCTTGCTACTTGGAGACAAGGGATTTCCAGGATCTAGCTGGGAAGACTTGGATCTGCGAGTAGAAAGCAGGGAATGTTTTACAGAAGTGGAATCCTTGGAGGCAGGCTGCTCTTTTGAAACAGTATTTGCATTTGGCTGCTGGGAGGATGGGAGCTGGCTGCCTTTATCTGACTTCTCATCCACCGTACTCTTACTGATCGACTTGGTGGATCCTGCACCTGATTTTTTGGTGAGTAATGTGGTTTTCCCAAGATCAGTTGACCTCCGAGTCTCCTTCTGTCTCAGAGCTGATTTGAAGAAGGACAGTCCCTTGTCTTCCGACTTGCTGTCCCTCTTCAAACCTGACTTCATGCCTGGGTTGGGAGACCGAAGACTGGCCATGGAGGAACTCCTCACATGCTTTCCATCCATTCTGTTCTCTCCTGCTTTAGACTGACCCACCCGAGGGGAGTTTGGTTTGGAGGTGGATGTGACACTGGCTTTGTCAGAACCAAGGCTTATTTTGGAGCCTTCTCGGCTCAGGCTTCTGTCTGAAGTCCTACTCTTTCCAGTGGAGGAGGGACCCCTGGTGACAGGGCCCAAAGGGGGCTTTTTGGCAGCTGTAGAAGAAGAAATAGAAGCTGGGGAGGAAGCCAACTTTTGTTTCTGTTGAACAGCCACAGTGTCCTGGGATTTTGTAGATGACTCCTTTTTGGGATGACCAGGAACAGGGGACACATGTCGCCCACTGACTTGGGAAGATTCTGCTTTGCTTCTGGAGCGGGAAGTCTTTATAGAACTTTTTAAAGGAACAGGAGAAGTGGGTGATGTGTTTGAAAGAGATGACTCCTGGCGAGCCAAGACTGTCCTCCCTTTCCTTAGGCTTTTATCTGGCTCAGAAACCCCTTTGGAGCTAGGAGACTTCTTAGTTGTGCTGTCTGACTTTTCCACAGGTAAGCCAGAACCACTTGGAGTCTTTGCCTCTTTGACTGGGGAACTGTCAACAGAATCACTCTGATCCACATAAGCAATCTGATTATTGTTATCAAATGGATCTGAAACAGGATGCATTCGATCCCCTTGTGCTGAGCTTTTGCTCTGTATATCAGAAAGACTCGAAGTCACTTTCCTGGGAACTGACTCATCTCTGAACACACTTTCCATGACAGCCAGAGGAGCTCTACCCATGGCTCTGTGCTCACGCCTGCTATGGCTCTCACTTGCCTCCATGTAGCTACTAGAAAGGTTCCTTAAGCTACCAAAGCAAGAGATAGAGACTTTGTCATCTACTGCTTCCCCTATTTTCTCCAAAGTAGAGGCAGAAGTATGCACAGGAGAGTCACCACAAAAACGCGATGGAGAGTTAGAACGCATTTGCAGCTTAGCAGATAGGGACCAAGAGGGTCTGATGCAATTTTCATTGACGGCCAATGGGCTGGTGACAGAGGACCTGGATGACAGGCTTTGGCGCTGGACACTCCTTACAAATGGTCGAGTTGAGAACCCGCCTAAGAAAAGCAAAGAAAACAAAGTTAGGGCCAAGTGTGGATTAATATTCAATCATAGAAAATTAGAACGGGGATATTGATTAGTGTGCTTGAACTGATTTTTCTCCCTTCTTGTTTTTTTTTTATATTTTGTTATGATAGGTGACTTATTATGATGGGTATGTTGAAAGTGATGTAAAAAAAATAGAGCTGAAAATTAAATTAAAAAAAAAAAAAAAGAAGAAGAATCTAGAGGCTATCCACTGAGTATATGCCTATTCAACACTGTTATTGTTTCATTGCTTATGGTATCTTTAAATATAACATTGTTTCTCTAATTCTCTTGATATTGCCAATTTTTATATTTGTTTTATTTGACATCATAATTACAATTTTTCTGGAATTGCCCCAAACATAATATATTATTTCTAGTCCTATCAAGCCCCCCCAAATACTAGTAAGAGATTTTAGAAATCACTAAATCCATGCCCTTTTATTCTATAGACAAAAAAAAAATCACAGAAATGAAGTAACTTATCTCAAGTAGCAGAGCTAAAACTCAAAAGATATGGCTTCTCTTCTTCACCTAGAGCCCTTAAGACTATGCTATGTTCTGGAAAAATGAATACAAGGGATAATGTTATAAAAAATTACTCATGCATATATACTGTCAAAAATGTATAATTATAAAATTAATTAAAAAAAAAGACTATGCTATGTATGTATCTATGATTGATGGGAAGAATAATGGGAGGAATGACTGATTGTAAATGCATCCTGATGCTAGGGAATTAACATTTCAAAGATCATTCATCTATCCTGATATTGATGAATTCACTATGGAATTTATAAAGTGTCCTTTATGTGTAAATCCCCAAAAGACAGAGACTATATTTGTATTATTTTCATTCCACATTACCTAGTACAAGTGATAATGTTTAAATAGATGCTGATCTGGTGTTTACTAGTTGGTAAACCAGTAAGATTACTGCCTCAAGTCTCTTCTCAAGCCAGCGTATACTCTGACTCAGCTGCAAAAGAGGCCATCCTGAGGCACATGTCCACCCATGTCACTCTTCACCCCCCCCAAGCAGTTAAATGCCAGTGGTTTCCAATTTTTCCATGTGCCTTAAGTCCTTCATGACCTGCCCCCCTCACTTTTCTGGCTTTCCTCTGCACCCTTCTTCACATACTCTGCAATTCAATGATCTTGGCTTCTTAGCTCTTACTCACACAAGACCCTCCACATTTCTGACTCTAGGCATTTACACTGACTGTCCCCCTCCTTGCTCCACTCCTGATTCGCCAAGTTTTCTTCAAGCTCCAGAAAAAAATCCCATCTTCCAGCTTTTCCAGATACCCCTTAGTGTTATCATCTTCTCTCTACTGATCAAATTCAATTTATCCTGTATCTAGTACATTCATATTTGATTGTTTGGATGTTGTCTCTCCTCCTAGACTGCAGTTTCCTTGAATGCAGAGGTCATTTTTTACCTTTATTTGTATCTTTAGCACTTAACCAAGTGCCTGGTGTAAGCACTTAATAAAAAGTTACTGGTTGACTGAATCACCAAGTGCATTTTTTTTTAAACAAGTGGAATGGAGACTAAAAAAAAAAAAAAAAGTGTCCATTTTATCATAAAAATACTGATTAGAGATTGTTTTCTGTTCTGACTAAACAGAAAAGAACCACTAGTCATTTTTTACCATACAGAACGTCAGAACTGGAAGGATCCTGGAGAAATCACATAGTCCAATCTCTCATTTTACAGGTGGGGAAACTAAGGCCTAGAAAGAGTGACATGCTCAAAGTCCCACACTTAAAGGAAGAGCCAGGACTAAAGTCAACATGTACTGATTCCCAAAGCAGTGCTCTTGCTATTATAGAATACTACCTCTTTTTTTTTCTCTTTCCAAGGATCATCTCCTTCCAGAAGGGGTTCACAGTCTCCCCTGCTGTTAATGCCTCCTTCTGAAATTAACTTCCATTTACACTGGATACAGCGTACATAAATAAAGTTATTCACATACTATCTCTCCTATTTGATAATGTCTTGAGTCTAGGGACTATGTTTTTGCCTTTCTTTGCTTCTCAAGTGTTTAGTGCATAATAGATGTTCAATAAATGCTTCTTAACTGACTGTCATTTCATGTATCAGCCACAGGGTGAAGTACCAGAGACCAACTTGAGATGTCTTACTTGGGACAGAACTTAAGCTAAAAACCTCCAGATATTCCTAAGTCTCATAGCTCTTACATTTATAAGGATTCTTTCTACCAATCTGAGGGGCAATTAGATCGATAGTCTAGCCTGTCACCCTCCAAATAAACTTAATTATTTCTCAACCAATAAATGAAAAATGAAAACAAACCAGGCTTATTTTTCTATGAGTGGCTTTTCAACTTTTTAATCTTATAACTCTCCTTCAGGGTTTACCCAAAGTATCCTTTCTATGACATACAAATTCCAATAGTCAAGCAGTATGGCATACTGAATAGATCAGGATTTAAATCTAAACTAAGATTCTTGATTAATTGACCCTAGAGGAACTATTTAACGTCTCTCAGCCTCAGTTTCCTGAAGGATAATAATAGCATATTCATCAGAATTATTATGATGATTAAATGAAATAATACATGAAAAACATTTTGCAAGTCTTAAAGTTCTTATATAAATCTGAGTTTATAGCATTATAGGTTTAGAACTAGAAGAAAAACTTCAGAGGTCATTCTGTTCAACCCTCCCATTTTTAAAGATGAGGAACCTGAGGCACAGAAAGGCTAAATGAGATGGCCAGGGTCACTGAGCTAATAAGTGTCCAAGGTAGAATTTGAACACAGGTCTTCTTGACTTCCAATCCAGGGCCCATCCATTACACCATGCTGCCTCTGTTATTACTAGTATCGTAGTAAATATTTCACCAATTCCACCATTTGTCTTGTAAGCATTATTTACCAATACCAAATAACAATGACTTTGTTTCTCTGATAACACACTCCATCACAAAAGAGAATAATAGAATTGAAATCACCAAGGTTAAGAGGACTCCTTATCCTGCCAAAAGAACCTGTGGTTTAACACTACCAGTCAGCAAACTAACTCTGCCACTTCTGTGGCAGAGTAAAAAACTTTTTTACTTTTTGTTTTCCAGCAGATTCTCTAAGTGGACCCCCTCAAACATGATAAACTACAAACTAGAGGTTCTTATCCATTTTCTATGTCATGGACCACTTTAGCAGGGTGGTGAAGTCTATGGACCTATTCTCAGAACAATGTTTTTAAATGCATAAGATAAAACACATGGGATTAGAAAGGAAACCTATTATCTTGAAATATGTACCTTTTTTCCCCATTTGAGTTCAAGGACTCCTTGAAATCTATATACAGACTCCTTTAGGTGTCCCATGGGCCCCAGATTAACAACCTCTTTCTTATTGTTGTTATTCAGTTGTGTCTCCCTGTCTCATGATACAGTTTGCCATTTCCTTCTCCAGCTAATTTTATAGATGAGGAAATTAAGGTAAACAGGAGGGTCACACAGACACTAAGTATCTGAGGTTAGATTTGCATTCACAAAGAGGAGTCTTCCTCCAGGTCTGGTGCTCTATCCACAAGTCCATCTAACTGTTCTATTAGAATCCTTATTTGCTACCATCTCTAAAATCTATTTCCTACTTCTCACCTCTCTTCCTATACATACCATCATCTTCACTTCTTTCCCCAGTCAACTCCACTGACTCTGAGAGTGAAGCCAGAGATGTGCGCCTGGAAGAAGCAGCAGAAGTAATGCTGGCTTGCTTACTCCCTGGAAGCCGGCTTACCCAGTGTTCACACAGTGAAGAACTTGTGGAACCTGCAGAGAAGGCAGAGAATTAAGATCAGTGTAGGCTCACATGACCAATTACATGTTAAAGGGCCCCCTGTAAGACCTGCTGATTGATCACAAGTGAATTATTGATGTTCCCACCACCAGAGTTCAACTTTAACTACCAGAAACCAGAATGATGCCTTTTAGGTGACAGGACGCTATGACTAATTAAGGAAGAAACCAATTCCTATACATATTATATCATTTTAGCAATAAATAATGCAAGTATAGTCCTTAATGCTTCATAAAACAAAATTTAAATTTAAGAGACGAAGTCAGTTGAATAGAACATAGTCCCAGGGTAATATTTCTGGCTGTTATGAAATAAGTGATTTTCATTTTCAAGACTGTCAACACTGGTTCTTTTTTTTTTAAACTCACAGATATGTGAAGACTTAATCATTTATTCATAAACTATAACACCCATATACACAAAATAAAATAAGAAAGACCTAGATAGTGAAAGCAAGGTGATTCAAAACTGTTAGAGAAATATTGGTTTGAAGGAATGAGGAAGAAGGAGGGAGAACAACATGACAGCTGTCTTCAAGCATCTTAAAAACTATCGTATGAAAGAGAATTAAATGGAAGGCAGTGTGGTACTGGAGACAGAGCACTGAATTTAGAGTAAAAGCACCCAATATCAAATCCTGGCTCTGCTCCTCACTACCCATTAATTTCTCTAGGTGTTAGTTTCTACTGTAAAATAAAGGGGGAGGAGTAAGGGAGGAGAGGAAGTAAGACTAAATGATCTCAAAGGTCCCTTTCTTTTCTAAATCTATGATACCATAACTTATGCTCCTTGACAAAAAAGAACATAATAAGCATCAATATATGGAAATCACAAGAATACAGACTAAGTATAAGGAGAGATTTAATTTAAGAATTGTTCATACTACCGATAGTATAAAATCTTTAGGAATCTATCTTCCAAGGAAAAATCAGAAATTATATGAGCAAAACTACAAAACACTTTCCACACAAATTAAGTCTGATTGGAAAAATATTAAATGCTCTTGGATAGGGCAAGCAAATATAATAAAGATGACAATAGTACCTAAACTAATCTATTTATTTAAGCTATACCAATCAGACTTCCAAAAAACTATTTTAATGACCTAGAGAAAATAACAACAAAGTTCATATGGAAAAACAAAAGGTCAAGAATTTCAAGGGAATTAATGAAAAAAAAAATCAAATGAAGGTGGCCTAGCTGTACCAGATCTAAAATTATATTATAAAGCAGCGATTACCAAAATCATTTGGTATTGGATAAGAAATAGACTAACTGATCAGTAGAATAGGTTAAGCCCAAAGGACAAAATAATCAATAACTTTAATAATCTAGTGTTTGACAAACCCAAGGACCCCAGCATTTCGGATAAGAACTCAATGTTTGACAAAAATTGCTGGGAAAATTGGAAATTAATATGGCAGAAACTAGGAAATGACCCACACTTAACACGGAACACCAAGGTCAGGTCAAAATGGGTTCATGACTTAGGCATAAAGAATGAGATTATAAATAAATTAGAGGAACATAGGAAAGTTTACCTCTCAGATCTGTGGAAGAGGAAGGAATTTATGTACAAAGAAGAACTAGAGACCATTATTGATCACAAAGTAGAAAACTTTGATTATATCAAATTGAAAAGTTTTTGTACAAACAAAACTAATGCAGATAAGATTAGAAGGGAAACAATACACTGGGAAAACATTTTTACAGTCAAAGGTTCTGATAAAGGCTTCATTTCCAAAATATATAGAGAATTGACTCTAAGTTGTAAGAAATCAAGCCATTCTTCAATTTATAAATGGTCAAAGGATATGAACAGACAATTCTCAGATGAAGAAATTGAAACTATTTCTAGTCATATGAAAAGATGCTTCAAGTCATTATTAATCAGAGAAATGCAAATTAAGACAACTCTGAGATACCACTACACACCTGTCAGATTGGCTAGAATGACAGGGAAAGATAATGCTCAATGTTGGAAGGGATATGGGAAAATAGGGACATTGATACATTGTTGGTGGAATTGTGAATACATCCAGCCATTCTGGAGAGCGATTCGGAACTATGTTCAAAAAGTTATCAAACTGTGCATACCCTTTGACTCAGCAGTGTTACTCCTGGACTTCTATCCCAAAGAGATCTTAAAGAAGGGAAAGGGACTTGTATGAGCAAGAATGTTTGTGGCAGCCCTTTTTGTAGCGGCAAGAAACTGGAAACTGAGTGGATGCCCATCAATTGGAGAATGGCTGAATAAATTGTGGCATATGAATGATATGGAATATTATTGTTCTGTAAGAAATGACCAGCAGGATGATTTCAGAAAGGCCTGGAGAGACTTACATGAACTGATGCTGAGTGAAATGAGCAGGACCAGGAGATCATTATATACTTCAACAACAATACTATATGATGATCAATTCTGATGGATGTGGCTCTCTTCAACAATGAGATGAACCAAATCAGTTCCAATAAAGCAGTAATGAACTGAACCAGCTACACCCAGAGAAAGAACTCTGGGAGATGACTATGAACCACTACATAAAATTCCCAATCCCTCTATTTTTGTCCACCTGCATTTTTTATTTCCTTCACAGGCTAATTGTACACTATTTCAAAGTCTGTACAGCAAAATAACTGTTTGGTCATGTATACATATATTGTATTTAATTTATACTCTAACATATTTAGCATGTATTGGCCAACCTGCCATCTGGGGGGGGGTGGGAGGAAGGAGGAGAAAAATTAGAACAAAAGGTTTGGCAATTGTCAATGTTGTAAAATTACCCATGCATATATCTGGTAAATAAAAACTATTAAATAAAAAAAAGGAATTGTTCATTCTTCATTTTTGAAGACCAATGACATCACGATACTGGGCATGATGATGGGTGGTGTCTTGACTTGTCTGTGAGTCAAAAAGTGAGGCAAAGCTGTAAGCCTCACTCTCTCTTCTAGTAACCAACATCCAATATCAAGACAAAAGTCAAGACAATTGGCAATGGCTTGGGATGCCATGGATGCTTCAGTTGCCTTCATGGCCACTGGAACAAACTGTTCTCATCCATCCATTCTACCAAGAGAAGTCTTGATATTCCCTAACTTACTGATGAGTTTGGGGTCCATTAGTTACGTCCTCCATCTGGTTTAGCCTGTCTGGAAAGACGCTTTAGCTGAGACATGGCCGCTATAGTTGTTTGGAGCCACAGGTAAGAGCTGGATGACTAGTGGGAGTTAACAATCCTGAAGGGATCTGGCAAGCTCTCGCCTGTTATCTCTCCCTGAACACCCATATATCATAAGTATATATGCTTGGTATAGGATCCACAAAGATTAAATGAGCTGCCTAGAGAAGTAACATGTTCTCAGTTACTGGACTTAACCAGGTAAAGGAAAGACAACTTCTTTTGGGGGATGATAACAAGATTTATGCTTCAGATATAAGCTATACCAAATAACCTCTGAGATCTCTCAACTCTAATATGTTATTTTTAGTCACTGATAACTTATGAAAAACAGCTCAGGATGACTGAAATTCATAGGATCAGAGATCTAATTTGAAAGGGGCTATAGAGGTTCTCTAATCTAATTCCATTTCACAGATGGGTAAACTGAGGTCCAGAAAGGTGAAATATCATCCAGGTAGTCAGAAGAAAAGCTAGCATCCAAACCTGGGTCCTCTCTCTCTCCAGGGTTACCATTTCTTCTATTGTACTGCTTTCCTGAGTTTCCTGAGTCAAATCCCATTTCAAAATTAGTCTCAATCAAGCAGTATATTTGCCAGAAATGGAACCCAGGAGGGTTTATACATGCTATAAGCTGTGGGTTCTGTGTTTAAATAGGCAGAAAGCCTCTATAGAATAGGGCAACAATAGGTCTTTGATTCCCAGGAAACACATTTCATGTGGTTAAGAGTCATATTCACCCTGGGGGGGAGGGAAGAATTCTACTTTCTCATCTCAGAATTAACCTGTATGATTGCTTAATAAGTAACCACTCCCATTTGGGTAAAATTTTAAGGTCTAATTTTATATTTTTCTGTCCTAAAGCAGAAACTACTGCTATCTATCAAGCCACTTCCTGAGTAATAATGATTTGATTCTAAGACCTTAAGAAATGCCTATTTAGGTTAATCCCATGGTATATTGAGATGAGTATTCCATCTCTGAGAGGCGCCAAGCTTGGATGTCTTCACTAATATTATTCAAAAGAGATTAGTAATGTCCCTAAAACATTCCAACATCCTTTCCCAACTCATGGCTCCATCATCTATAAACTTATCTAACATTCCTGTGATCTTAATGTTCAATCAATATTACTCTTCCTGGCATAAGGAATTCCTCATTTTATTTCCCACTACAAGAAATAATATTGCTTTTCTTTCTTTTTCAACTTCTATCAACTTTTAAGGGGACTCCCTTCAATACCAAGATATTCCAATATTTGACCTGCTGAATGAGTCCATTGCTAAGCTTATCCAAATCATTTATAAACTTCTGTCTTAACCCGGTCCTCATATTTCTAATAAGAAGGCAGCTCTTTCCATTTTCAGTATTTGATCATCTTCCTGGGGATTTTGTTTGTCCTTTTCTCATCTCTCGGTTAATGGCGACTATGAAACTATTACAATATTACTGATAAACTAACACAACAGGATCATAAGTTATATTAAGAAAAAACCTTCTGAGAGGGCATCACACCAAAAAAAAAAAAAAAAAAAAAAAAAAAAAAAAAAAAGAAAAAGTCTTCTCTGCTAACAAAGATTATGGTTTCCAGAAACCTGAGCTGGTCTCACCTGCCACAGAGCTGTTGGCTGACCATGATGGTATAGCTGTCCGCCTCTGGTAGAAAAGTATGTATGCCGTCTGCTTGCAGACTTCATCCTCAGACAATTGCTGTACATCACTGTCGTCAAAGCAGTACCAGAGACCATCCACAGAATTCTTACAGTATGCTGTCAACGAGAAATTTCCATTATTAGTTAGCTCAATTTCAGCATCATGCAGTTCCTATGACTATGCCTCATCAAACCCTGAGATGAACTGCAAAACACCACAATTTGGGGTTATGAGGTCAATTTATGGTATTTTCAAGAGGAGAGCAGGTAGTTAATCCAATCAATTAGTGCGACTTTCTTAGAAAAAGACAAAAGATAATCCAAGTTATGCATCACACTCAAGCAACAGTTCCCTGTTACACATGTGTAGAAACAGGAGGGCAGCCACGTGAGAAAATGAATTCTATTTCATCTTTTAAATATCTGGTCAATGTTAAAACATAATGCACCCAATCTAATTAAACATGATGCAGTGCTCAAGCATTTGCTTACAGTGAAGGCACTGAGAGATGGCCCGCACATGCTCACCAGGCTGGTAGAGAACAATACTACAAACACTGAAAGATGATGAATGCTTCTTTCCAGCTCTAACCAATAGCCTAAGATAGAAATGAAGAAAATACATGTTGTAGCTGAAATAAACAAATAACCTGTGTTCACAGAGGGTCCTGTCATCCTGTAAGAAGCCACATTATAATCTTGTTCCCAGCAAAATCTACAATTTGTTATCACAGATTTAGAAATAACAATTGCTCTTAGGAGGAAATGCATATTCAAATAATGCATTTACAAAATAATGCAAATGTTTTTCTTCCTTGAAGGGAGTCAGCATCTTTCCTCATAAAAACTCCTGAGAGGCAGAATGATGACAGGCATAGAGAATTAGTTTCAGAGATAGAAAAATCTGGTTCGAAGTCCCATATTTCACATATCTTGGCTCTGTAACCCAAGGTAAATCACATAACCTCCCCACACAAAAGTTTCTTAACACTTTTTGATTTCAGGACCTCTTTACACTCTTAAAAACTAAGAGCTATCCAGCCTAAAGAGCTTTTATTGATATAACTATCAATATTTACCATATTAAAAATTAAAATGTCTTAAAACATTATTATGAAAATAATTTTGACCTTACAGAGAGTCTCAGGGACTTCCACGGGTCCCATGACCACATTTTGAGAATCACTGCCCTAACTTCCTCACTACAAATGTAAATTGCAAAGAACCACTGGTAGAAGTTTTTTTCATCTGAGAGTTTCCAATGGCTGTCCCCATTGCCTACTTTCCCCTGTCCTTTGAGGGAGAGTCATTATGGCGCCATCTTTCATGGACAGCATTTATTTATAATGTTTGCAGTGATATGTCTCTTGCTGTGGTTTGGGAACATGATGCTTTATATTCTGAACAACCTGTAATTTTCATTAATGTGACTACTCCCTCCAAGGCAGATCATAGCAATGAGTAATAATAATATCAATGAAATAATAAAAATAAATGGCATTTTATAGCATTTTCCTGTTTGTAAAGTGCTTTACATTATCATTTCATCTAATCCTCACATTAACCCTGTGTGATATTTTTATTATCCCTATTTAAAGAGGAGACTGGAACTTAAAGAGAGATTAAATGACTTGCTTAGGATCACACTGTCAGTAAATGTCTGAAGCAGTATTTAAAAACAGGTTTTCCTGACTCTAAAAAGAGTATCTCAAACTGCTATATTCAGATTCTCTCAACTTTTTATAGCCTTTCCAAATCTTAGTAAATAGATCTATGAGTTTTGTGAGAATACTCATCAATGAATAAGCTTTCATGATAATCTCCTTCACACTTATCTAGGCTGTTTCATGCCTAATAGACCATCAAAAGATCTATCTGTAGAGCCTTCCCAGCTTGGCTGGAATTGTCAGAACTATTGGAATCTCCTCAAGAGTCCCAGACACACCAAGAGACATCAAAGGAAGATGTTAGTAAAGCAAAGGATCTTTACGAGTACATCTATTATAAAGTTGACTAGTGAAACTGTGGCAACAAGAACTATTTATGAAAACTGAGTGTTGTATAGCATTTACACTCTTTCTGTTATTGTTTGCTTGCATTTTTGTTTTTCTTCCCAGGTTACTTTTACCTTCTTTCTAAATCCAATTTTTCTTGTGCAGCAAGATAACTGTATAAATATGTATACATATATTGTATTTAACATATATTTTAAGAAATTTAACATGTATGATACTACCTGCCATCTAAGGGAGGGGGTGGAGGGACGAAGGGAAAAAGAGGGGAACAGAAGTTTTTGCAAGGGTCAGTGTTGAAAAATTACCCATGCATATAATTTATCTATAAAAAGCTATAATAAAAAAAGAAAGAAAAATTGAGTGTTGTGCAAAGAACCTAAAATACATGGGTTTAAATCCTACCTCAGGCATTTCTTAACTGTATGATCCTGAGTAACCTGCTTTTAGCCCTTCTAAGCCTCAGCTTCTCCACCAGCAAAATGGGAAAATAATAGCAAGCACTATGTAAAGTTGTGGGAAGGAACAAATGAAATGATATATTAAAAAGTGCTTTCTAATCTTAAAGTACTATACAAATGCCAATCATTATCACTCACAGTATTACTGACATGGCCTCCATCAATGGAGGGAGTAGTTAAATTAATTAAAATTTAAATTTAAAAAATTTTTTTAATCTTTTGGGGGGAAAAGTGCCACATATTTTCCACTCAATTACTAAAGCTTGCAACCTGAATGTCATTCTTCATCAGCTCACTAAGACTGCATATCCAATCTGTTGTCAAATCCTATGATATAAGTAAAAATGGCATCTCTCATATATAACCCCTTGTCTCCACCCTACACAATCATTACCATTTTACTGGTGTTCTTCACCTCTAGCTTGGACAACTGCTTGAGCCTAAGGATTGGCTTCTCTGAATTATGTTTCTTCCCGCACCAATATGCTTTCTTCCATTCAGTTATTACCAAAGAGATCCTCCTAAGCAAATGTCTGACCATATCATCCTCCTGTCCAATAAGGTCTAATGGCTCCCTAGATCAACACAAAATCCTCTGACACTACAGCCCTTCAGAACCTGGCTCCCTCATACCTTTCTGGTTTTCTTGCAATCCACTCCGTACTTTTCTTTGTATAGCCAGTACTTAGTCTAAACCCTGATACACAATATTAATTAATAAATGATTGCTGGCTACCAACTTCAAAAGACAATGAGACACAGCAATGCATATAATATAGATAAATGACGTCTAGGAAAATGATAATTTATTTACTGACTCTCTCGTAAGAAGAAAAAAAACTTTTTTTAAGATTTCAAAGAGTAAATGTTTAATGGAATAGTTTCCATTCTCTCTACCACTAAGAGGATCTATCTTTGAATACAGCTAACTGACAAAAGTAAAACTTTTAGATGTTTAGATTCCAAAAATAGGTAACAGTAATGCCCAAGAATGAAAACTAAGGAGAAAAGAGTAAATTTTATGGTAGACAGAGAAAGAGATTAATTTTTTTTCCTAAGCCTCTCCCACTGAAGTAGCCATTAGCTGATAAAACCTGGCACAAATTGTTTTTTGTTGCACATGCATTTCTAGAACCTGCACTATAAAACAGCTTGTATTTTCCCACAGCAGCAGTATTCTAATTAGGGATTACATTCCTAACCAAAGAAAAGACTGGATAACCATCTGTCTTGGATAGTATCACAAAGAATTTCTGCAGGAGGTGGGAAATTGGACTATTTGAGCTTGAAGATCTCTTCCAACCCTAAGATTCTATGAATCAACAACAAGTAAATTATAGATATGACCAACTATGTCATAAAAGAAAAGATCCAACAGCTATAAACTTCTATCATCATTTAAGATAGTAAAATTATGCTCCAAGCCCTATAAAATGGTTATAAATTTACAGAACATGTTGATTATATAGGAGGCCTTGATGTCCTATAAAGTGTACATACAACACATTAAAAAATACAGCTCTTGCTTCCTCACGTTTCTTATGGCACTTTGTCTAGACCTTTATTTTGTCCTTATTACGTTCTATTCTGTGTCACTCTTTATTTGTGTACATGTCCCATTTTCCCTCAGATTCTAATTACCTGGAGTAATGTTTAATTTTTCTATCTCTATTTTCTGGCACATTACAAGAACTTAATAAATGTTTTGCTGAACTAAACTGAACTTTACACATCTTTAATGTTACTTAATGATAATAAGTAATGAAACTTAATAACTCTGCTTATATTCATAGAACTTAGGAGGGTTTGGGGTAAGGGATAGTTTGCATTGCTATGTAATATGTTTTTGCTAAAATTTTTCTTTAAGGGCTTTAATTAATACGTTTTTTCTTGAAAATTTTCCCATTGCATTCAAAAAAATCTAAATCATTTTATTAAACTGTGAGTTGTATTAAAAGTTGGGATCATCCTTTTGAAAAATAGGCACTGGGAGCATTTAAATAATTAAAGACTTCATTAAAGATTTTACAAGTAAATTTAGAGTTTAGAATTTTTCTTCTGGTCCATCTTTTTTTTTTTAATTCTCTTCTTTACTTCTCCTTCCACACACATATCAAACAAAGAATGGTGAAAGGAGGATAAGTTATAGAAGAAATAATTATTCATATCTTCCCAATTTATTCCTTTCTCTTTTCTTCCAGAGTTATTTTTTAAAAGACATTTTAAAAAAGAGGAAAAATGTTGAATAAAACAATTCATTGAAAAATTCTAGAATTATATTCAGTGTTCCATATTCAAAGTCCCCCACCTCAAATCATACTCTTTCATTGAGTGATGGCATTAAGAATTAGGGGGCTTTAGAGATATGAATAATGGATCTGGTAGTTGTTGTTTTAAATACTAGCTAACAGAGCCATTTCTCAGATTATTCAATCCTTATCACATCCCTAAAACCAGCACCACAGGTTCTGCTCCAGAAACCACTGAAATGAATTAACATATAACACCACCAAGGAGTGAAGCAAGACAGCAATGAATGGGCAAATCTCTAAAATACAAAGCATAACAAAGTAGGGACCATCTGTCACTAATCATCATCACTCTTAAGCAAATTGCATTATATCAAATATTTCTCCACCATCATTTTCCTCATCAGTAAAATTATCTCTTTTCCAGCTCTAAATCTCAATGAGTCTATTATAGGTATAAATATAAAGTTCAAATATTTGAGCTCAAAAGATATTTGAGAATTTCTTTAGATCTGGAAGAGACCTTAGAAATCACCTGGTTCAACTCCTTTCCAGAGAAAAACCAGTCCTAGAATTCAATTTAAAGTATTTTTCCATAATCTTATAGAGTGACAAAGTATGGCAAAGAGGGGTAGATAAATGGGAAAAATCCCACCTTATACAGTCCCTCAATTCCTCTTAATTCTAACCCCTTCACTCTATTAATTACATCTTATTTATTCTGTATGTAGCTTGTTTGTTTACTTGTTGTATTCCCCCACTGAGTACAGTCCCTGGCATAGTGACTAGCACTTATGAATACTTACAGATTGATTGATAGGAAAGAACAACACATGATTAAGACAGAAGTTCTAGGCTCAGCCCTTTCATTAAGTGGTCATGTGACTTTATTCAAATAGCAGTTTCACTGGTATTCCTTCATCTATAAAATGAGGATAAAAGGCCTGCCCTCCCAAAATCCTAAAAGATAAAATAATATAAATGAAAGCATTTTGAAAATAATAAAGCACTATTATAAATAAGAATTTATTATCATGATCTCATTCTCATCTTTTCTTTCTTTCTTTTTTCTTTTTTTTAAATGGAACTCAAGAGAGAAATGGTCCTAGGACAAGCTGCTTTCTTGCTATTATTTCTCCTTTCATATGTAATAGTCTAGAAAATATAAACAGGTAGATAAAGCACCTGCTTTTTATACCTGAAAAAAAGACCTGGGATGGAATCTCATCTTCTGTAGGCTCACAGAAAGCATCATCTAGATCAGGGGTTCTTAAACTACGGCCCTCGGCCCCAGCTGAGGACGTTTATGCGGCCCACTGGGTTATGGCAAATGGGCTGAGGAGCGGAGGCAGAGTGTGAGTTTTTGTTTTTACTATAGTCTGGCCCTCCCACAGTCTGAGGGACAGTGAACTGGCCCCTAGTTAAAAAGTCTGAGGACCACTGATCTAGATAATTCTAGTAGCAGCCAAGACAATCCCATTCCCATATTTTTAAAATTTTCTTTGGTAAGATATCTTTATTTTGAAAGTCTTAATATTATTATCATTACTACACCTACTACTTTACACTTTGGCCACCTTCTTCTCACTAGTCCTTTTCTTTTCTACATATATCCCCCATCACTCTCTATCTGTGCCAACTTGGCACTTTCCTTCTAAAAATAAAACCTAAACTACCACTGATACTTAAAAAAAAAAAAAAAAAAAAAAAAAAGTGTGTCTATCTATCATCTCTATCATTTTCCAAACCAGAAAAACCTCACTGGGTGTACTTATATACTACTAGTGTTGTCTCCCTGCTATTAACATACAAGCTTGTAGAGGGTAGGAAATGTCTTCACTTTTATAACTGGATCCCAAGAACTCAGTAGAGTGCTTGGCACACAGTTAAGTATTTAATTAATGCTTTATGATTCATTCATTAATTTTATTCATTCATCAGCCATTATTATCATTACCATTACTATCTGAACCCTTAGACAAAGACAATAAAAGCTCTATTCTGGTGGTAGAAATTAGGCAGCCTAATAGTTAATCTGAAGATCTAATTTTTAAAATAGAAAATGAGATGTTATTATAAATGTCTTTTGCTCAGATCAGGGAAACGTGGAAGGATATTCATTCATTTTATTCTTGGATATGTGCAGATGTGATGAGAATTGCCACTACAGATGTTCAGTTTCACCTGATTGATGACAGGGGAAGCAAGGTTCACAAAACACCAAGAAATTCTGTTACCAGTAAGATAAAAACCTGAGAGATCATCAGAAAAGTAATGTAGCTTTTCAAATTGAAGACTTGCTTGATTACCTGTATAATGACCCCCTTGCATAGTCCCATGGTGATTACACACAGCATAAAGATCGTAGATGTAGTCCTCAGGATCTCTCCCTAGTCCATAGGGGCGCCTCCATGGTGACCAATGGGATGGGAGGCTCCAGCTGCTCTGGCTTCGTTTGACCACATGAGGTGTCATATCCAGGCCAGTGAGAGGAAATTTCACCATGTTCTGAAGCTTCATTCGCCTGTCACCCTCCTGTTTCAAGTAGAACATAAGTTGTGACAACGGGGACCACTTAAAGCAAGCATAAATAAAAGGCGCAATCCTACTTAGTTCCTATTTAACTATCTTTCTCATTTAATGAATCAGGACAGTGGTTTGATCACAGGATCTTAGATTTAGGACTGAAAGGGAGGGACTTCAGAGGCCATCTAGTCAAATACCCTTATCCTTAAGAGATGAAGAAACTAAGTCCCCAAAATGTAAAATGACCTGTCAAATTTCATGCCAGTCAGTGAGTGGCCACACAGGATTCAAACACTGACCCCAAACTCTTTTCCAATGAATCATGCTGTCATCCAATGAACTCATCTCCTAATGTTGCTTAATACACATAAAAATGCTTTACAATCACACTAAAACAAAATTACAAATAGTCTTTTTTTGTTATTGCCAATTCCCTAAATCTTTCTTCAGAGACATTAGTGTTTACTCCCTTAACACACAGAGAAGCTTAGTAAACTGTTACCAATTTCAAGTGCTATTTTGTAGCATGCACTCCTGGCAGTTACAATTTCTAGTCTGTCCTATGCCCAACAGAGTACCTTTGACCACTGACCTTTGCAGTGTCAACTCTACCTGGCTCACCTCCTCTGAAGCCTTCAAAGGTCTTTGATGACAATGATTTCTTGAATCTATAGTTTAATAACCAGTAGCGCCCTCAAGAACAGCCACATGTAATCTTAAAGGCCTTTATTATACCTACTCACATAATGCCCTGACTGATGCCCTGACTTGTTGGTTCCCTAGTGAACACCTGGTCAGAAGCCCCATGTGTTCACTACCAAACTCCTTACCTCTTTCGGCTACCCATCTTGGCTTGGCCACCCAAGCTAGGGAGCCAGGGTGAAGAGTGCCAGGTTAAAGAGAGCGACTACTGCCTGCAGTGGGCTTATAAAGGGCCTGTGAGGTCTCACACACACAGCCAACCATCGAGAGAGTCGTCACCCATTACAAAGCTATCTCAACGTGGCCAAGATCCCACCTACAAGGCAATCCTAATATCCACAGAGATTACTTCCTGGGGGACTCAAATCTCCCGTTGCACTGTGTCCGCCCATTTAAAGGATTCTTACAATTCCCTTCTCTTGTTTTACGGGAACTGCACATCTCATCAATCTAAACTTTTAGCACCAGCTGTAGTTCATTTGATCCATGAGATGACAGAGTGTTATGCCCAAGGAGGTACAAAGCAGCAGATCAGTAAACAGAAGTATGACAATGAGAACTAGGCTCAACAGTAGCCCAAGTGTTCAACCCATTCATCAAAGTCATACTCAAGGAGATAATAAGCCAAAGAAGTTGGATGCCAATGAGGTAGGATGTCAACACTGAGGTGAATGGATTAATGGTCAGTGCTGATAATATTATCGCCGAACGTGGGCACATCATGAATTATCAGGTTTTGAAAATATTTAATATTCATAATTAAGATTCTGAAGAATCGGGTAGAAACCCACTTTTAGGAGGGAAGGCAGGCAATATGGATCCAGGTAACTCTGGTATCAGGCTCAAGGACACAGCTGAACATAATGCTTATATAAAGAGGTTAAAGAGCCAGATGGAAGATCTTTTAACAGAGATCACCACTGAAGAACAGCAGGAAGCTTGTAATCAAGCTCCCAGAAGGCTATCCCCACACCCATTAAATATAGCTCGGAGAGGGAGCAACCTAGAGCTAATGCGTATGTATGACAGTATAGAGTACAAAATGCGACAGCAAGAGTTGCTAGAATTGCAGGTTAAACTATAGATTGAGATAGAGAAAGAAGAAAAAGCTAGGTTACTACAGATAGAACAGGAAGAGTTCAAACTAGCGGCTTCTGAAGCGAAGGAAGGAAATAAAAAAAACCACATGGACTTCAGTTAGAGAAATTCTTCTTAGCGTTTTGTTGGTTTACCTTGTGCATTATTGTTTTAAGGAATTTATTGATTACTCTTCCATTGAGAAGAAGTTTAGTCCTTTTTATGTGCAAAGCTCAGGTTGGATTTTAAATCAGCCTTTGGGGAATTTTCCAATTCCTCTTCTCTCTGCCTCACACCTTGGTGGGCCAAGGGAGAAAGGGGAGGAGGAAAAGGAAGGGCGATAATATCATCAGCACTGCCCATTAATCCATTCAAAACTCCCAAGTCTTCATTTCAAAGGACAGGAGTAGGCTTTATGGCCCAAGGCAAAAAGGAATTGTGGGGTATTGAGTATAATCAGAAAAATTTTAAAAATACAGTTCAGTTAATTTCTAAGAAACCTTACACTATTTCACTTTAAATGTAGCTTATAGAGGAAGCCCTTTCCAATAGAAAACATTTTGAAAGAAAGAAGACAGTTCTGTTCATGATCAAGAGTTACTCTCAGTCCAAAGCACGACTTAGTATGGAAGATACAAGCATTGCAAGAAAATGTAGAACTTGTTCAGTTACACAGTTGCTCCTTCATTCAGACTCTAATAGAGATGAAGTAAATCTTCAGGACATTAGATGCAGATTTAACTAGTGAGTTTTCTTGTCACTGGAACTATTTCAGCTGAAGCTAGTTGACCATCTGCCTGGAACATTTCAGGAGAGAGTACTTGATACAAAACTGAACTAGATGGAGACAATAATAATAATAAATAAGATGATAATGATGATAGGAGGAAAAGAAGTAAGTCAATTCACTGTTGGTGAAGCCATGAATTGGTTCAGCTATTCCGGAAAGGAATTTGGAGCTATGCCTCATAAATTACTAACCTATAAATACCCTTGGACCCAGCTTTATCTCAACTAGGTTTATACTCAGAAAGACTAAAAGAAAAAGGACTTATGTGTAAAATTATACCACCAACTTTTTGGTGGTAATCAAAAATTAGAATATAAAAAAAAAAAAAAAATCCAAAAAACGAGCATTTTTTCTACTGAGAAACAGTTAAACTAATTGTGATATATGAATATGATGGCATATATGAATATGATGTCATGAGAAGTGATGAAATAGATAGTTTTAGAGGAAATAGTGAAAACCTCTATGAATTGATACAGAGCAAAGTGAGCGTAACTAGAGAACAATTTCTACAATAACAACATTATAAAGGAAAACAACTTTGACTTTAGAACTCTTGATCAATGCAAGAAGGAACCACAAATCCAAAAGAATGAATATAAAACTTGCTACTCAGTGCTGTCAAAAAGAGGAAGAATTTAAAATGCAATTAAAAAATATACTTTTTTAAACAATCAATGTGGAAATTTGTTTGACTGGATTATATCTATGTATTGAAGCCTTTATTTTTTGTTTTTTGCTTAAATTTGCTCCATGGGAGATGAGGGATACAAAATAATAAAAGAAAAATGATATAAGCAATGACTCCTCTCTCAGAGAGAAAATTTAAACAAAACATCAATAAAATGTAAAACTAATGCATGATTTTTTTTTTTTAGCCCAGACCTGTGACTTCATTGATATAGGAAACTGAGAAGAAAGTACCTCTCTCTACCAATGAAGACTGACTGACACCTGTATAAAATAGAAAATTATTACCATGTGTCAAGTACAGTGATAAATGCTGGGGCCACAAATAGAAAAGTTCCTCCTCTCAAGCTGTTCACACTCTAATTGGGAGACACAACACAAAAGAAGTTTTCTGCACCTGGCTGACAGAAACTCTAGAAGATACATGGGTCCCTCAGGGAAAACATCAGGGCAGACAGCAAGGCCCTGAGAATGTTGGGAAACAATGGCACAGACTGTCCCTGAACAAAGATGGTAAGCCCAGGAGCCATTGTGGAATAGAGCCCTACTTGCCTCTGGATACCACCCAGACTTAAATGAGGCATCAATTCAATAAATCATATAGCCAATATATGGCAGAGGTGAAAACTGAACCCATTTATCCTCTAAAGACACTCTTTATCTATGATCCTTGCATTTATATAGGGTTTTAAAGTTTACAAAGCACTTTACACCCATAACTTCATTTGATCCTCTTATGTTTGGGGAAACTGAAACTCAGAAGAAATGAGTGACTTTCCCAGAACTACACAGGTAGTAAGTGTCTATGGCAAGATTCAAATTCAAGATTAGTTCTAACTGCCAGTCCAGCATTATCTGCACTTTACCATAATGTCTCTCATTTCTTCTTTTTTTTCCTTTTCTTTCTTTTTTTTTTGGGGGGGGGAGGGATGAAAAGTCGGGGGAGGCAATCAGAGTTAAATGACTTTCCCACAGTCACACAACTAGTAAGTGCCTGAGTACAGATTTGAATTCATGTGCTCTGTACCGTGTAGCTTCCCCATCTCATTTCTAAGTATAGAATGACATCCCAAAGAAAAGAGAAATGAATAAAAACAGCTTCTGTTCCCTTCTAGTAGAGAAGATCTAAAGATATAAATAGGCCCCAACTTCTTCTTAACAAACAGGCCGTGTTCCAAGAGTTTATTTATGTCAACTGTTTGGAATTCAAAAGAAATCTCCCCATTTAAAAAATGTTTTAAATTATATTTGGGTTCCCCAAGCCAACCTATAAAAGTTTGTTTAGCTTATGATGCCCTTGCAGTTGTACTATTCCATTTATATATTATGTCATAAAAAGTACTATTTCAATGACATCTAATCACTATCCAAAAATGTGTCCTTGTTATTCATTGCTTTTACATCATCTTTATTTCAAAATATATTTATTAAGCAACTCTATGCCAAATGTATCCTTCCCCTGTCTTCATTAAATGAGCCATCTCTTGTCACAACTATACCAATTACAGCTGGTGTATTTCCTAGGTAATACCAATGTAAGTTCTTCTGTTACTTAAAAATACTTTTCCTGAAATGTTTTAAATGTGGAAAATGTTAAGGATCTACTATGTGCAAGCATTGTGGTAGGCACAGGATATATAAAAGCAAGGCAAAAAGAGGCCATTCTACTGGAATGATTAAGTTGTATATCAGGCAACCATACATCAAATTTTACTCTGCTACTACCAAAAACTGATAGATGGAATGAATGTTAGCAGATATACTTTTGAATTGAAATTATCTATATCTCATCAGTTCTGATCTCAATTACTTAGGTTCTACTGGTTCTGCTCTCTACTAACTTCACACAAACCCCGAACCATAACCTGAGCATATGGAAATATGTCCAATAACATAGAAACTAAAGAATTGCAAAATAAAGCACTGCAACATGAAATTTGTAAAGTAGGGGAGAGGATGCTCAACATTAATTTGAGTAATAAGGGGATGTTACACAAAAGAAAAGTAAAAGTGGGATTCTGGGCTATTCATAAGTGGACCATCTGGGGGCACCATTACCCTACAAGAAATTCACTTACTTAGTAGCTAGCATTAAAAGCTTACAATTTGTCCTTGGGGTTCTTCCTACCTCACAGAAGTCCTTACCTGTCGAAATCTCTTCAGATGTATAATAAGCACATCAGGCAAGGTCCAGAGGCTTAATGTTATGCTCCCTTGCTGCAGCTGCTTACAGTGTGGGCAACGCCAAGCATCATCTGGGGCAAGCTAAAAATGAGAATTGCTGAGTGTTAAATAATCTAATCCAACCCCACTCATGTCATAGGAGAAACTCAATCTCAAAAAAGTGAAATGACTTATACAAGATTACAGAGTTAGGTTAATAGCAAAAAGGATTGTTTTTAATTTTTTTGACAAATATCCTTGTATTAAGCTATATCTTTCAATATTTTATATAGGGGAAAATAAATTTTCCTTCCTAGGAAATTTTCTAATTCAGTATCTTCCTGGTAAAAGAGAGAAAAAGATAAGACACATGATGCCATAGGACAAAGAAAAAGACTTTGGACATAAGGGGGTCCATCTTTTGTATTGACATGAACCTTTAGCAATCTAGTAAAGATCATGGGAAGCCTTCTCAGAACAAGGCTGTTAAATTTTTACAAATAAAATAAATAGGATTAACAAAGAAACCAAAGCTTAGTGAAAATAAAGATGTATTTTCCAAAACAAGTTCATGAGTCTCCTGCAATATGTTCAAAGTTCAAACTCTTTCTTTAGAAAAAAATAAATACAGGAAAGTCATATGATTAACTTCTAGTGACAGTAGAATGCAGATCCTAGGACCAGAATAAGGTAGACCAATCAATCAACAAGGATTTATTAAGCATCTACTATATGTGAGCAATATCTAGGTACAAGTACAATATCTAGAATGCAACTACAAAAGAAAGAGAAGACAATCCTTATTTCAAAGAGTTAACATTCTAATAGGAGGACACCACACATGGAGGAGGAATAGCCAAGAGATTTCTGATCCATGGAGGCAAGGGGATTGAAAGGGGAATGATATAGAGTGGAGACAATGCTGACTTTGGTACTGACTACCTTGAGCAAGTGATTCAACCATTTATGCATCTGAGTTTTCTCAACTGTAAAATGAGAAGATTGGCCTGCAAGGCTCCTCCCAAATCTAAGACTATGAATCTAAACACCATTCCATAAAATATCTGTTGCTGAGCTCAACAAGAGGTGATCCACTTGGAAAAGGATATAACATCATGCTAGAAATTGATTTCCAGGTGAAGCAACCTTGGCTCAGGATGAAAAAATTATAAGGGTTTGATGGCTTATTGAGGAAAGAAAGACACTAATGTTCACACCAAATTGGACTTGACTACTTTAGCCATACAGTACCTTAAGGGATATCATATACTTCCCCTTAAATTCCATGTAAATTAGGTTTTACACATATTATCATGGCATGACATTATATAATGGCATTTTAAGCATGTGGAAACCAAGGCTCAGAAAAGTTAACTGATATATCCATGTTTCCATGAGGACTGAATAGCAGAGTCAGAACTCAAGCACAGATTTCACCTGCCTCCAAGACTCTCCCTCCCATCAATTAGATATATAATGGCCAAAGTTTAGATTTATATCTCAGGCATGGTTAACAGAGCATAGGTACTGTATTATTGTACTACAGGATTTTTAAATGAATGGAGTTTAAAAGACTGATATTCATTTTATATACTGTTAGAGGAACTGAGCCAACTCTAGAATATTTTAAAAGTAGCCTGAGAATAAGAACAGTTACATGAGCTCCCTTAGTGACACAGGTCATGAACCCAGACCTTCCCTATTCTTACTCCAGCATGCTATCCATCACACCACACTGACTGATTCAAACCCATGTTCTTTCACTCCTACAATGCTACTTCCACTGTACCAAAATTTTCCATGATCATGAACAGCAAACCTAAACATATGGCATTATGAAAACTCTAGCTTAGATACCAAAGTTCAACACAAAATATAAAAAGAGATGCTTTACAATGAACTTGATATGATCCTCCAAATGAGATCAATACATTCTTAACTTTATTAGATGGGCAATGGGGACGACAATGACACCTGTAAAAAATGTGATCTGGTATTAAGAAATTAAAGAAGCTCAATATGACTAGAACTACATGTCTGAACGTCATGAATACTTGAGGAGTCAGGAGGCAATGGACATGGAGAATACCAAAGAATATCAATTTTTAGAAATTATACAGAACATATCTTATCAAACAGGAAACAATTAATTACTGACATAGCCATCATTTCAAAAACAGCCATCTGTGTGCAGCTGAAATATCAACTGGTTGGAATGAAAGCCAAAGTAAATATCCCACAAGAAAAAAAATCATCATATTGGATGAAAATAAGATATTATATGCAATTACAGCCATTCTAACACAAGCCCTCAAATCTGAAGAAAAAAAAAAGTCAGTGTCTGAACTCTTACATGTCACTATTTACATAAAAACAATGCAAAAATCATTATAATAATCCCAAAATTTGGAATTCCAAATTCTATACAACATATGAGATTATTGAAGTCTTAAAGTTTAAAAATGGCCTACCTTTAGCATACTGCCTGGCACAGAATAGGTACTAAAGGTATGTTAGTTGATTTGGTAGACAAAAGCAAAAAATTGTAGAACTATAAGGATGGAATATAGCCAATTAGTGAAATAATGGATTTTAGAAAGCTTTTCAACACCATAAACTGAAATAAAAAGGAGATTTTGGAATTATTGTTAATTTACCATAAAATTAAATTAGCCAATATATAGACCTTATTCTCTCAACCAGTGTTTCTTTGCTTTGCTTCTCTAGCCTGGGACTTCAGGAGGTCTGTGAACTTGAATGGGGGAAAGTTTTTTTTATTACTAATCTCTTACTGAAATTTAAGATTTTTTTCATTTGTGATTTTTTTTTAAAGAAAAAGTTACTTTGAGAAGGATTTTCCCAAAAAGGTTAAGAACCCCTGCAAAAAATAACCATCTAACTAATCAAAGTTTTACTGATATTTATATTAATAATCTTAAAGTCTTAAAAAAGAAGATAGGATTTTAGGATTAGAATTAAAAGGAACCTAAGACATTTAATTCAACCTTTCCAAAACTACCACCATCTCTATTTGTTTTCCAGACTTGGAAACTGTGGCCCAGAATGTTGTCAAACAAAAGTCAACAAGCACTCATAGAGCACTTAATTTGCTCCAGGCACTGTGCTAAGAATGATATCTTTTGTCTAAAATCAAGAAGAGTTAACTGAACAGAATTTCTATCAAATATCTGTAATTAGACATTAAACCATTCCACAAGCTATGGAGATGCTAATCATTAGACCCATTTGTTTGCCAATCACCAATTGTCTATTTTCTTAAGCTACCAAATTACCAATTCTATCTTCACTCACCTGTTCCTCTTTGGTGTACAATTGGAAACACTGTGATAAAGTGCAAGTCTGAGGCTGGTGGTGATGTTCCCTCTGCAGACGGACACTTTCTGCATCAGGAACATATTCATCTTCTGTATTTACAAACAAGCTACAAAAAGGAAAGATGGGGGTCAGCATTAGCACTTTTCAACAGCATAGGTTCATGGGGCTGTTAATGAGTTCAAAAGACTAAAATCTAAAAATACTAGAAATGAACTAAATACAATTTTGAAAAGATACACCTCAAAGCAACATATTTACTCCAACAATGCATATTGTGACCCATCCAGGTCTGTATGGGTCAATTCTTGGCAGCACCATTTCTTGGCTTTGAACCTCAACTTTCTCATCTACAGAAGACTTCATGGCTTCACGCCGCAGAGGTTCCACCAGAAGCCTTCCTTGTTTTTCTCCTGACATCATAGGGATACTAGAAAGAGCAAATATTCAGACCTTGCCAAATAACTTGCCTACCTTCCACGTAAATGTCTCTCTCACATAAGCTGTGCCAATGGACCATGGTTTCTGGTGGTTTCTACCATGATAGAAGGTCTCAAGTCTATTTTCCAAGATCCATCCAGCTAAGTAAATAAAAGAATATCAAACTAACAGGTTTAGGGGGGGCAGCTAGGTGGCACAGTAGATAGAGCACCAGCCCTAAAGTCAGGAGGACCTGAGGTCAAATCCATCTTCAGACACGTAACACTTCCTAGCTGTGCGAGACCCTGGGCAAGTCACTTTGCCTCAGCAAAAATAAATAAACAAACAAACAAACAAACAAATATCTGAATTCTTTGGCTGTGGCAAGTCATGAAACAACAAAAAACAAAATTGAAAAATATGAGAGTATCATAATTATAGCTTTAAAATTTACAAAGTACTTCAAATATTCTATTTCATTGAGCTCACAATGACCTTGTGAACTTAAATATTATGATGATTGTTATGTCCAGTCTGCAGCTAAAGAAAGTGAGGCTCAGAAAGTTAAGGGATTTGTCTGTCTGTAGTCATACAAGTAGGGTCAGAAGTGAGATTTAAGGTAGTCTTGATTCCAAATTTCACTCTTTTCAGTAAAAAATGCATTTGAAATTTTTTTTGAGTAGTAGAAATTAATCAAAAACACTTCATACTAAACTTATTGTACTTTTGCCATTAATAGAATGTTTCATTTGAAAAAAAAATAGCTGATGGGGGGGGATAAGAAGGAAGAAGGGAGAATACAATAAAGTCACCTGACATATAGAAATTGAATTCATGGCTTTTACTTCATTAGCAATGAAACAAATGAAATAGGTTATGAAGGGCTTGGAAAATTGAAGCAAACCCAAAAGACTGGGGAGATGAGTCAAATAGAATCCAAGACTCTCAGGTATTTACATCAGGGGAGGAAAAAAGAGGTGGCTGCTAGATGGCACCATAGTGAATAGAGTCCCAGACTTAGGAGTCCAGAGACTAATCTTTCCGAGTTCAAATTTGGTTTCAGACGCTAGCTGTGTGACACTGGACAACTTAATCTTGTTTGCCTTAGTTTCTTATCTGAAAATGAACTGGAGAAGAAAATGGCAAACTACTCTAACGTCTTTGCCAAAAAAACACAAATGGGGTCATGGAAAGTTGGACACAACTGAAAAACAACTGAACAACTACAACAAGGGGAAAGGAAGTCTTCCGCTGTCTATCCAAAGCAAATCTTTCAAGGGTCAGAGTTGAAAAAGGAGGAAAACTAAAACAATGATGTCATAATTGCCAAGTAAAACAATACTCACTAATCTTTTGTTTCTTTGTCCCATTCCACAACTAACTTTACATGAGCAGTACCGCCTTGTCCACACGATTTTAATGCCCTATAAGAGGGGGAAAAAATATTGTATTATTCTATTCAAATTTTAAAAAGTAAAAATAAGAGAATTATCAAAATCAACAGTCATTATTGAATAGAAAGAAGTCAAAAAATAATTATACAATTTAAACTCTAAACAGTGCCCCAACTCAGCAGAAACTTGAGGATTTCCTAGTCAGAGCAGGATTTGGTTTTCTTAGCTTTAGGAAGGGACCTTGGGCCCAAAGCATATATCTGAACCACATTACTCCCCCAACCAAGAAGGCAAATAGCAAAGGACATCTGTAGTCTTCCCTTCTTCTTCCTTTTCATCTGCTCTTCCCTTGTCCCTCAAATTAAGTTTATATTTACTTTGTATATAGCTTACAAAGCTATATATTTACTCATCAACATATATGTTGTGCTCTATCCTAATAGAACATAAACTCCTTAAGGGTGGGGACAGTTTCATTTTCATAACTCTGCCACAGTGCTTGACATATAGTAGGCATTTAACAAATATTTGCTGAAGGGAGATGAATTTGTAGTTAAATCTCAACTTTCCTGACAGTTTAAAGGAGAAAAGGGAGTCTTGAACCCTTCCATGACTGGGGATAATAGTTATCACTAACTTAATAATGTCCTCAAGTTGCCCTGAGAACATCAGAAATAAATGTACTCCTGAAAATAGGGTGGAATGAGTGTCAGTAGCTATATCTCCAGAATGCCTGTGAGGACAGCAGCTTCCCTATCACATTTACACTTTCATATCAACAGCTGCCAAGATCAAGTTCCAGCTGAGATTGTTACAAGAAACAGGAAACAGACTGTTGAGATAATTGCAGCTAGGTCCATAGAGGAGATATAAGGGTCATGATATAGGAAAGTGGTCCCCAGTCTTTTTCAAGTATAAAAGTCTTTTTTAAAAATTAAAGCAAAAAATAATAATAAATTAAAAATTAAAACATTTCTTGGATCCTCACGTGATAGTAATTATACTATTACAGGACAAAAAAGGTGTAGAAGAAACTTCAAAGTCTAATCCCTATTTATACATAAGGAAACTGAGGCAATGAGGCTAAAAGGGAATTTGCCCAAAGTCATACAGGCAGAAAGAAGAGGTAAGATTTGAAACCCCAGCCTTAGGACTTAAGAACCAGGACTTGTTTCATTGTAACAACCTGCCTCCATCAACAGACATTATTTGAGGAAATATATGGTAAGAAACTACTATGAATTCAATAATATTTTTTAAAAGAATTTGCATTTTGTTCATCACAATCGCTTTGTTGTTCATTTTTCAATCATGCCCAACTTTCCCTGACTCCATTTGGGATTTTCTTGGCAAAGACACTGGAGTAGTTTGCCATTTCCTTCTCCAATTTATTTTATAGATGAGAAACTGAGGCAAACAGGGAAGTGACTTGTCCAGGGTCACACAACTAGTAATTGTCCGAGGTCAGATTTGAACATAGAAATTCCTAGCATCCATATCACCACAGTATCAACACACATTTGAAAAACCATAACATATATACAGCAACTAAGTGGCAGAGTGGACAAAGCATAGAATCTGAAGTCAAGAAGACCTGAGTTCAAATCTAACCTCAGACACTTACTAGTTTGTGTGACCTTGGACAAGTCAATTAACCCTGTTTGCCTCAGTTTCCTCATCTGTTAAATGATCTGCAGAAGGAAAAGGCAAAACCATCCCAGGATCTTTGCCAACAAAACCCTCATGAAGAATCACACAACTGAGAATCACTAAATAACAACCAGCATACATATGATAGTATACTAATTGTAGATTTCATAGGAGGCTTATCTGTTCATTTATAAACTTGCAAATCTCTTGAAATAACTAGGTGTGGATCAGGGCAGGGGGTGTAATGTTAGCCAGTAGAGAGGAATTTAAGAGCAATTTGCAATGAAGTCATAGGTACAAATCCCAAACAAAAGAGCAGGGCAGTAAATGCAGAAAAATGAGGTATCTGGTACAACTAATTCCAGACAGACAGGTCATGATGTTTCCCTAAAGACCCATGGTAAGAAATACACATCAATAGAAAGAAGCTATAATCAGTTTGGAAAATTTCAGAAATGTTCAGTGCTGCTTTTCATAAAGAACACTACATTGTCCCACTTCCATCCTTTCCACGTTTTACTCTATGCTCAGAAAACTGGTATTCAGGGAGACTGAGAGATATGAACAAGGTCATACAACTATTAATTACAAGGATATGGCTTGTAATTAGTAAAAAAAAAAAAAAAAAAAAAAAAAAAGAATTATAAAATTAATGAAAAGTAGTAAATATTAATTTATAATTATGAATAGAGCTGGCTATTATTAGCTATGAGCTTAAGAAGTACATGATATAGTAGAAAGAATACTATATTGAAAGTCACTGTAAATCTAGGTTTGAATTCTGCTCCAATTATTTACTAGCTAAATAAATCCCTTAAACTCTTTGAACCTCAACTTCCTCATCTACAAAAATAGAGACAATTCCCATAGTTACTACCCTACAAAAGTAAAGGAAAAATCAAATGCAAATCTGGAATCTATTTTTAAAATCATAAAATGTTCAGTTGAAAATAACCCTTAAGATAACCAGTCCAATGCCTTCATTTTAAAGAGAATAAATTCAGACCCAGGAAGTTTAAATCACATAGCAAAATCACATAGTTAATGACAGATTAGGGATTATATGCCAGAAACAGAATCCAACTCCTAAATCCCCAATTTCTATCATCATATGATGACATAAGAGACCTCTAGTTAATAGCATCTTTGAATGTAATCTCCTTTGTAACTGAAAAAAGAAATAAATTAAGAAAGAAAGAAAGAAAGAAAGAAAGAAAGAAAGAAAGAAAGAAAGAAAGAAAGAAAGAAAGAAAGAAAGAAAGAAAGAAAGAAAGAAAGAAAGAAAGAAGAAAGAAAGAAGAAAGAAAGAAAGAAAGAAAGAAAGAAAGAAAGAAAGAAAGAAAGAAAGAAAGAAAGAAAGAAAGAAAGAAAGAAAAGAAAGAAAGAAAGAAAGAAAGAAAGAAAGAAAGAAAGAAAGAAAGAAAGAAAGAAAGAAAGAAAGAAAGAAAGAAAGAAAGAAAGAAAGAAAGAAAGAAAGAAAGAAAGAAAGAAAGAAAGGAAAGGAAAGAAGGGAAGCAGGGAGAAAGGGAACAAGGGAGAGAGAAAAGAACAGAGGGAAGGAAGAGAGAAAGGGAGGGAGGGAGGAAGGAAGGGAGGGAGGAAGGAAGGAAGGAAGGAAGGAAGGAAGGAAGGAAGGAAGGAAGGAAGGAAGGAAGGAAGGAAGGAAGGAAGGAAGGAAGGAAGGAAGGAAGGAAGGAAGGAAGGAAGGAAGGAAGGAAGGAAGGAAGGAAGGAAGGAAGGAAGGAAGGAAGGAAGGAAGGAAGGAAGGAAGGAAGGACAAAGGGAAGGAGAGAGGGAGGACAAAGGGAAGGAGAGAGGGAGGGAGGACAAAGGGAAGGAGGGAGGGAGGACAAAGGGAAGGAGGGAGGGAGGGGAAAGGAAAGGAGGGAGGGAGGGGAAAGGAAAGGAGGGAGGGAGGGGGAAAGGAGGAAGAGAAAGAGGGGGAAGGAAGGAAGAGGGAAGACAGGGAGGGAAGAAGGGGAAGGGAGAGAGGGAGAGAGGACTTTAAATCTCAGATAACCTCAAAATACCAGAGCTATAGTTCATTGGCTGGGAAGGTTGAGGGAGGGTGTGAAATTAATATTTTACTCAACCCTGCAACAAAAAGGGGAAAATTTCAAAAGGACAGAAATGATTATGAATGGTATCCAGCAGCTACAAAAAACACCACTGATTTAGAGCACTGAGTGGGTAAGTGACTTACACATAGTAAGTGACATAGTCAATATGTGTAAGAGGACTTAAAACAAAACAAGGTATTCCTGAGTCTAAAGCTAGTTCTCCATCTCTAAAGAATATAACTATTAAATATTAGGGCAGGAGGAGAAGTAAGAAACAGTAAAGGGGGAAGAGAAGGCAAAAAACAGAAAATAAATGCTAGAGCTAGAAAATGATCTGGACCCAAAACTAAATATAAGAAAAGATCAGTCTAATCCATTATCCCAGTCTATTCATTGGAACAAAAGCTCATTTTTTTCCAGTCTAATATACCTAAAGTGATGCTGTATAATTTATGAATCATGGAACATCATGAACTCACAAGAATCTCATTTGCAAGAAAACCAAAGGACAATAGAAAGATCCATAGTAAGTATAAATAGGCTGTCCCATACTAATAATGACTCACATGTGACATCAAAACATTGTCAAGGGCACGTGACCAGAAAAGGAAGTGTTTGTCAGGTATACAACAAGGGAAAGGGCTACGAAACAACTAGACAATCCAAATCTCTGTTCTTCATGACTTAAAAAGCATTTAGAAGACTTACAGGACATTAAATGGTTTCTTTGTGGCAGATTTATGGCAAGAAGTAACAAGTCAAGTCAGCAAGCATTTATTAGGCACTTAGCCTGTGCCAGGCATGGTGCTAAGTGCTAGAGATATTAAGAAAAACAAAAATACACTCTGTCCTCAAAAAACTCACATTTTAAGGGGGGAGAGGGAGAAGAGAGAACATGTAAAAAAAAAACTGTGTATCTATAAGATAAAACACAAAGTAAATTGGAGATTATCTCAATCTGGTAATAGTTTGGGAAAATCCTTAAATGTCATAGTTTATCAAAAAAAATTATCCCTAAAATTCAACAATAATTGAAATACCAACCTAGTAACCCAAACATATAAAATTTTAGTACATGACAGAGTGACATGCTCAAACTGTAACATCTTAGAGTATTTCTGCTAAAGACTTTTAAGACTATGTTTTGTTTTTGTAACAATAGAAATAAATGATGCTATCTACAATTCAGTTTATAGTCTAAAGGCCCCCCATATGATAATTAAAGGATTCCAGAGTCCCAATAAGGAAGTGATTACAGAGAAATCCTGATGTGTTTCTACACTCCTAAATCCCAGAGAGCTAAAAGATTCCAAAATACATCTATACCAATGACATTTATGGAACACATTAAAGTTTACAAAGCATTTTATAAACATGATCTCATTTGATCCTCACAGCAAACCTATAAAGTAAGCACTTGAAAGCAGTGGGGATGTATGGGGGAAACCCCCTAATCTGCAGGACTGGAATGCCTCCAAGGCATCTAAGAGAAGACACTGGATAAAATGTCTCATTTGGACCCAGGAAGATCTAAGTTTCAATCCTGTCTCAAACACTTAATGATGGTTCATCTCCAACTATGTGACACTCAATTACAGCCTCAGCTATTTATTCATAAAATGAAAGGAGTGGACTCAATGATTTCTAGGGTCCCCTAGTGGAGTAATAAAATATGGGAATAGTTAATATGAGAGGGTTATGTAAATCTTAATATTTAATCATTACTTTATTTATGATTTTATTTAATATTATAGCATCAATGTTAGGGGTGTGTGTGTGCGTGTATGTGTGCATGTGTGTATACATACAAATATACGTAAATATATATATATATATATATATATATATATATATATATATATATATATATATATATATATATATATATATATATATATATATATATATATATATATATATATACACCTAGCCCTGGTTCTACAAATATTATATAAATAAAAAATTAAAATAAAATTAATTGTAATATAATTAAAGTACAGCTTACAAATAAACACACACACCCCAAAGCATTGATTGACAAAAAGAAAAACTCTATAGTTAATCAAAATACTGACAGCAACATTTATTGTGATTTCAAAGAACTGGGTGAATGACCAACAATATTATGGTACATTAATGCAGTAGAATATTATTACTGTGCTGTAAGAAATGAAAAACGTGACAAAACAGATTTAACATGATAAGAACTGATGCAATAAATGATGAAATGAATTGATGCAAAGTAAAATAAACAGAGCCAGGAAAATAATATATACAATGATTATCAAAAAAGTGGAAACTTGCAGCCCCAAAACAAATGGATATAACAAAATTATAAAGAACAAATTTGATCTCAAAGAAGACAGGAGAAGACACTCCCACTTCTACTCCCATTCCTTTGAATAGGCTGGTATCCACAGGTGTGAAATAGTGCATATAACATCAGATTTTTAAAATGTATTGAAAGGCTTTTTTTTTCCCTCTTCTCTGAAAAAAAAAATTTTCATAAGAAATAGGTTTTTAGGAGGAGCTAAAGAGGTATATGGGGAAATCTAAATGAGGTAAAAACAAAAGATATAAATGTTTTAAGCATTATGTGGTGGAAAAAAATAAAAAGCTGCTCTATTGGTTATCTGCTTTGTACATCGTGTGTACCTTTTTTAGAATGGATTCTATTAATGCCTTTTTGGGAATAGGAGAGACAAAGAAATGTTCCTAATAACTCCTCCGTGAGTCTTAAAAGCCAGGAAATATGACAAAAGCTTGATCCCCTTTCTTTTTGATCAGGGTCTCCAGGATCAAATCTAGGCTCACCCAGGAACTTTTTAAATTTGAAATAATTCCTGGATTGTAGGTAATATATTCTCAACTCCATTCTGTACATAAGGAAAGTGGGACTTTAAAAACTTACACATAGCTGGAAGGTGGAATTTTAATCTAGATTTCTACTCCCTAAAAATCTAGAGACCATTCCACTATACCACACTGCCTCTTAACAAGAAACCTAGGCTCTTACTCATGCCTTTAGACCCAGTAATCAGTAACATCTCGTCAACAAATATTCACTGACCACCTACACTGTTCAGGGCACTGCACTAAGTGCTAATGACTGCCAAATTCTTTCAAGTAAACTGGAAATAGGTATGGAAGGGTTATCTAAGAGTCCATAGCCCTCTCAAATATCATTCAAAATGATGTGGACAAATTATAGAAGTCTTCATATATCCCTGAATGGCTTAGAAAGTATGGGCCAAGTTCCAATGATCTTGTGATGAGAGCCAGCTACACTCAGAGACAGAAGTGTGGAAACTGAGTATGGATCATAACACAGAATTTTCACTTCTTTTGTTACTATTTGCTTGAATTTTATTTTCTTTCTCATTTTTTTTCCTTTTTGATCAGATTTTTCTTGTGCATCAAGATAATTTATAAATATGTATGCCTATATTTGATTTACATATATTTCTACCATGTTTAATATAATTGGATCATTTGCCATCTAAGGAAGGGGATAGGGAAGGGGGGAAATTGAAACACAAGGTTTTGCAAGGATCACTGTTGAAAAATTATCCTTGCATATGTTTTGAGAGTAAAAAGCTTCAATTTTAAAAAGGTAAGTATGGGCCAGTATCACCTCCCCCCCAAAAAAATTTTTTTAAAATTATTATCAAAACATTTGTGTGACTTGCATACCATATCAATGATCTTTCCCAGACCTCAGTTTTGTCATTTGTACAATGTTGTGAGAGACAGTCTCTAAAATACCTTCCATATTTATATCTAGGATCAAGGAAATTGCTTAGTCCTACTCCTGGGGCAGAAATGTGGAAATGTTAACTTTATTTTTAAATAATCTCCCCACTTTCCTTTCTTCAGTTCTGTCTCATCTTTTTGTGCTGTCCCTAAAGTTGCCCACAACAGATCCTTTGCTTTGGAGAATAAGACAGGGCAGACTTAGCCAATTCAGACCCACAAGGTAGTATTCCACACTCCAAAATCAGTTTATTTTCTCGCCATGACCAAAAACTCTTAAGCTCTTAGTGCAGCTATTAAGAAAAAAAATATCTAATTAGACTAAGGTACAAATACTCAGTAGCTCCTTAAACTTCCTAAACACAGTTATATTTTTAAAAGCAAATACTTATTAACCCAAATAAATTTCTAATTGGAGGAATTTCAGACAGTATGACAAAGATCCATGGAAATTTTTAAGTGTGGGTGGGGAGGAGAGGTGGAGTAGAGATGTGCCTGAGGAAGGAGGCAGCTGTGAAAGCTGTGGGAACAAACACAAGGCTGGGAGTCAGCAGACCCAAGTTCTAGGCTATATGTGCCAGAAATCCATCACTACACTGTGTGACTGTCACCAATTTGGACCTTAATTTCTTCATCTGTTAAATGAGAGAATTATACTATCCCTCTTTTTCAGCTCTATCATCGTACATTTCTTTGGGTAGAGAACCAACTTAGAAATAGTATGATGCTCCTTGGTGGATCTGCCCTTTGAGTTAGCTTCCCTAAATTACTTTTCTTTTAACATTTTCCTCTTCTAATTTCTGAATCCAAAGAATCTCTCAAGTCCCATGTTAGCTGGCATCAGATGAAAAAGTAAGGTTAAGCATGTGCCAACATTGACTGAAGCCTGTCTAAAATTGTAGAAGATAAATTCACTGGAAAACTGATATTGGCCATCATTTTTAAGAGTACTAAAATGGCAGTGCCCCAAAATTGGATTTCAAATATATCTTTAGAGTTACACTGGCTTTGATCAAAATCCTTCTAATACCACCACAAAACAAACAAATATGAAATATGGTTCAACTGGATTAAAGATGCCACTTTCTTTAGTCAATTTGGCTATACCATTTTAAAGTTCACTTAAAATTAGAGATCTGAGGGAAATTTTAGAATAGAGGTTCTTATTCTTTTTTGCATCATAGATTCCTTTAGCAGTTAAATCCCTCCTCAGAATAATATTTTTAAATTAATGAAATAAGATTGCAAAAGAATCCAATTATAATGAAATGTAATGATAGAAATATATGTATTTTTTTAAAGTCAGTTCATAGACCCTAGATTAAGAGCCCCTTCTTTAGAAGCTACCTAATTCAATCTCATTATTTTACAAATGAAGAAACTGAGATCCTGAAAAAGTTAGTGCCTTGTCCCAGGTAATATCTGTAAGTAAGGGTTAGTGGCATAATTTGAATTCATGTCTTCTAACTCCAGAGACATTTACTAATTCAACTATACCAAAATATCTGACATTCAAAAAATATTAGAAACCAAGCTCTTGGTTACATACTACTATTATGTAGCAGTGTTTTTAGAATAGCTCTGTGCCAAGAAGGATATCTAGAACTAAACCCAATAGGTAGGAGACCAAGTAGAGTTGTGACAGTGGGGAAGGAAGAAGATTCTCCATGAAATAACTAAGAAATTAATTATGATAAAAGGAAATTATGTAGGTAATAAACAAGCTATCAAAAACCTAGAGCTGGGGCCCAGAATTTGCTTCATTTATTTTGTGCAAGAGAAAGAGGCTCCTACAAGTGGTCATTAGGGAAATCCCCAGAAAATCATTTTGTGAATAAAGATATACACATACAGGAGAAGGGCAAATCTGGTTGGTTTATTAGAGAACAAGATAGATTTTCAAAAATGTTTATGAGTAAAACATGAGTGAGGTAATCAGAAGCCAATTATAGTCAAGAGTAAGCATGGCAGACAGAAGGAAAAGTAATCCTAGCTAAGTTAATTGCTTCGTATGTAACGTGGGTTCTCTAGTTCTGGTTCCTTATGCTTAAAATGAGGGGATTAGATTAGATGAATTCTGAAGCCTTTTCCCACTCAAAAGCTATGTTGTATATGTTTGTTTCATTTTTATGAATAAACTGTGTTTGAACATTAGCTATAGCAAACAAAAAGTCTGCCCCAAAATACTGCTTTTTCCTCATTTCCCAAAATAGAGAAAGATATCTCCTACACTTAATGATTTTTAACAAACTAATTTTGACATTTAAACTTATAAACCTAACTCCTCTAAAGTAACTGGATTTTGGACTCTGTGTATAATTAACAGATCATAACTAAATGATAAATTTCTTTCTTTCAAACTATGTGACAATTAATTTGCAGCAAAATAACAAAAAAGAATACTTGAAAGAGAACTTCTGGAAATCTACTTCTCACCAACTAAGAGAATAAAAAAGTAGCTATGCATAAGAGGAAAAAGTGCATAGTTGTGAATTTAAAGATACATCTTAATATCTATATTAACTTTCTAATCACACCAAACTGTTCGATTTATTGCTCCTCAAATATGATATGTGCATCCCCAACTTTATGCCTTCAGTCACATTCTTTCTCCTTTCACAAACCTCCACCTGATTAAAATAAATGCTACCCATCTCTCAAGGCCAGATATTACCAATAGTTAGCATTTATACAGTGCCTACTAAGTGTCAGGCATTGTAATAAGCTCAATATACGCACAAAAAAATCTCATTTGTTCTTCCCAACAACAGTGAGAAAGAGGTGTTACTATTACCTCCATTTTACAGTTAATAAACAGAAGTCAAGTAATTTGCCCAATGTTACAAAGCTAGTGAGTCAGGATTTGAACTCAGATCTTCTTGACTTCAATTTAATTTTCCTCTTCCCTTCACCTTTTTCAGCCCTTCCTCTCCCCTT
Source organism: Sminthopsis crassicaudata (assembly GCF_048593235.1). Lineage (NCBI taxonomy): Eukaryota > Metazoa > Chordata > Mammalia > Dasyuromorphia > Dasyuridae > Sminthopsis > Sminthopsis crassicaudata. Next base: position 421,595,486 of record NC_133617.1, read on the forward strand.
CAAAAGGTTTCTGTCACCTCTTCTTTTTATTATTTTACCACAAATTTATGGTTATGTAACTTAAAAAGTAGGTAAGATAAAATGGACTCTCCCTAAAAGGAAAGCATAACCCCAGGGCAGGAGTCCTGGCACCAGGGCCATGGCATAAATTGTCTAGATTCCTATGCAATTAAATCACCCTGGAAACAAGAGCTATCTTGTATGTCCAATAGATTTCAGATAAGATTGTTTCTCGTCTATCCTCCACACTCTCTGAAAATTAACTTAATAAAATAACAAACAAGAAGCTACTCACATCTAAACAGGACTATTAGGTTTGTGAAGGACTTTCGTCCTGAACAACCCTGAGGGATGAAGAACCTCAAAAAAAGGCAGAAGAGTGCAAGAGAAAGAACATTGGCTCTGAGGACTGGCAGGGATAGAGAGAGTGAGTTGATTAGTCATATCCAACTCTTCATGACCCCATTTGGGGTTTTCTTGGCAAAGATACTGAAATGGTTTGCCATTTCCTTCTTCAGCTCATCTTACAGATGAGGAAAATGAGGCAAACTGAGTTAAGTGACTTGCCCCAGGTCAATAGCTAGTGTCTGAGACCAGATTTAAACTCAGATTTTCTTGACTCCAGGTCCCACTCTCTATCCATTGCATCACCTACCTGACCTATTAGCTCTAAGTAAATGAGTGTAAATCCTACTTCTCCTTCTTACAATCTACATGGTACCTCTCAGATTGGCTAAGATAATAGGAAAAGATAATGATGAATGTTGGAGGGGATGTGGGAAAACTGGGACACTGATGCATTGTTGGTGGAGTTGTGAAATAATCCAACCATTCTAGAGAGCAATTTGGAACTATGCCCCAAAAGTTATCAAACTGTGCATACCCTTTGACCCAGCAGTGTTTCTTCTAGGCTTATATCCCAAAGAGATCTTAAAGAAGGGAAAGGGACCTGTATGTACCAAAATGTTTGTGGCTGCCCTTTCAGTAGTGGCTAGAAACTGGAAACTGAATGGATGCCCATCAGTTGGAGAATGGCTGAATAAATTATGGTATATGAATGTTATGGAATATTATTGTTCTGTAAGAAATGACCAGCAGGATGATTTCAGAAAGGAGACTGACAGGAACTGATGCTGAGTGAAATGAGCAGAATCAGGAGATTATTGTACACTGCAATATCATATTATATGATGTTCAATTCTGATGAACGTGAATCTTTCCAACAATGAGAAGAATGATGCTAGTTCTAATAATCTTGTAATAACGAGAGCCATCTACACCCAGAGAGAGGACTGTAGGAATTGAGTGTGGATCACAACATAGCATTTTCACTCTTTTTATTGTTGTTTGCTTACATTTTGTTTTCTTATTCATTTACTTTCCTTCTTCATCTGATTTTTCTTATGAAGCAAGAGAATTGTATAAATGCTTACACATATTGAATTTAACATATATAATATATATTGGATTCCTTGCCATTTCGGGGAAAGGGTGAGGGGAAGGAGAGGAAAATTTGAAACACAAGGCTTTGCAAGGGCCAATGTTGACAAATTATCCATGCATATGTTTTGAAAATAAAAAGCTTTTTTAAAAAATGTATGTGACATTGGGCAAGTCACCTCTCCTGAGTCTCAGTCTCCTCATCTGTAAAAATGAGAGGCCCTAAGATCTCATTTAGTTCCAGAGCTATACTTGGTTCTGTGATACTAGGACAAGCATTACCTACATTTTACAGATACTGAAAATGAGGCTCAGAAAGGTACAGTCATTTGCCCATCACACAATTAACATGTCAAAATTGATACTTGAATCTTAGCTTCCAGGTCTCTCTTGACTTAAAGCAAAAAGGATGTATTCAGAATGACTTTGTGCCATCTATTAGGCTAAATTAAGCATTGGAAATTTAAAATTATTAAAAAAAAAAAAAAAGTAAAGGCATTTTCTGCCCTTGAGGAATGCTCATTGTAATTGAGAGATAACATCGGGAGGGAGCGGGGAACAAGCTATGTGCAGAGTGAAAAATGGGTAGCCAATACTAGAGACAAAGGTACAATCAGTTGGTGGGAACTAGTGAAGACCTTCTGAAGATGGGTGGGATTTGAAACAAAGAGGCAGTGGTAAGAATGCTTTCAAATCCACCATTCATCATTTCTTTCCAGTGCTTCTCTGAAAGTTTAAAAAAAAAAAAAAAAAAAAAAAAAGTCAAGTAACCTCCTTTGAAATGAACTACCATCACATATTTCAACTTTCACTAATGAACCTATGATTTATTAGGAAAATTTTGCTCATAAAAAGAGAGAAAAATGCACATATTTAAATAGGAGTAGCAGAGAGCCAGATTGATAATTTTGGGAAAAGATACTAATGTTACAACTAAGAGACAGACTACCAGTTGACAAGATTGATAAAATAATGCTTGACATTCCCAATCACCTGGGAATTTTCTTGTAATCATCTATCTACAAGATTACAGATACATCAATGTTAATGTATTAGCTGCACAAAATGAAGCAAAAAGACTTTTGTTGGTCGCAAATGTCCTAACTTTATTCACAAGAAACAAAAGCACTGCAGTGTGCTAGCTCGTAGGCTCCAATCCAATGTTTCTTACCTAACCACGAGGTTGGCCTGTGTTTACAGTGATACATTATATAATCCTTCCAGCATAAAGGAAGAGTCAGATGGCATTACTTACAGAACTGAAACATGGAATGTCCTTGGATTTTTGCTTCCCCCAAATAGAAAGTGAAGAGATGAGGTTAAGCGATCTCTGGAACCCATCCTAGTTCTAAAAGTGCTCATCTATGAGGCTAAATGGGAAGAAGATGCTGGGCTTCGAGTCAGGAAGCCATATCCCCTCATTGGTGTTCCTGTTTAATTGTTCCCTTTTCCAACTTTTCCTATACAACCAGGTCAAATTAATCTTTCCAAACCATCATTCCCATTTTAAAACCTATTCAGAAACCTTCAGAGGCTCTTCCCTCCCTTCAGAATCAAATCCAAAATCTACAATCAGGTATTCAAGATTATTACTTGACTTCTATTTAATCCATCTAATTTTACTGTGTTCTCTGTTCCAGTAGAATCTACTCACTGTCCAGGAATTGGACATTGTAAATCTGTCACTTCATGTTTATTCAGATTGTTTTTCCTAAATAGTCTTCTCCCTTCTTCCATTATTCAGTTCTTTAGCATCCTTCAAGACCCAGCCTGTCTCCTATTTTCTGTAAACCTCTTCCTTTTTTTAATCTTTTCCCCTGAGGCAATTGGGGTTAAATGACTTGCCCAGGGTCACACAGCTAGGAAGTGTTAAGTGTCTGAGACCAGATTTGAACTCAGGTCCTCCTGACTGGTGCTCTGTCTACTACATCACCTAGCTGTCCCGATTTTTTTTTCCCTTTTAGTTATTTGTTTACTTAATTTAGGGGGAGGGAATTTGTTTTTCAAAATTTTGAGTCACAAATTCTCTCCCTCCCTCCCATCCTTTCCCCACCCCTTGAAAAGGCAATCAATATGATATCAATTTATATACGTGAAGTCATGAAAACATTTCTGTATTAGCCATATTGCGAAACAAAACAAAAACAAGACAAATTTTAAAAAGTTTTTTAAAAGTTTCAATTTATATTCAGAATTCATTAGTTCTCTCTCTAGAGGTGAGCACCATTTTTCATCATGGATCTTTTGGAATTCTCTTGGATTATATTGATCCAAGTAACTAAAGTCATTTACAGTTGATCACTGTTACAATACTGATGTTCTTGTGTATTCATTTCACAATGCATCAGTTCACATAAACCTTCCCAGGTTTTTCTGAAACCATCCTGCTTGTCATTTCTTATAATATATTACTATTTTACCACAAACTTATACCAACAACTTGGTCAGCCATTCTCCAAATGATGGGCATAAACTTAATTTACAATTTTTTGCCACCACAAAAAGAACTACTATAAATATTTTTTAACATATAGGCCTTTTTCTCTTTTCTTTGATCTCTTTGGGATACAGACCTAGTGTGGCGTTGCTGGATCAAAAGACATGCACATTTTATATTCTCTTGGGCAGAATTCAAAATTGTTCTACAAAATGGGGAGAACAATTCACAACCCCACCAACAGTGTTATTACCATTGTTGTTATTAATAACAATAGTCACATGGAAGAATCACATTTGCTCTGTTTGACCCCAAAGCAGATATTAAAGCAATGGGTAAAAGTTGCTAAAAAGAATATTTCAGTTCAATATATGCAAAATTTCCCAAAATTTGTGTTGTACAAAAGTGCACTGGATGCCCATCCTTAAAGATCATAAAGTGAAAATCAAATAGACCATTTGTCAGGGATCTTGTACAGAGGATTCCTGTTCACCAGGTAGAGGCTGGATCAGTCCTGAAGGTTAATAGCCTAAGTTGATAGAAGCAGAAATAACCATGTGGGCAGATCTGGAGGAGCCTTAAAATGTAAATCCTTTCCAAACAATTCTAACCTACTTGGAACTCTCACTCCCTTTACCATTATTTTCTGTAGTATCCAACAAAAATTTATTATATACTGCCTTTTAATGTCAAATGCCTTTTCACAAGTCTAGTCTCTCCATCTTAATCAGGAATTTCTGAGAAACATGTATTTATTATGTCAGACATTTCTTTGCATGTCCTGCAACACCAAGGATAGTGACTTGGAATGACATATTCTTTGAATCTAAAATCAAAACAAAACATTTCCAATAGATAAAATACTATGATCTACACAATTCTTAAACCCTAATCTGATCAATATTTTCAACCCAGTTTATAGGAGTATAGTTTTTTCCCATAATATACTTCTTGATTTTTATAATGAACATTGACAGAAAATAAATAAAGGTTAGACTATGTAAACTCATTTAAGTATTCATTAAATGTTTATTATATGCCAGCATTGTATTAAGCTATGTAGATACAAAGAAAAGGCAAAAATCAGTTCCTGACCTCAAGAACTCATAATCTAAAAAGGAAAACAACATATAAAGAATTATGTACAAACCTAATATATACATGAAAGGTAATCTAGAGGAAAAGGTATTAACAGAGGTGGAAGGCCTTCAAAATGTATGACATGAACTAATTCTTTTTTTATAGCTTTTTATTGACAAAACATGTATGGGTAATTTTTCAACACTGACCCTTGCAAAAACTTCTGTTCCAACTTTTCCCCTCTTTGCCCCCCCCCCAGATGGAAGGTAATCCCATACATGTTAAATATGTTAAAGTATGACATGGACTAATTCTTAAAAGAAGTGAGGGAAACTAAAAAGAGTTTATATGAAGTAGAATATACATGGATATATGTGTGTGTTTATATATGTGTTTATAGACATCTATAGATGTCTATGTGAATGTAGCACAATAGAGCATCAGTTTTATCTTCCTGAGTTTAAATCTGACCTCAGACACTTACTGTATGACCCTGGGCAAGTCATTTAACCCTGTTCGTCTTAGTTTCCTCATTTGTGACTGTGGACAAGGAAATGACAAACCACTCCAGTATCTTTGCCAAGAAAACCCCAAATGTGGTCACAAAGAGTAGGATACAAATGAAAAATGACTCAAAAATATATATACACATACATATATCTATAGATATAGATGTAGATATGTGACTGGAAATAATCTGCATAGAAATAACAACTGAACCTATAAAAATTGATGGCTTTTCAAGTATTACAGGTCATATAGACAAAAAAGAGAAGATAACTACTGTTCATGGACATGACATGGATGAGAAACCAGCAAAGAAGACTGGGAAGGAACTGTCAGAAAAATAGAAGAACCAGAAGAAACCAATGTCACAAACACTAAAGAGGAAAAAGTACCCAGGAGAGGAAAGTGAGCTATGTCAAATGCACCAGAAAAGTCAGGAAGAATTTTGTAAAACAAGGTATACACATATCCATATTAACATTATGTTCTTTCTTTCCTATTTATTTTTTCAAATGTCTTATTGTAGGCCTTTGTTCTTATATCACAGTCTGTTTCAGAAAAATGCCCTCTCCAGCTTCCTCCCAATTTAACCTTCCCTTGTTACAAAGAAAAAATTTAACCAAAGCATTCAATACAGTGACCATATCTGACAATGTATATAATATTCTGCTGTGCAATTCCTTACCCCTTCTGCTGAGATAAGGGAGGTATGCTCTATTATTTATTCTATAGAAACTATTTTCTATAGATCTATTAGCATAATATTATAAGGAGCTGTTCAGGCATTTTGGAAAGCAATTTGGAACAATGCCTCAAAAACTATTACCGTTCTTATCCTTTGGCCCAGTGATATCATTACTAGGTCTATATCCCCAAAGAGATCAAAGAGGAAAAGGGCTCATATGTACAAAAATATTTACAGGAGTTCTTTTCAGAGGAGACATCCATCTATCAACTGAATAATGGCTGAAAAGATTATGATACATGCATGCAATAAAATGCCACTGTACTCAAAAAAAAAAAAAAATGAAGAGGATGCCTTTAAAGAAAATAGTTTGTATGAATTGATGCAGAATGAAGTAAGTAGAACTAAAAGGATGATATATTTATATATACACACATATATAAATATATAGTAATATTATAAAGACAAACAACTTTGAAAGACTTAGGAATTCTGGCCAGCACAATAAGCATGACAATCTTCAGATAAGAGCAGTGATAAATACAGAGTACAGATTGAGACATATTAGGGGATGGGAAAGATACAGCCAAAGCTTTGTTTTCCTTTTCACTCTCCTTGTTGGTAACAAAAGTTTTGTTTTGCTAATTTTTTCAAGAAGGTGAGAGAGTTGAGAGGGAGAGAATTCAGATCTAAAAATAAAATTTAATTTTTCTTTTAAAAAATACAAGGAGAAATTCCATTTATAATTACTGTAGAGAAAATAAAATACTTGGGGGGGTCTACCTGTCAAGATAAACCCAAGAATTATATGAATGTAATTACAAAACACTTCTCACACAAAGTCAGAGCTAAACAACTGGAAAAATATCAATTGCTCATGGGTAGGCAGAGCTAATACAATAAAAATGACAATTCTGCCTAAATTGGTCTACTTGTTCAGTGTGCTATACCAAACTGCCAAAAAAATAATTTAGAGAACTAGAAAAAATAATTACAAATTCATCTGGAAGAACAAAAGGTCAAGAATATCAAAGGGATTAATTAAAAAAAATGCAAAAGATGTTGGTTTAGCAATACCAAACTTAAAATTATATTATAAAGCAGCAGTCATCAAAACCATTTGATACTGGGTAAGAAATAGAGTGGTGGATTAGTGGAATAGATTAAATACAAGTGACACAACAATCAAGGCCTATAGTAATTTAGTATTTTATAAACCCTCAAATTCTAGCTTCTGTAATAAGAACTCATTATTTGACAAAAATTACTGAGAAAACTGGAAAATAATATCAAAAACTCAAAAAGACCTACATCTCACATCCCATACCAAAATAAGGTAAAAATGGGTACATGATTTGGACATAAAGGATGATATCATAAACAAATTAGGAGAGCAAAGGAATAATTTACCAATCAGCTTTTTGGAAAAGGAAAGAATTTATGACCAAAGAAGATCCAGAGAACATTATGAAAGACAAAATGGATAACTGAGTTTTTGCACAAACAAAACCAACAGAAACAATATTAAAAGGGAAATACAAAGCTGGGGGAAAAATTTATAGCTAGTATTTCTGATAAAAGTCTCATTTCTTAAAAAAATACATTAATAACTGTGTCAAATTTATAAGAATACAAGTCATACCCCAGTTGATAAATGGTGAAAGGATATGAACAAAAAATTTTCAGATGTCGAAATTAAAGCCATCTATAGTCACATGAAAAAAAAATGCTCTAAATCACTATTGATTAGAAAAAGACAAATTTAAACAACTCTGAAGTATCACCTCATACTTCTCACACTGGCTAAGATGACAGGAAAAGATAATGACAAATGTTGGAGAGTATGTAATAAAACTGGGACACTGATGCACTGTTGGTGGAATTGTGAAACGATCTAACCATTCTGGAGAACAATTCAGGCAATTATGCCCAAAGAGCTATAAAACTGCTTACCATTCCAGCCATTCTGGAGAGTGATTTGGAACAATGCTCAAAAAGTTATCAAACTCTGCATACCCTTTGACCCAGCAGTATTACTGCTGGGCTTATATCCTAAAGAGATCTTAAAGAAGGGAAAGGGACCTGTATATGCAAGAATGTTTGTGGCAGCCCTCTTTGTAGTGGCTAGAAACTGGAAATTGAATGGGTGCCCATCAATTGGAGAATGGCTGAATAAATTGTGGTATATGAATGTTACGGAATATTATTGTTCTGTAAGAAATAACCAACAGGATGATTTCAGAAAGGCCTGGAAAGACTTACATGAACTGATGCTGAGTGAAATGAGCAGGACCAGGAGATCATTATATACTTCAACAATAATACTATATGATGATCAATTCTGATGGATGTTCCAATAGAGCAGTAATGAACTGAACCAGCTACACCCAGCGAAAGAACTCAGGGAAATGAATGTGAACCACTACATAGAATTCTCAATCGCTCTATTTTTGATTTCCTTCACAGGTTAATGGTATACTATTTCAAAGTCCCAGCAAAATAACTGTATGGACATGTACACATATATTGTATTTAACATATACTTTATTTAACATGTATTGGTCTACCTTCCATCTGGGGTTGGGAGTGGGAGGAAGGAAGAGAAAAACTAGAACAAAAGTTTTTGCAACTGTCAATGCTGAAAAATTACCCATGCATATACCTTGTAAATAAAAAGATATAATTTAAAAAAAACTGCTTACCCTTTGACCTAGCAGTGTCATTATTGGGTCTGTATTCCAAGGAAATCATAGAGGAGGGAAAAGAACTTATATGTGCAGAAATATTTATAGCAAGTTTTTTTCACGGTAGCAAAGAATTGGAAATGATTGAACAAGTTGTGGTATATGAAGGTAATAGATTATTATTACTGTTCTCTAAAAAATGAGGAACCAGCTGACTATAGAAAGACCTTGAAAAATTTACACAAACTGATGCTGCATGAAACCAGCAGAACTAGGAATGCATTGTACACAATAACTGCAAGAATATGCAATGATCAATTATGACAGACTTGGTTCTACTCAATGGTTCAGTGATCTAAAGCAATCCAAATAAACATTGGACGGAAAATGTCATCTGCATCCAGAAAAAAAAGTAAGGAAACAATGCAAATCAATACATGTTATGTACACTTCTTCTTTCTGGTTTTTTTTTTTTCTCTCTCTTTCATGGTTTTTTTCCTTTTGCTCTGCTTTTTCTCTCCCAAAATGATTCATAAAGCAATGTGTATTTTTTAAAATTAAATTACTACTGAAAAAAGTTTTATTTTAAAAATACAAGGAATTAAACTCATTCTGCTCCTTCCCTTCTCTGATTACATTGTACAAACACTGCCAAAATTTTTTCCTCCTATTCTTTGTTTAGATCCAAAGACATAAAAGTAAGTAAAGAACAGAGTATTGTTTCTATTTCAAGGAGTAGCAGAACAAAAGACACTTATGTCAACAAACTATATTTTAGAAGGTATAATTTTTAATGTATTCTTTTTTTCATTACAGCACAAAACCCAAGTGTAGAAAAGTCAAGTAACAGTTTCATCAACAAGAACATTAAGCTGTCAGGGATTTATTTTTCTTCAAACTATCTATATCTTTAGACATCAGGGAATTTTGTATACAGTTAGGTCAGTGTTTTGAATCTTTATAAAATTATCATATGAAATAAGTGTCAAGTGCTAGATCTGAAGTTAGTTCAATTTTTAGCTCTGCCATTTCACTACCTAAGCAAATCATTCATCATCTTAGAGTTTCCTCATCCTTAAAATTAGGGGGTAACTTATAAGGACTTTCCCAAAATGTTAAGAATGATATTTAGAAATATCTTCAGGAAGAACTATAAAACTTCCCTGCTCATAAACCTTTATTCAGCATTCAGGAATCTGCACAATCTAACTTCTTCCCATTTGACTACTTTTCCAGATTTCTTGCACACTACTCCCCTTCATTCATTCCATGTTCCAGTCTAATTAGTCTCAAGAAAACATGTCATTTCTATCTCTTATCTCCCATCAGACCTTTGTAAATCTTGTCCTTCATGCACAGAATTTATTCATTCTTCATTTTTGCCTCTTAGAATACCCCACTACCCCCAAAGTTAACCTTAAACATCACCTCCTACATGAAACCTTACCTGAGTGCCTCCACAGGTCCTAGTGCCTCCCCTTCAACCAATTACTTAATGTGTTTACACAAATGTATGTATGTATGTATATATGTATCAGAGAGAGAGAGAGAGAGAGACAAATTCTATCCTGTATGTAGCTTGTTTTATATATACTCATTTGCATGCTATTTCCCCCATTTGTACTAACATATGCTCCTTGAGACCAGGATCTGTCATCTGCTTGTTTTTGTATCCCCAGAACTAAACAGTACCTGGCACACAGAAGCTAATAAATGATATATTAATAAATATTTCAATAATATTCAATAAATAATTCAAGCTCTAAACCTACAATTCATAGATAAGTTATTATTACGGTTATTTACCAAAATATGAAGCAAAAAAATTGACAAAAAATTGACAGAGAAATGTCAGATGACTCATTCTTATTCCAGAAGAAATATGCTGTGTAAGCTAAGAAAATTTCAATTTATGTATGAAGCTAGAGAACCTAACCCTAATGAGGAATGTCTAAAAGATATTCCATGTATAAAGACATGGTAAAAGTTCACTCTGGAATGAGGACAGAAAAGAGGTGATTTTACCTTTCCACAGTTGGGTGGCACAAGGGTTGCTCCTCTTGTGGTAGCAGGTATGTTATTCCCACAACACTAACAACACGCAAACTAAATGGACACACCTATTTAGAACATAAGAGTTAAGTTAGTTAGGATACCTAGCACAGTATACCCCTGCAGAAATTTAATTTAATCAAATTTACAGAACAGATAAAAATTCACTTTATCAAGGAATCACAAAGTGAGTGAATTCCTCTTAAATACTTTAAGGACAATCCAACTTACTAAAAATCACCTATTTTGAATACATGTTCATTTGCTAAAATCCAATTAATGTCATTTAAACAAAGGCAAGTATTTTTGTACATTATTTTACACTCATTAATATTTGTGTATGTTTTCTTTTTGAAGAGTAAGAGATCAAATCATAACTAAGTTATTGTTGTTGAGTTGTTTGTTTTGAAGCAAAGAGCTACTGAGGCTTAAAGACAGTTAGGGTAAGATATAAAAGTTCTATCAGGATTTCTCCAAATTTTCTAAGTGTTGATTAATAGCTCATGTTATTACAGTATTTTAAGATTCACAAAATACTTTTAATTGGGAAAGTGTTTTAATGAAATGTCTGGCAAGTCAAAGGAAATCCTTTAACAGCTAATTCCTTTAATAGGAAAGACACAACCCACGAACGCCTGAAAATGTGAACAAATCCAATCTAGCTAACTTACATTTCATTGAGTCTTCTTCACACTAGATTCTGGTTTCCTGAACTCATGATAAAGAATTTGTCATTTTAAAATCACTTTTATTAACTCCATTTCTTTATCAAATATACAAAGATGTGGAAACATGAATGTTTTACTCACCTGGATGCAAACTGTGGGCCTCAAAAAATACTGCATCTTCTCCAAAATCTCTTTCTGCAAGAGATCCCATGCTATTGTCTTCTCTAAGTGTAGCACAAAGGGTTGTCCAAATCTAAAGAAAATAAAATGCTTTTAAAAGCCTTATTACTTACTACTGTATTCCTACCATGAGTATGTCATTTAAGCCACTGACTTTTGAATTTCTTCATATGTAAAGTGAGCATATGTAAACTACCATATAACTCAAAAAGTTATTGAAAAGAAAACATTATATAAAATATTATGTAAATTGAGATGCTATTATTTTGTTAGGGCCGGGTAATTATCTGGAATCAGAATTGTACTATCTTTACGAGAGGTATTAAATTTGAAATGAAATTAGAAAATTCAGCATATATTACAACACTACTTGCTTCACAACTTCAGTGACATGAGAACAGTAGAAAGGAAAGAAGTATCAACTGATAGGCCAGAGTGGTATTTTGGAACTGACAAGACAAAATAGAAACAGGATCAGAAAAGAAAGAACAGGATCAGAAGTTTTCCTTGTTAAGCAGTTGGGCAGATAAGAAGATTGAATACCAGAAGTAGATGAGGCTAGAAGGATCAACTAGGTACAGTGGAATCAGGAAGACAAAAGGACTAGTTTTGGGAAAAAAGTGAAAGCAGAGTCCAAGTTCCAGGGAACCAGAATGAATAAAAACAACATGTTAAAACAGGCTCATTGAATTTAGAGTAAAGACTATTTTTCCCCCATCTTATATTACTTGCTGGATATGACATTCCCCAAGCCCCAAATGTCAATAATAACTAGATACTTACATGTGAATTCTCTAAAAATTAAAGTAATCAGAAATCATAATAACATCGTAATAACACTTCTAATTCCATAGGAAAGGTGAATTCCTTCCTTCTAAAGGGTTCTAGCTGACCAAGATAGCTCTAGTTTTAGTACAAAGACATTAATACAGGATCAGTGAACTTTTTTCAAAAATTAATAATAATAATAATAATAATAATAACTATTTCAATATAAGTGGTTTCCTTTGTAATCCTATATATTTTATTTTATGCATTTAAAAACATTATTCTGAGAAGGGGTCCATCTATGAAATATACACAAAAAAGTTTTAGACTCCCTGATCTAGAGGTTTATAGGAGTAGGTGTGTTCCAAAGACTACCATATTCAGGCTCCAAGTAAATAAGAACCTTCCAAGATCTCCTCTAAGAACAGGATATTCTAAAATTAATAATCTAGTAACATAGAAGAAGGAGGTTATAAAATAACAACCTGGGAAGAGTTTGTCCCAGAAAGGATTGAGAAGAGATAAAAGGGAACACCCAGTAGATCTTGAATAAGTTAATATGAAGTTCTCAAACCCACAGTCTAGCTGGCAATACAGCTATCTGAAGTTTCCCAAGAGATAATGCACATTTGTCTGTTTGTTCAGACAACTATGCAATCAAATTAACAAGTCTGATGAAAATAAATAAAAATTTTGATCACTATAGTACCAATAGAAGAGTGTCATAAATTTTTTTTTAATAGTTCACTTTATTTTTGAGGCTGCTGAATTAAAAGGAAAGAGCTAAAAGGTAATAAGAAAACAATCTAATAAATAATATATCTGTTTTATCTAGATCATATTTAGAAGAGAGATGATGAATCTAATGATGCTTAAAGAATAATCAGACCTTGTCCCTCCCTAAGTTAAAACAGGTTTTTGATCTTTTCAGCTGCTAGTTCAAATAGTCTATCATGCTGTTGTTATTTGTTCTTTGTTCTTGAAGAGGACCATGACCTTAAGGAGGTGATACCATGACATACAAGTGAACTGGACTGGATGGGCAAAGTCACCTGCCTCATTTTCCCCTCCAGGGCCATCTGGGTCCAATGGCCAGATATGTATCAGGATGACTGGAGATGGCTCTGGATGCAATGGGAGATCTTGGTCTTCCTAAATTAAGGTCTTCAATAAACCTGTATTACTGAGGCCACACCCTTTCAATGATTTAGGATAGGTAGCAACTGAGGTAAAGAATCTCTTCTAAATTGAATATAAATAGCAATGCAGTTAGATCCTGTGGACTATATCCTCACCTAATAGCCAAAGCTTTTTTCCAGTGGTTTCTATAGAACTCTCCTGGCTCACTGCAGATTCTATCTCCTTTTCTGGATCACAGGAGCATAGATTCATTGTCTGAATGGACCTTAGAGGTCAGTATTTTGCAGATGAGGATCTGAAGGCCCATAGACACAAAGGTTCTAAATAGGAAAGTCAGGGTTCAAACCCAGGGCTGTGACTACAATCCTTCTTTTCACAACAGTACAGTGGCATTTAATTTTACAATATTTGGCATAGATATCGTCGGGTGAGTGAGAGTGAAAAGTCAAGAATGATACCAGAAGCTAGTGTTACCTCTTACAGTAGTAAGAAGCTGGGATGAAGGTAGAGTTTGAGAGTAGGGTTCATGGTTTTTCTTTTGATCATGTTGAGCTTGATGCCTATGGAACATATTTGTTCAAGATTTTTAAGAGGCATTTGGAGATATATGACTAAAAGTCCACAAAGAGATTAGGGATGGATATGTAGCATTCCATAGGAAAAATAATTTATTTCATCAGAGATGATAAGATTACCAGGTGAAATATTATAGAAAGAAAAGAGGAGAAAAGGTCTAGGACAAAGCTTCAGGGGACACTCACTATTAGTGTTTAAAAGGTGGGTGAAGAATCATCAAAAGAGATTGAAAACTGCTTAGACTAGTAGGAGGACCAGCCACAAAAACTCAAAGTAGAGCCTGCAGAATGACTTGGTAATTAGCTATAATGCTGATGAGAAATTAAGAAATATAAGGATTAGTGGAGAATGCTTGGGTAAACTATGGTATATGAATGTTATGGAATATTATTGCTCTGTAAGAAATGACCAGCAGGATGAATACAGAGAGGTTTGGAGATACTTACATGAACTGATGCTAAATGAAATAAGCAGAACCAGAAGATCGCTGTACACTTCAACAACAATAGATATATTCTGATGGAAGTGGAAATCTTCAACATAAAGAAGATCCAACTCACTTCCAGTTGATCAATTATGAACAAAAACAGCTACACCCAGAGAAGGAACACTGGGAATTGAATGTAAACTATTAGCACTACTGTCTATCTACCCAGGTTACTTATACCTTTGGAATCCAATTCTTAACATGCAACAAGAAAATTGGATTTACACATATATATTGTATCTAGGTTATACTGTAACACATTTAATATGTATGGGACTGCCTGTTATCTAAGGGAGGGAGTAGAGGGAGAGAGGGGAAAATTTGGAAAAATGAATACAAGGGGTAATGTTATAAAAAGAAAAATTACTCATGCATATGTACTGTCAAAAAAATTTTATAATTATAAAATTTTTAAAAAAAAGAAATAGGAGGATTGAGGAAAAGACTTTAGATTGGGCAAGTAAAAGATCTTTAATCATTTTGGAGAGAGAAGTTTCATTTAAATGATGCAGTAGAGAAACCGACTGCAATGGAAAAGAAAGGAAGTGAAACCAATGAAAATAGATGTTTTTTTTTCAAGGAGTATAACCATAAAAAGAAGAAGAGCTTGCAAGGATAGTCAAATGAGGGATTCTTAAGGAACAACCAGATGACAGCATGCTTCAGGAAGCAGAATTGGAGCCAGTAGATAGGGAGAGACTGAAGATAAGAGACTCAGGCATGATGGTTTCCTAGAGAAGTTAAGAGGAATAGGACCAGAGTTAGCCTGGCAAGGAGAAGGCTTGGGCATGGGGAAAGGGGTAATGAATGGGGGGGGGGGGGATGTATGAATGGTATAAGATGAGGAAAAGGGAAGAAAAAAGAGCTCTTGACAGATAGTCTCAGTGC
This sequence comes from Sminthopsis crassicaudata, assembly GCF_048593235.1. Lineage (NCBI taxonomy): Eukaryota > Metazoa > Chordata > Mammalia > Dasyuromorphia > Dasyuridae > Sminthopsis > Sminthopsis crassicaudata. The sequence goes on from NC_133617.1 coordinate 421,611,078, forward strand.
TTTCAGTGAAGTATGAAAGAAGGTCCATACCTGAAATAAAAGGTGGGATGGAATGGGGTAGAAAGTTTGAGAAGAAATAAGAAGCTACCTTGAAAAATGGAGGAGTGAATTGGTTAGGAGAAATAAAATGATATAATGAGAGCCTAGCTGAGAATAGATAACAAAACAAAGAAAATCCCAAGATCATGTTTATGAACATTGTAATGGCCATAATAAACATGGTTTTGGGATTTTCTTTGTTTCTATTCAGTATCAAGTAAATAGGAACAAAAGAGGTGAATGGGGAGGAGAAGAGTAATCTAGGTTTGTAATTTGGCAGGGAAGCACTTAAAGATTTGAGGGGAAAGTGGTATAGAGTTGAGTTGGTTCAACCAGTCTATCATGTATAGTTAACTGACTACTCCAATTCATGACAGCACAGATCCTTGAGAGACTTGGTATGACACATGCAAATAATAGCTGATATAAGGGGTAAGAAATAAAGGGTAAGTTCATAGACCATCAGAATGGGAAGAAATATTATATATTATGTAATACATTCCCCTCATTCTACAAATTAGACCACAGAAGCTGGCACAAAAGTCAGGCAAAGGTTATCTCAATGGATAACCCATTGTTATCTATTGGTTTTTTCACAGCCAATTCAAACAAAATTTCTGAAATACTAAGTATGGATGGGGAGGTTTCCAAGGGATATAAGAGGAGGGTGACACAATCTTTGCTCTTATGGAGTTTACAATCCAAAAGAAGAAATAAGATATGTACACAAATAATTATAAACTGAATATGGTAAGTACCTTAAGACAGAGGAATGTTATGGGAATTCACAATAGAATAATTACAAGCAGAATAAGGATCAACATTCACAATAAAGTATTCCTATGCAAAAAAACAAAAAGCAAAATTCTAGTTGATCTGTTGAGGTTAGTTTTCAAAATAGATTATATTGTGACATATATAGTAAGCAATCTTTATCTCTCCAGTGCCTTGTTAGATGAAAGAGTACTTGAATTAAAAGGTCTTAAAAAAAAAAAACAAAAAACACCAAACTTTAAATCTGAATAACTCATTAAGAAATAGATCTATGTTACCTTTTCCCCTGTTGTCCAGTGCACGCTCTATTACACACAAGCAGAACAATCTTGTCACTTCCTGTTTTTGTAGAGGGCAGCTCTGGCTTCCCTGGTTTTGTGGCTATCTGTGTATGAGAAGATATTCTGTGGTGGTCACTGCCAAACTTCAAGTTGTTCAGATTGTTGTTAAGATGCATTCCTAAAGTAGAATAAGAAGAGATCACTTTTCTCTCATTTCAGCATTCTTTTTATTCAAGCCATGACTTAGGAATGTTACCTAATAGTAGAATCAAAGGCTACTTTTGCAACACATTTTTTAAAAAATGTTTGTTTTTTTTTCAATTTGGAACTATGCTCAAAGGGCTATGAAACTGTACATACTCTTTGATTTACCAAAACCACTACTGTATCCCCAAAAGACCAAAGAATAGGGGAAAGAACCTATATGTACAAAAATATTATTACAGCTCTTTTTTGGTGACAAACTAGAAATTGAAAGGATGCCCATCAGTTGGGGAATGGCTAAATGAGACTGTAATATAAGATTGTGATGGAATATTATTGTACTATAAGAAATAACAAATAGGATAGTTTCAGAAAAACCTGCTAATTATTATATGAAGTAATACAAAAGTGAGCAGAACCAGAGACTATTGTATGTAGTAACAGTAATATTGTAACAATGATCAACTGAAAAAGACTTAAGTACTGTAATCAAGACAATAATCCAAGACAATTCCAAAGGACCCATGATGCTATTCACTTCCAGAGAGAAAAATGATAAACTCTGACTACAGACTAAAACATAATTTTTTTCACTTTCTTTATTTTTCTTGATATACTGTGTGTTTTCTTTTGCAATATGGCTAATATGAAAATATGTTTTACATGACTTCATGTGTATACTAAATACCATATTGCTTGTCTTAAACAAGGGGTGGGGAAGAGCAGGAAAAATGGAGAAAATGTAGAACTTTTAAAAAGTAAATGTTAAAAAATTTTCAAATGTAACTGGAAAATAGATAACAAAATAAATAAAAATACATTTTTAAAAAGGAAAGAAAAACAGAATCTTAGGGTTGTAATGAACTTCAGAAGTTATCCTGGCCCATACCTGCTTAACTACAGTTCTAGCTATATCTCTTTTCTTCCTCTCCAACAAGCAACCATCAAGTATCTGCTTAAAAACCTCAAATAATATAGTACTAATTACCTCCCAAGATAACCCCTTTTACTTTTTTTTTTCTTTATACTGATTCAAAATGTATCTTTTACAATTTGTACTCATTGTATCTAATTCTGTCATTTTTTGGTCTGAATTTTGGCTTTCTACTGGACTTTGAAGATTTTATATGAATTTTCACTTTTGTTAACTTTAGGTATTTCTTGGAAAGTTTATACATTCCCTGGGAAGTTTAAATTTCTTTCACAAAATGGGGGAAAAAATCAACTTCTGTCTCTCTCAAAATCCACTTATAAAAGGAAAATGCCAAACTAAAAATTATGGTTGACTTTTAAAACTATAAATAAAAAAGAAATAAGAATATTACAGCAAATAATTGGAGGACATTAACACTACAATAGCAGTACTTTTCCCTCTTTCAAGTACAAAAGATAAGAATCAGTAGAACGGCTAGACAAAATAAATATCACTTTTTTAGAAAAGTCTGTAATATTTGGTAGTGTCTGTTAGGATTACAAGGTGATAACTCAGCTTGTCTAAACAATTCTCTAGCTCAAAGTTCATACCTTTAGGAGTTTACACCTTTAGACTTCTGAAAAGGAGTTTACATATTTAAAGGAGTTTACACCTTTAAAGAAGCAAATTCATTGGCTGTAGGAGCTCCCACAAGCACCTGGAAGTTCTCACTAGCCCAATCTCTGCTAGGATAAAAGAGGAGGACAGTCGGGCAAGGAATCTGTCTGGACTGGGAGATTGAGTTTAGATGGCAGTCTGGAAGGAGAGCCTAGACTGGGAGAAGAACAAGACTTCCCGGGAGAACTTCAGGGAAGCTCGAGGAGATTCAGAGCCAGGATTCAGGAAGAAGAAGAAGAGGACTTGAGATTCTACCTTCCCTCTGGCTGGAGGCTCCAGAGGCTTCTCAAGAAACCTGCTCACAAAGAAAAGGATTCACAGAGAAAGGAAACCTCTTCCTAGAGAAAGATTACAATTGAGAGACGATCAGAACATTACAAGTATCACCCAAAGAAATTTTGGCTTACCTGAAAATATTACTTATGAGACAGAGAACCTCATACCAATCTGAGAAAAACTGCAAGGCATTAAGAATTGTCTGAATGAAATCAATGTGTAAGAGCAAAGGAATTCTGACTTTGAGTAAGGACACTTCCATTGAAATCTCACACAAAACCTTGCTATCTATATCACCTTAGCAAGTTAGGCCTCTCTGAGCATCAGCTTCCTCATTCAAAAAATAGACATATATGATGTAGAGTAAAGTAAGCAAAGCCAAGATAACAAAATTCAAAATAACTACCATTATGTTCACTGAAAGTGGAACAAAACAATTGAAAGTGAATGTTGCAGAATTATAAAGAAGAGATATAAGAAGACAACTTCTTTCCACCTGTATCTTCCCCGCTATATTCCTCCCCCCCATCAAAATCTTTGCAGAAGTAAGGAGGTACACAGGTATAAATTATTTTATCTATGTTCCAACATTTTCAATATATTGATCATTTTTGCTGACTTTTTCTTTTCCTCTTTTTCTTAAGAATATTCATTGTTAACAGATGATAAATCTCCAGGAGGAGTAGAAGAAGAATACTAGGAAAAATTTCAGTGATGTAACAAAATATATCAATAAAATTTAATTTTTAATGTGGGTATGATAATATTTATACTACCTACCTACCTGACAAAGTTTTTGTAGAGCAAGTGCTCTATGGATAAGTTTCTATTACCCTTTACTTTCAGTATCATACAGGAGGGTGGAACCATCTGAGAGTTTAAGATCAAGCTAATGGGAAAGAAGGAATTTGGTATAGAATGTAAAAATGGGGAAACAACAGAAAAGCACAGAATAGAATCCTTAAAAACTAGAAAATAATACTTCAGAAACCACTGAGGATTACATTAAACACAAAAGAGCAGGATTTTGATTAATGTATATTCTATTCAACTCACTCTGTGCCTATTATGGGCCCAGAAACTATTTCATGACTTGATTTCCCAAATGCCAGAAAGTTTATCCAGAAAAAGTGATTTCAGGATACTATAATTCCCAAATTTCTTGGAAAAAGAAAGAAAAATTATAAAGACAGTGTAGCAAACACTTTTATTAAAGAAAAGCTGATGATTAGTTCTGTAACATGGATTACAGATATGTGGGTGGTAGGGTGGCTGACCTAGTTTCTGGTATTATAACTTTGTTGCCTTGAATTTTTAGCCAAGTAATGGATTTTCTGGGTAGCTTAGCTTAATTATAGTAATTTGACATAATTTATTTATGGTCTGTAGCTTAGGACAAAGATCTAAAAGCTATCACTTGAAACTCAAGCCAATTTTTCTTAATCTCTTCAGAGCCCCTAAGCTGAGTTTGGAATAACGGGATAGAAGTTAAAGTTAAAGAGATAGTTCTTTACCTCTCAGACCTGTGGAAGAGGAAGGAATTTATGTCCAAAGAAGAATTAGAGATCGTTATTGATCACAAAGTAGAAAACTTTGATTATATCAAATTGAAAAGTTTTTGTACAAACAAAACTAATGCAGATAAAATTAGAAGGGAAATAATAAACTAGGAAAACATTTTTACAGTCAAAGGTTCTGATAAAGGCCTCATTTCCAAAATATATAGAGAACTGACTCTAATTTATAAGAAATCAAGCCATTCTCCAATTGATAAATGGTCAAAAGATATGAACAGACAATTCTCAGATGAAGAAATCGAAACTATTTCTAACCATATGAAAAGATGCTCCAAGTCATTATTAATCAGAGAAATGCAAATTAAGACCACTCTGAGATACCACTACATACCTGTCAGATTGGCTAGAATGACAGGGAAAGATAATTCAGAATGTTGGAGGGGATATGGGAAAACAGGGACACTGATACATTGTTGGTGGAATTGTGAATGGATCCAACCATTCTGGAGAGCGATTTGGAACTATGCTCAAAAAGTTATAAAACTGGGCATACCCTTTGACCCAGCTGTGCTGCTACTGGGCTTATTTCCCAAAAAGATCTTAAAGAAGGGAAAGGGACCTATATGTGCAAGAATGTTTGTGGCAGCTCTCTTTATAATGGCCAGAAACTGGAAACTGAGTGGATGCCCATCAACTGGAGAATGGCTGAATAAATTGTGGTATATGAATATTATGGAATATTATTGTTCTGACTAACAGGATGATTTCAGAAAGGCCTGGAGAGAATTACATGAAGTGATGCTGAGTGAAATGAGTAGGAGATCATTGTATACTTCAACAACAATACTATTATGATGATCAATTCTGATGGATGTGGCCATTTTCAACAATGAGATGAACCAAATCAGTTCCAATAGAGCAGTAATGAACTGAACCAGCTACACTCAGTGAAAGAACTCTGGGAGATGACTATGAACCACTACATAAAATTCCCAGTCCCTCTATTTTTGTCCGCCTGCATTTTGGATTTCCTTGACAGGCTAACTGTACACTATTTCAAAGTCCAATTCTTTTTGTACAGCAAAATAACTGTATGGACATGTATACATATATTGTATTTAATTTATACTTTAACATATTTAACATGTATTGATCAACCTGCCATCTGGGGGAGAACAGTGGGGGAAAGAGGGGAAAAATTGGAACAAAAGGTTTGGCAATTGTCAATGTTGTAAAATTACCCATGCATATATCTGGTAAATAAAAACTATTATTATTTATAAAAAAAAAAAAAAAGAGAGAGGGAGAGAGAGTTCTTTTCACATCTTCTATCTCTGTTAGCATAACTTTGTTCAAAACACCCTAAATGGGACTGACTAGGTGACATTTTCTCAAGTTTATGAGACTAGGCCTAAATCACATGATCCCTATACCCAGTTGAGCCTTGGGTTTCAGGAAGTCACATGATCCCTATTCCCAGTCTTGAACCCTAGGATACAGAAAGTTAGTGAAGTTATAGGAAATGATGTGATCCACAGGAAGCAGACAACATTCGTGAGCCTTGGTCAAAGATGGTTCCATCCTTTTAGTCTATCCAGTGAGAATACTCTGGTCTTTTGCTTTTAAGTCCTGGACAAAGCAGAAGCTGCCCAGGTGCCAGGAGCACATAGCAGATTTGGGATGGCTCTCAGATGCATCTGGGTCTCTCCCTGCAGGAATTAAATAAATGCTTTCTCTTTGTACCTGAAGATGTATCTGATTAGTTAATTTGGGTCTTGCACCCATTCTACACAACTCTATCCAACAGCCCTTTCTTTTTTAATATCACATTGATTTCCTAATAACACTTCTCTACCCTAGCAAAGAATTCTACCTTGTAACAAATAAGTTCAATCAAAAAAAAAAAATCAATATACTGGTCATGTCTAATAATACATATCATTTCACATCTCTGTGTACCATCTTTTTCTGAAGAAACATCTATAAATAACTTTTCAGATGCCTCATCTCAGCCCAGAGGTAGCCCAAAATTCTTGAAAGTTATAATGAAAGAACATAAACTCTCATGAGATACTGGAAAGACTCTGGAGTATAATTTTCAGCAACAGATAATATCTGCTTTCCAACACTAAGTATGAGACTCTAGAATAATATGCAGGCCATTTGGCAGAAAAAAAATAATCAAAATTATGGCTTAACTTTGCTCAAGGCAGGTCCAAATTTAGATGGTACCAAAATGACCCTAGAACTCTTTGGGTAGAGGAACAACTACAGATTTAAAACTCTGGATGATGATGAGAGAGGAGTGTGACTGCCAACTCTCTAAGTCCTGCTACGGTCTAGGAAAATTAAATTTAAGCATTTTTTTTCCCTTTAGGCTATCTTGCACCAATACTCTCAGAAATTTCAACACATGTTGAAACAAGACCAATGGAACTGAACTGGGTTCGTTGGTATCTAGGTACAAGGAAAAGAGAGAGGACAAGGAGAAATGTAATGTTGCTCCACCCTAATCATTAGACTCCAACAAGGTCCCTCTGAGTACCCCACTCTCCCCCCACAGAATGTAATCCTATCCTACTAATCCCTCTCTGAAGGCAGGTGGAAGATTTAGATCAGATAACACCTGGGGCCTTCCCTGTGCTTAACTAAAACAGAGGGAAGGTAAGATGATATCTTATTGCTATCAAAGGTGCCACAGCAATAAATATCCATACTTTTCTGCTTCCCAGCTGTTTTTCAGTGCTGATCAACCCAATTCTTTTAGATATTCTCTCTTCCCTCAATTTTCTTTAAACATCTCTTTTCTGATTCTCTGCCTACCTGAATAGATGTTGGTATCACTAATTCCCCATAACAAATTATAAGAATCCCACAATGAGTTCTCTAAAGTTCTCTTCTCCAAAGGCAAAAATCGATTCAGTTTTCTTCTCTTTCCAAATGACTTCCAGATATATGTACCCAACTTTGGGTTCACTCCTGAGCTCCAGTCTCATATCACCAACCATTTATTGGATATCCCCAAATGGACACCCTAAAGGCATTCTATATACAATATATCCAAAATGTAACATCATTTTCCCCTACTAAATCACTGCTTCTTCAAATTTACCTACCTCTCTTGAAGGCAGGCCATACTTCCAATCACACACACCTTTCCAACTCAATAGAGGGTTCTAGCTCTTTGCCTTCATCCACCAGGGGATAGTACTCATTCACCACAGCAGAAAGAAAAGTCATTTTCTACTCTTTTTCTCTTTAACCTGTTGTAAGCAATCAATGTCCATGTCTATTATACCGAACTTCCATAATCTCTTAGATTGCTGTCAATTTCTCTCTCTACTCATATGGTCACCATCCTCATTTGGAATCACTTCTAAAACTGGACTACTGAAATAAAAACCCAGTAACTGGACTTCTCACACACAACTAACTACTCCTTATTTTATCACATCCTCCACACAAATGTCAAAATAATCTCCCTTGTTTACAGAACGTACTGTAGACAATATTTCATTTGAACCACTCAGTGACCATATAGAATAGGTATTACAGGTAACTACATAAGAGAGGTGGGGAAAGAATCAAAGATAATCCTAAAGTTTCAAATTTGGGAGACTGATTGATAGGGAAAGACAGGTAACAAAACCAGAAGAAAAGCCATATTTAAGATAATAAGCACAGCTTTTGACAGATTGAGTTTGAAATTCTAAAGCGCTAGTGTCTTTGTTTTATTTTTTAAATCAAAGTTATTAAAGGAAATTAGGCTATATGTGGACATTTTTTAAACCTTTGAGACTGCTGTAAAGGAAAACAACCACATACCCTTCCACAACATATACCCTGAAATTCCCAATGAGGTTAGCAATTCTTACAGTCTTTTTTTATTATTAAACTCCTTACCTTAATGCCAGAAGATCTGCAGCAAACATTTCATTTTTATAAAAAAAAAAATGTAGCCCTAAAAAGATCCCCAAAGACATTACAACAGTTGCCAAGACAATAGTTTTCCTGACCATCAAAGGGAGAGCTCCAGAATCTACCATCTGCTGTTGGGTGATCTTCTAAGAAGCAAATTTTATTAAAAAAAAAAAAAAAAAAAAAAAAAAAAAAAAAAAAAACAGTGGCATAATAACCATTGTGCCAGCAGCAAAGTGCCACGTGTTTAGAAGCTGAAGCCTAATCAGACTCTTCCTATTATTTTCATGTAATATACAGAATAAGGAGGATATAGTATCATATATTTCTCTTTGTACTGTCCAGAGATCCTCAAAATTAAGTCTTAGTAATTGAACCAGCTCCAGTAAAGACATATTTTTAGGCCTGATTCAATGGAAAGAAAAAATATAAATTAAAAACAAATCAGTACTTTAGGAAACACCTACTCTTGTATTACTCAATTAAATCTAATACTTTAAAATATACCATAATTTTTAAAGACACAAAAGCCAATGGCTAATAAAAACATTTGAAAACCATATGAAAGTACTACTGTATAAAAACATAATCATTTACCTCTTTGACTGAGAATTCCTTCAGGCCTAAATATTTCTGGAGTCTCAAAGGCAAAAATGCAGTCACTCTCATGCACTGTTTCTAAATCATCTGTGTCACAAAAGGAGCGATGGAACCCATCATAGTACATTTCTGTTAACACAATCTAAAAATGGGAGAAATGGGAAATGATTAGAAACTAATGGTAGAGTTAGTCAGAAACTGATCCCCCAATTCTATTAGGAAGCAAAGCCATAAAAAACTTCTCAAGTTGGCAGTAAAGCAGCTTTGAGAGAACTCACAGGAAAAAGAACACACATTTCCACAAACCGGTTCTTCAATGAGTACATCTTAAAAGGGAAAAGTCTCTTAGCACTTTTAATTAAGGGCTGGCATGGTGTACTCTAATTTCAGGATATGTACATTGTTGTAAAGAAAGTAATATCATCCTAGAATTTTAGAATTGGAAGAAATCTTAGCATCTACTCAAGCCAAAAGCTTAATTGAAAAGATAAGGTAGGGAAAAAGAGAAAAAGTCTCAGTGGTTAAATACTTTGCCTAAGATTACAGAGCTAGTTAGCGCCAGAGGTGAGATTTAAAACCAGGTCAACTGATTTCCGCATCTAGTGAACTTTTCACTATACCATGCTGAGGTTTCCTCAGGGGCTTACAAGTATCATCTGTGGGAAAGTAGTCAGTCAGGAATTAGTCAGATCCCCTTCACTGGGAAGATATTCAAAGAATAATCAGAAATCAAGATGGCCAAACCTGGTCAAATATACTGCTCATCACCTAGAGAATAACTTGAGTGTAAAAGAACAAAGAAAAATCCCAATCAATCAAGAGTTTCTCAGTTGGAGATGGCTGGTTCTCACCCATCCCTTTGTGAAACATCTTCTCTCATATCTACAGAATTTCTAGTCTGGGAGAAAAAGAGAAGGATTAGGAGAAGTAATATAAGTAATAAGAAGTATATGTATATTGTGTGTTTGTTTTTAAATGGAAAAGATGGGGATTTCTTTTGCTTGATTACATCTATTTGTTAGAACAGGCTTTTCCTTTCCTCTCCCCTCCTCCCAATGCTGAGAGAGTGGAAGGGAGCCTCTAAAGACAATTTTTCCCCAAGAAAAAAGAAAAAGTTTCCCCAGAAAGAATCACAGATAAGCAGGACAGTATTGAAAGTTATACTGAATTTATTGTATACTTTAAAAAAGGCAACCTTTACTTAACAGTATTATATTATAGTTCTCTCTTCTGCAAAATATAGGGTAAAAATCATTTTATCTGATGTTTAAGTTTAAAAAAAATTTTTTAAGAAGTTTTAACCACACAGGCAATGTACACAAATACATGCATCCTGTGAGATAAATTTCTTCTTACCTGATCAGTAGGGATCTTCGTTTCCACAGACACTGCTTCCCGAAGCCTCGCTACAGTCCCAGACAGAGGTACAGCCACTCCAATTCTCATGCAGTGAGAGCATTTTCCTTGATATACAACTGTGACATAGAGAGGCCTGCACAGATCAAAGTTGAATCTTTCCTTTAGGCAGATTTTCACATTTCAGCTAACACCTATAATAAACAAATCTGACCTGAGCTGAACTCAATGCAGAAACTACCTCCAGACCACTTGTCAGAACAACTACTTTTAACCCAAAATGCTCATAACAGTTTGAGATTAAGAAAAAGTATTCTTACAAAGACTGACTTTACTAACAGAACAGCAGAGTATCAGTCTAGGAATGTGTTCTAAGAACTCTTCTAACCTGAGCTACCTATGCTTTGCATTCACTTTAAATAAATAATCTCATCAAAAGCCATGAAGAAGTCTCTTTGACCAAGTTTTGAGTGACCTAAATTACATATCCCAAGGCCTTCATTTTAACATAGCCCACACCTCCCGATGTGTTAACCAATCTCGGTTGATTGTTATTCCTCAGAAAGACCTACCCTTCAAAGAGCACATAAGGTGTGACCCCATTGCCATTAGAGGTCTTTGGCCAATGACAAGACTGCCAAATGATCATCCTTTCATTAATAAAGTGCTGAATTTATTAATAAAATTATTAAATTGCTCAGAAAAAAAGAGTCATGAAAAATTATTTAAAAGCACAGTATCTAACTTTATTACAATATAGCAATGGGGCCCCAAAAGAATACAAAAAGGAGCTGCTGATTTCACTAGACACTGCTGTCTCCCTTCTACCTGACAGAAATTGCCTTACAATTGTTTTTTTTTTTTTTTTTAACAGGTATTTTGTATTTATTTATAAGTATACATAAGCTTCCCCATCAGGATGTTTGCTTCCTGGGGGCAGGTAAAAGATTCATTTTCGTTTTTTAACTACAGAACCAAACTTGCTGCCTAGAACACAGGAGAAAATTAACAAATGTTTAGACAACTAAATGATACAACATCTTCCCCATTCTATAGACAACATACCCAGGGAGGAATGACTAAATGGAATAGTTTCTAGCATTCACGTAACTACCACCAAGACTAGTATAAGACTTGTACACCCTACAAATTTAGTGAAGCATTTCTGCAAATATTTATTAAAGGATTCCTTAAGCCAGAATCCAATTTTTTGTACAATGTTTTCCTGACCAATGTTAGTATGAAGAAAGGGGGAACATCACGTTGTACAGTACATACACAATCTTCATGAAATCAGTTCTCTTCTTACCTTGTATGAGGCAGAGGAATTGGCAAAGAAATGCAGAGGAAAGGATCAAAGGTATTACTCTGTTTCTGGCAATGAGGACAAGTCAAAGAGGATCTTCAAAAACAAAAGCATGAGACAGAAATATTGTAAGAACTAAGTCCTGGTATAGAGAAGTTTGCATTTCATTTAACAATCGAGCAATCAAGAAGGGGAAATAATAATTTTTTAGAAAACCTCTCATTCTAGAGCTTTATTTTTTCTTACTTTAATCAGATATGAGCAAAATTATATGCACAATAAGACCTTCATAGAAACTCAGTAACTAGAAGGCCAAATCACTTGTCAGCAAACATCATCACTTAAAATTATTATGATGTCAAAATTCAAATGTTAGGGGAAGGGACAGGGAAGGGAATCAAGAACACCAATCCTTTTTTAGTATGTAGTCAAGCTAAATTGAACACTGTTCATAAATATTTGTGAAATATTCTTCACTACCAGATAGTATCTCTCCCTTTTTTGAAACTCCCTACTATTTTATTACATTGTTTTTTTTTAGCATTTAAACTATAATTATTAATTTATTTGGCTTAAAATAACTGTATGGATATGTACACATATATTGTATTTAACATAATTAACATGTATTGGTCTACCTGCCATCTAGGAGAGGGGGTGGGGGAAGGAGGGGAAAAGTTGGAACAGAAAGTTTTGCAAGGGTCAATGCTGAAAAATTACCCATGCATATACCTTGTAAATAAAAGGCTATAATAAAATTTTTTTTAAATTTATTTGGCTTATTCCTCCTATGACATTAACTCTCCAAAGGCAGAGATGCATCTTCTTCAACTTCTTTCTCATTGCTACTTCTCCATTCCATCAGCAAAATCCTATATGTAGTACACATTTAATAATTATTAACAAAAATTGAGCTGTTATTGAAATTATTCCTCTCCTTAGAAATTCAACAATAATGGCCAAAGGTTTTAGGTATTTTGAAAATATTCAAATCAATTTTACCTCCAAACCAAAGGTCTCCAGGAAAGAAGACAAAGATTCTTTAGAATTCTTTAGAAGAAGTCAGTTCCATAATTATGAGAAACCCTCAAGAATGAAATTCTGATGATAGAGAAAAAATAAGTTGGATCCAATTTAAAAAAGGAAGAATGAGGTATGCAGACATGCATGTGACTACACAAGTAATTTGTTCAATAAATCATGTAAATTTTAAAAAGATATGTATGGAAGATGGAGTAGATAAATGAACATGGAACACAGCATAATACTATGAAAATAACATCTGGCACACTCAACCACAGAAGAAGATGAGGTTTGTTGTGTGAAAGTAAAGACAACAGAAAGGTATTTTTCGAAGATTCATGGAAAGCAGAAAGATACCCAGTAAAGCAGAACTGCTATTCCAGAGAGATGAGATGATGACAAATTAGTGACAAAAGATAGACACAGTAAACTTTTATTTTGTTTCTATATCCCCTATCAAAGAAAATGGTCTTTAAACTGGAAAGATATCATCCAAACCATAAGCCAGTGAGCTAAAAGTCAATTCCTAGAAAAATTCTAGTATCTATTATTAAGGTAATGGCTTATGGGGCATTTAGAAAGAAAAATGGTGATCACTGAAAGTCAGTAGTTAGCTTCATCAAGAAAAAGGCATGCCAATTAACATCATATTTTTGTTGTTTCAGTTTGCTTTTTAGAGACTTCTATTACATTGGCAAGTCAAAGAAATTTCATAAACATAGTATGCCTGAATTTTAGCAAGCATTTTATAAAGTCAGACTACTGTGAATAAGATGCAGGAATATAGATTAAAAGAAAATAAAGATAGATGATCTCCAAACTGAATAAAGGGCCATGTTAAAAAAAAAAAATAGACATTCATGGGTCAAAGTCAACTCAAACAAAGAATTCTAGTACAGCTACAAAGAGATCTGTCCTTAGAAAATGCTTATCAAATTTGAACATAACACAAAGTGGGGCAGAGGATAGGAAGAGGGAAGAGATAGCTAATACATTAGTTAGTACAGGTGAAAAAAAGGGCTCAACAAGTTATAGGAGCAGACAAAATCTCCTAAGAATTAATAGGGATTAATATAAATGCAACTGACTCAAAGAAAACAATCCCAAGCACAAAATGAGAAAGCTATAATTATGTAATAGCTCTAATTTAAAAAAAAGAAAGAAAGAAAGAAAGAAAAAAGAAAAGAAGCAAAAGGAAAAAAAAGACTTGTAATCTGTAAAAAAAAAACAATGAATGGGATAGTTTCAGAGCAAACTTAGAAGACTTTTATGAATTAATAGAGAGTAGGTAATTGTTTAGACAGTAACATTGTAATGACAAACATATTTGAAAGCTTTAAGAATTTTGATCAACACAATGACCAACCACAATTCCAAAGAAATAATGAAGCACACTATCTGTGTCCTACCAGAGAGGTGCTAGATTTAGGGTATAGATTGACATGGCCAACGTGGACATTTGTTTAGAACATGCATATATCTAATATAGGCATTTTCTTTCTTAATGGAGAAGGTAGGTGAGAAAATAGATTTTTTTGGCTTACTGAAATAAAACAAATTTTTTAAATTTACAAAAACCTAGGAGGTTTAATGGAGTCAATCAAGAATAAAATACAGCACTCAAAAAAGCAAACCCAATCTTATTCCATATTGGGAAAAAATGTTCAGGATGAAGGACATAATAATAAAATTGCTATATGTTGCCCTGAAATACCCTAATTAGTTCTTGGTGCCATTTTATAGGAAGGATATTCCTAAATGCTGAAGGATGTACAAAAGGTGACAAGAATGATAAGACAACTCAGAACCAAAAACATATCATAAAAAGATCTGTTGAAGGAACTGAAATACTGGCTTCTTTCCAGGCACAGAAAAAAATTTAAGAGACATGATAACTTCCTTTCAAAATATGACAGGTTGTCATGTAGAAGAGAGATTAGTCTTGTTTTTCTTGGCTCCATAAGAAAATACTATAAGATGTTGAAAAGTAGGATTTGGATAGATATAATGGGAAAATCTATAGTTATTCACATTTGGAATGGACTAACTTAGATGATAGTTTCTTATCACTAGAGCCCCCAAAACTGGATTAAGGTTGGGGGGGAGGGGTGTTAGGATTACAGGTGAGAACTCAGGTTGTACGGGCAATTCTCTAGCTCAGAATTCACACCTTTATTTCCGGCCTTTAGGGGGAGTTTACACCTTTGAACTTCTGAAAAGGAGTTTACACAACCTTTAAAAGGAACAAGTTCATTGGTTGCAGTATTTTCTCACAAGCCCTGTTGAGTTTTCACTACAATATCTTCGAGGATAAAAGAGGGCAGCATTGGTTCTGGAGAGCAGTCGAGTATGGGACAGAGTTGGGACAGCAGGCTGAAAGGAGAGAGTCTGGATGGGAGACTGAGTTGACACGGCAGTCCCCAAGGATAACTTAGAGACAACAGGATCTTTACAATTCAAGAACTTTACAATTTGGCGCCCACAACGTGGGGCAAGTACTTTTGCTTATCCTGACAAGGACTTATTCTGAGCCCTTCAGAGGAGCTAGCCGGGACCTTCACGTTTTGGCACCTGAACAGGGACTGACAAGATCCAGATCTCAGTGGAAAAGCCTCTCTGACCCAGAAGCGTGAGTAACAAGGAAACTTTGCTTAAAGAGCTAAAGTAGAATTTCAGTGAAATGGGGCAAATGCCTTCTGTTCAAGGAAAATGTTTAGAGAGCATTATCAAGGTTATGAAAAGCCAAGGATTGATTATAATTTTGGAGGAGATTATTGAACTTTTAAAAACTGTGCAGGTCATACGTCCTTGTTTTTATCTGGAAAAAGAATTGGATCCAGATGAATGGAAATTAGTAGGAAAGCAATTAGGTGAACACTACAATTCCAAAACAAACACAATTCCAAAGCTACACTTCATACCTACAATTTAGTCCAAGTGGCTTTAAAAATTGTTATTCTTAAGGAAAAGAAGACGGAGCAAAATGGGGAGGTGTCAACTAAACTAGGTGAAAAAGATGAATCAGATAACAATGAAGTTAAGTACAATTCTGAGCAACAGGAGCATTTCCCATCTCCTCCCTCAATTAACCCTTCAGGGGTGGAGCAAGAAGGAGGAGGGGAAGAGGAACACAAACAGAATTGCCTGTGAAGCAGCCTAAGCCTATGACAAGATTAGAAAAAGCATTGGTTAAAGCTAAGAGAGAAGGACAGGATATAAGTGATTTTATACATGCATATCCTGTGATTGAAGATATTGACTCTCTAGGTCATAAAAGGAGAAAATATACACCTTTAGATTTGAATAAAATTAAAGATTTGAAAAAAGGTTGTACCCTTTATGGGACTACATCAGCTTATGTTAAAATGTTACTAGATGGTTTGTCTTATGAAGTCCTAACCCCAAATGATTGGAAATCCATAGCAAGGACATGTTTAGAACCTGGACAAAATCTGTTGTGGCTTGCAGAGTTTCATGAATTATGTAAGATCCAAGTCAGATGCAATTTGAAAACAGGAGTTAACACACAATTCACTTTTGAGCAATTAGCTGGTGAAGGTCAGTATGGAGAGAATTCAGAACAGATTAAATATAACATAACAGTGCATGAGCAAATTGCTAAGGCTGCAATAAAAGCTTGGGGTTCCCTCCCCAGACAGAAAGATTGGGGAGAGGCTTTCACTAAAATAGAGCAAGGTCCCAATGAAACTTTTGCAGATTTTGTGGAATGTCTGCAAACTGCTGTCAAAAGAACTATTGGAGAAAATGCAGCTACAGAAATAATGACCAGACATCTGGCTAAGGAAAATGCCAATGAGATTTACAAAAGAATTATATGGGGATTAGAAAAAGATGCTCCTTTAGAGGAGATCATAAGACAATGTGCTACAGTGGGAATAAATGCTTTTTACACCCAGACTATAATGAACATGGAAATACAGGGTCCCTCTTGGCAAAGGACTTCTAGAGAAATTCATCGATGTTTTCAGTGAGGAAAAATGGGACATCTAAAAGCTCAGTGTAGATGTGGAGGATGAGAGAAGACCTAAAACACCATGTCCAAAATGCCACAAGGGTCTCCACTGGGCCTCCAAATGTAGATTGACCCAGGGAAATGAGAGGCGAGGCCCAGCTTCAGGCCCCCAAGTGGGGCATGATGGCAGCCGAGGTTACATCCAGAGAAATTTAAGACATGATCAATCAGCCAAAAGGCAATCAGATGGAAGAAAGGGATTGAAATTAGGAAAAATAAAGTTGTATGCAGTAGAGACTACTGAGATATTCCCTGGAGAAGTGAAATCTGTTCCTTTTGAGCCTATGGATCCTTTCCTCCAGGCACAGTAGGCTTGACCATTTCACCTTCTGAGAGTGCTTACAAAACAGTGTCCATCCATATACTGATGTGGGAAACTGGAGAACATGTAGCTAATATCCCAGTCACTAACCCAGGTAGACAATGTGTGATTTATCAACCAGGAGAAGTAGTAGAATTAGGCTTATTGTTACATAACCCTAATAAGCAATCTGGTGACAGTTGCCCAGATTCTGACTCCAATGAACAAAATTCAGGAATATATTGGACAACAACTGTGACAGCTGACTGACCTATGCTTACTATTTATATAAATGGAATACCATTTGAAGGATTGGTAGACACGGGTGCAGATTGTACAGTTATTAGGGGTGCCAACTGGCCCAGTCATTGGCCAAAGATTAAGGCAGACACCTACATATCTAGTATAGGAGGATCAATAGCAGCAGAAGTTAGGGCTATGCCTTTAAGACGAATATTTGAAGGTGAAACAGGAGTTTTACTCCTTTTGTGCTTGAAAAAATCCCCATCAATCTGTGGGGAAGAGACATTTTACAGCAGATAGGATTACAAATAAGCACTTCGGCTTTTTAGGCAGGACTGCTGTTGAAGGCCTACCTGCACTTTCACTAGTTCCTATTCAGTGGAAGACTGATTCACCAGTGTGGGTCGAACGGTGGCCCTTAAGAAGTGATAAAATTCAGGTCTTATTAGACATAGTGCAAGAACAACTTGACCAAAGACACTTGCGGCCTTCTCTAAGTCCTTGGAATTCCCCAGTATTTGTGGTGAAAAAGAAATCTGGGAAATGGAGGATGTTAACTGATCTAAGAAGAGTAAATGAACAGATGGAAACTACGAGAACTCTTCAGCCTGGACTTCCATCTCCTACTCAGTTGCCAAGAGAATGGCCTCTTTGGGTTATAGACATTAAGGATTGTTTCTATTCTATCCCTCTAGATAAGGAGGAAATGAAAAGATTTGCTTTTTCAGTGCCTAGTGTTAATTTGGCTGAGCCTTATAAAAGATATGAATAGACAGTTTTGCCAACAGGGAATGAAAAACAGCCCTACTATGTGCCAAAATGTATGTTGCTGCTGCTCTTGCTCCAGTAAGAAAAGCCTTTCCAAAAGTAATATTGTTATATTATATGATGATATTTTGGGATGTGCACCTGAGGAACAAATGTTAGAAGCATGTCCACAAAAGACTATAGAAACACTAAGGAACTACAAATTGCAAATAGCTCCAGAAAAAATTCAAAGACATGCTCCTTTTCAATATTTAGGATATGAAATATATCCTAAGACACTCACAGTACAAAAGCTTTCTTTAAGAACAGAGAAGACTTCCGGCCAAGATGGTGGCGTGGAGGCAGACGGCTGCTTGAGCTCCTCGTTTTCTCTCAGAACTTACTTCATGACAAGCCTCAGACTTAATGCTTGACCCAGAAAGAAATCCACAGATGATCACCAAGAGAAGACATCCTTGAAAGTCGCAAGAAAAGGTCTGCGTTTGTTCGGGGGAGGGTCAATCAGACTGGGCGCAGACTGAGGGCAGGCAAGCCAGAGCGAGACAGGCAGCTCACACAACTCAGACCAGAGGGGGAGGGGTACGATCTCTGCCGTTTGTACAAAAAGACTTTTTCCCCAGAATGGATACTCTGTCTTGGCAGCAAGCCAGGAGCAGGGAGAGGGTGTAAACACCAGAGGTGAAGATTAAAACCCCGGAAAGCCAGCTTCTCTCAGAATCCGGCCACCCCCAACCCCCACCTGGACTGACTCAGTGCGTTCTAAGAGCCTCAGAGCGCAGACTCAGTACAGTCATTGCTGTTCTGTTAGTGGCTCTCTGCTGCCCTACCCCCAGTCTGTAGAGGAAGCCCATTAATACCATCCAGCCCCATCCCCCACAAAACAGACCAATTGTTTCTCTTGTCAGTTTGTTTTCTTCGATTCCTACTCTGACAAAATGAACAAAAAGTTCAAAAGGGCTCTAACCATTGACAGCTTTTGTATGGAGAGAGAGAGCAGACTTCAAACACTAAGGAGACTAAAAACAGACTGTCCCCAGATGAATCCCCTAAGAGGGATATGAGCTGCTCCTCAATACAAAAGAATCTCATAGAGGAAATCAAAAAGGCTCTCACAAGAGAGCTGGAAGAGAAATGGGAAAAGGAAAGGGAAGCTTGGCAATAGAGCCTGGAGAAGTCATCCCATGCATTCCAAGACAGAGTGGATAAAGAAATCAAATCATTGAGAAACAAGATTAGTGAGCTGGAAAAGGTAAACAACTCCAAGGAAAACAGGATTAGTGAGCTGGAAAAAGAAAACAGCTCTCTAAAAAATAAAATGGATAAAATGGAAAAAAATTCCATAGAAGATAAAAACTCAATTGGACAATTACAAAGAGATATAAAGAAAGTGAGTGAAGAAAACACATCATTGAAAATTAGACTGGAACAAGTAGAAAGGAATGACTCAAGGAGAAACCAAGAGGTAGTCAAGCAAATCCAGAGAAATGAAACAATTGAAAAGAATGTCAAGTACCTTACTAGAAAGACAACAGACCTGGAAAACAGATCCAGGAGAGACAATTTGAGAATAATCGGACTCCCTGAAAAATGGGAGGAAAAAAAGAGCTTGGACACCATTTTCGAGGAAATTATCAAAGAGAACTGCCCAGACGTACTGGAAACAGAGGGTAAAATAGACATTGAAAAAATTCATCGATCACCTACTGAAAGGGACCCTAAAATCAAAACGCCAAGAAATATAGTGGCCAAGTTCAAGAACCATCAGATAAAGGAAAAGATATTGGAAGCTGCTAGAAAAAAGCAATTCAGATATGGAGGATCCACAATAAGGATAACCCAGGATCTAGCAGAGTCCACATTAAAAGAACGAAGGGCCTGGAACATGATATTCCGAAAGGCTAAGGAACTTGGTATGCAGCCAAGAATAACTTACCCAGCAAGAAGGAGCATCGTTTTCCAGGGAAGAAGATGGACATTTAACAAAATAAATGAATTCCATCTATTTTTGATGAAAAAACCAGACCTACATAAAAGGTTTGATCTTCAAATACAGAATTCAAGAGATTTCTAAAAAGGTAAAAAGAAATCTTGAGAACTATACTTCTGCCAAAAAAATAAGTAAAGAACATATGTACAATTTGTCTTAGAAACTAGAGGTAGAAAGGAAATTATATCATAAAGTGTAAAGTGTGGTACTACATCTCATGAAGAGGCAAAAGTAACCTATTATATCTGAGAGAAAAGAAGGAGGGAGATGAACACAGTGTTTATCAATAGACATATTCAATTTATGGTGAAACTTCTTCCACTTCATTGAAAAGTGAAAGGGAAGGAGTAAGCTAAGGGGAAGGGAATATAGAAATTTCAAGGAAAAGGGGTAAAATAAAGGGAGGATCTTTAAGATGGGGGAGGGATCCTAAAAAGGGAGGGCTGTGAAAAGCAAGCGGTGTTCACCAGTTTAATACTGGGTAGGGGGGTAAGATAGAAGGAAAGGGGAAAAGCATAAGCAGGGGTTAATAGGATGGCAAGCAATATAGAATTAGTCCTTCTAACCATAAATGTGAATGGGGCAAACTGCCTCATAAAGAGGAAGCAGTTAGCAGACTGGATTAAAAGTCAGAATCCTACTATATGTTGTTTACAGGAAACACACCTGAAACAGGGTGAGACATTCAAACTAAAAGTAAAAGGCTGGAGCAGAATCTATTATGCTTCAGGCAAAACCAAAAAAGCAGGAGTAGCCATCCTCATCTCAGATCAAGCAAAAACAAAAATTGATCTAATTAAAAGAGATAAGGAAGGGCATTATATCCTGCTAAAGGGCAGCATCAATAATGAAACAGTATCAATATTAAAAATATATGCACCCAGTGGTGCAGCATCTAAATTCTTAAAAGAGAAATTAAGAGAGCTGAAAGAGGAAATAGATAGCAAAACTATAATAGTGGGAGATCTCAACCTTGCACTCTCAGAATTAGATAAATCAAACCACAAGATAAATAAGAAAGAAGTCAAAGAGGTAAATTGAATACTAGAAAAGTTTGATATGATAGATCTTTGGCGAAAGCTAACTAGAGACAGAAAGGAATATACTTTCTTCTCAGCAGTTCATGGAACCTATACAAAAATTGATCATATACTAGGGCATAAAAACCTCAAAATCAAATGCAGTAAGGCAGAAATAGTAAATGCATCCTTTTCAGACCACAATGCAATCAAAATTACATTCAATAAAAAACCAGGGAAAAATAGACCAAAAAATAATTGGAAACTAAATAATCTTATACTAAAGAATGATTGGGTAAAAGAGCAAATCATAGACATAATTAATAACTTCACCCAAGAAAATGACAATAATGAGACATCATACCAAAATGTGTGGGATACAGCCAAAGCAGTAATAAGGGGAAGTTTTATATCTCTACAGGCCTACTTGCATAAAATAGAGAAAGAGAGGGCCAACGAATTGGGCTTACAACTAAAATTGCTAGAAAAGGAACAAATTAAAAACCCCTAGACAAACACAAAACTTGAAATTCAAAAAATAAAAGGTGAGATTAATAAAATTGAAAGTAAAAAAACTATTGAATTAATTAATAAAACTGAGTTGGTTCTATGAAAAAAACCAACAAAATAGACAAACCCTTAGTAAACCTGATTAAAAAAAGGAAAGAGAAAAAGCAAATTGTTAGTCTTGAAAATGAAAAGGGTGAACTCGCCACTAATGAAGAGGAAATTAGAACAATAGTTAGGAGCTACTTTGCTCAACTTTATGCCGATAAATTCGATAACTTAAATGAAATGGAAGAATACCTTCAAAAATATAGCTTGCCCAGATTAACAGAGGAAGAAGTAAGTAGTCTAAATAGTCCCATCTCAGAAAAAGAAATAGACCAAGCTATTAACCAACTTCCTAAGAAAAAGTCCCCAGGACCAGATGGATTTACATGTGAATTCTACGAAACATTTAAAGAACAACTAACTCCAATGCTATGTAAACTATTTGAAAAAATAGGGATTGAAGGAGTCCTACCAAATTCCTTTTATGACACAGACATGGTACTGATACCTAAACCAGGTAGATCGAAAACTGAGAAAGAAAACTATAGACCAATTTCCTTAATGAATATAGATGCTAAAATCTTAAATAAGATATTAGCAAATAGACTTCAGAAAATCATCCCCAGGATAATACACTATGACCAAGTGGGATTTATACCAGGAATGCAGGGCTGGTTTAATATTAGGAAAACTATTAGTATAATTGACCATATTAATAATCAAATTAATAAAAACCATATGATCATCTCAATAGATGCAGAAAAAGCATTTGATAAAATCTAACATCCATTCCTACTAAATACGCTTGAGAGTATAGGAATAAATGGACTATTCCTTAAAATAATAAGGAGCATATATTTAAAACCTTCAGTAAACATCATATGTAATAGCAATAAACTAGAACCTTTCCCTATAAGATCAGGAGTGAAACAAGGTTGTCCACTATCACCATTACTTTTCAATATAGTACTAGAAACTCTAGCCTCGGCAATAAGAGCCGAGAAAGAGATTCAAGGAATTAGAGTAGGAAATGAGGAAATCAAATTATCACTTTTCGCAGATGACATGATGGTATACTTAGAGAACCCCAAAGACCTGCTAAAAAGCTAATAGAAATAATTCAGAATTTTAGCAAAGTTGCAGGATACAAAATAAATCCACATAAATCCTCAGCATTTTTATACATTAACAACATAATCCAACAGCAAGAAATACAAAGAGAAATTCCATTCAAAATAACGGTCGATAGTATCAAATATTTGGGAATATATCTACCAAAGGAGAGTCAGGAATTATATGAGCAAAATTACAAAACACTTGCCACAAAAATAAAGTCAGATTTAAATAATTGGAAAGACATTCAGTGCTCTTGGATAGGCCAAGTGAATATAATTAAGATGACAATACTCCCTAAACTAATCTATTTATTTAATGCTATACCAATCAGACTTCCAAGAAACTATTTAATAACCTAGAAAAAATAACAACAGAATTCATATGGAACAACAAAAGGTCGAGAATTTCAAGGGAAGTAATGAAAAAAAAATTAAGTGAAGGTGGTCTAGCTGTACCTGATCTAGAACTGTATTATAAAGCAACAGTCACCAAAACCATTTGGTATTGGCTAAGAAATAGACCAGTTGATCAGTGGCATAGGTTAGGTTCACAGGGCAAGATAGTGACTAAAAATAGCAATCTAGTGTTTGACAAACCCAAAGATCCCAAATTTTGGGGTAAGAATTCATTATTTGACAAAAACTGCTGGGAAAACTGGAAATTAGTATGGCAGAAACTAGGCATGGATCCACATTTAACACCACATACTAAGATTAGATCAAAATGGATCCAAGATTTAGGCATAAAGAATGAAATCATAAATAAATTGGAGGAACATGGGATGGTTTACCTCTCAGACTTGTGGAGGAGGAAGGAGTTTGTGTCCAAGGGAGAACTAGAGACCATTATTGATCACAAAATAGAAAATTTTGATTACACCAAATTAAAAAGTTTCTGCACAAACAAAACTAATGCAAACAAGATTAGAAGTAACAAATTGGGAAAACATTTTTACAGTTAAAGGTTCTGATAAAGGCCTCATCTCCAAAATATACAGAGAATTGACTTTAATTTATAAGAAATCAAGCCATTCTCCAATTGATAAATGGTCAAAGGATATGAACAGACAATTTTCAGATGATGAAATTAAAACTATTACTGCTCATATGAAAGAATGTTCCAAATCACTATTGATCAGAGAAATGCAAATTAAGACAACTCTGAGGTATCATTACACACCTGTCAGATTGGCTAAGATGACAGGAACAAATAACGATGAATGTTGGAGGGGATGTGGGAAAACTGGGACACTGATGGTGGAGTTGTGAAAGAATCCAGCCATTCTGGAGAGCAATCTGGAATTATGCCCAAAATGTTATCAAAATGTGCATACCCTTTGACCCAGCCATACTACTACTGGGATTACATCCCAAGGAAATACTAAAGAAGGAAAAGGGACCTGTATGTGCCAAAATGTTTGTGGCAGCCCTTTTCATAGTGGCTAGAAGCTGGAGGATGAATGGATGTCCATCAATTGGAGAATGGTTGGGTAAATTATGGTATATGAATGTTATGGAATATTATTGTTCTGTAAGAAATGACCAACAGGAGAAATACAGAGAGGCTTGGAGAGACTTACATCAACTGATGCTAAGTGAAACGAGCAGAACCAGAAGATCATTATACACTTCAACAATGATACTGTACGAGGATGTATGCTGATGGAAGTGGTTATCTTCAACATAGAGAAGAGCTAATCCAATTCCAATTGATTAATGATGGACAGAATCAGCTACATCCAGAAAAGGAACAATGGGTGTAAACTGTTATTTTTACCTTCTGAATCCAATTCTTCCTGTGCAACAAGAAATTCGGTTCTACACACATATATTGTATATAGAATATACTGTAATATATTTAACATGTATAAGACTGCCTGCCATCTGGGGGAGGGGGTTGGGAGAGGAAGGGAAAAAATCTGAATAGAAGTAAGTGCAAGGGATAATGTTGTAAAAAATTACCCATGCATATGTACTGTCAAAAAAAAAAAGTTATAATTATAAAATTAAATAAAAATTAAATTTAAAAAAATAAAAAAAAAGAACAGAGAAGTTGAACACCTTAAATGATTTCCAAAAATTAATAGGAGATATCCAATGGATGCGCCCAGTGTTAGGCCTAACTACCAATCAACTGCAACCTCTATATGACATTTTAAGGGGAGACAGTGCTTTAAATTCACCACGCCAGCTTACAAAAGAAGCTCAAGAGGCTTTGAGAGAAGTTGAACTGGCTTTATCCAATGTGGTTGAAAAAGGCACTCAAAAACCCTTGGAAATATCAGTTTTTGCTACAAAAGAGGCACCCACAGCAGTCCTTCATCAAGGAAGCAGTGTGATTGAATGGGTGAACCTCCCAGCACAACCAAAAGAAAGCCTTACTCCTTACCCAGTGCTTGTGGCTAGAATTTTATTAAAGGCCATTAAGAGAGTAGTACAAATTATCTGGGATAAGTCCTAAAAAAATATACACATTCTATACTAACGCACAAATTTATGTATGCTGTGAGAACATCCCAGAATGGCAAATTTTATTGGCCACAGCTCCAAATTTTGCACATGGGTCTCCATTAAAGATATACCGGCTACTACATAATTGGTGATGGTTTTTTGAAGAAAAGTTTTCTAAGGTTCCTCTTAAAGGACCAACAATCTTTACAGACGCCTCCAAAGAAAATATTTGTGCTGTATACTCTCATGATTTAACCATAAAGAGAGTAGTCAGGACTCCTTTTCAGTCTACTCAGCAGAGTGAATTATTTTCTATCATGCTAGCTCTTACTTATTACCCAGGAGACATAAATATAATTACTGATTCAGCCTATTCAGTAGGTGTAGTACAAAGAATTGCCACAGCCCAAATAAAATTTGCAGCCTCTAATATTTATTAGCTCTTTAAGGAACTTCAAGAGCAAGGGAGAAAGCATGCAGGCAAGATTTATATCTTGCATGTCCACTCACATAGTGGACTTCCAGGTCCTATTTTTGATGGAAATTCAAAGACAGATAGCCTTTTAGCTATGTTAGCCAGAACTCCTTTATTTCAGGAAGCACAAGAATCTCATTCTAAATATCATCAGGCTGCTCGAGCTTTACGTTTACAATTTGGAATAACAAGAGAGGAAGCTAGGAGCATAGTAAAAAGCTGTCCAGCTTGCCTTCCTTTCCACGCTCCTACACTCCCTCCAGGGAAGAATCTTTGTGGTTTGAGACCCAATGAAATCTGGCAAATGGATGTGACTCATTATAAATCTTTTGGTCGTTTGTCTTTTATCCATGTGGTGGTAGACACCTTTTCAGGATTCACTTTTGCAATACCAGCAGCAAAAGAGACAGCCCAAGTGGTCACTGAATTCCTTATCCAAGCATTTGCAATTATGGGTGTGCCACAAGAAATAAAAACAGATAATGGACCTGCATAGTCTTCTAAATATTTTGCACACTTTTGTGCACAGTATAAGATTTTACACACCACTGGCATACCTTTTAATGTGCAAGGTCAGGCAATAGTAGAGAGAAGAAACAGAGACATTAAGACACTCCTCCAAAAACAAAAGAAAGGAGGAGCCACAGGTAACCCTAGAGAACTTCTAAATTTAGTTCTCTATACCATTATTTTTTTAATTTTTGACAAATCTGCACTGGCTCCGGCAGACAGGTTTTATAACCCACCAGAAGGGCAGTGTCCAGTGCAAGCAGCTCCACTGTCCTTAGATAATTGCCAGGTGATGTGGAGAGACCCAGAAAGTGGTGAATGGAAGGGACCAGATAGGTTAACTGCTTGGGGGAGAGGGTTCACTTGTATTTCTTCAGATGGAGAAGGAATCAGATGGGTGCCACGAGTCGTATTCGCCTTGTCCATCGGAGAGAGACAGAAAAAGAGAAAGACCTCAAAACAAAGGAGAAAATCTAAGAAACATCTGACACTGAAAAAGCATGGCTAATAAGAAGACTGTTAAAGAACTTTAAAACCAGCAGGAATCATTGGATTTCCTAACACAAGATGAGACTAATGGACAATGGATTTGTGGACATTTATAAATTCTCAATTTATGATTATTTGATCATGTTATTTGTTACATTACTTCTAGCATGTGTTATTATATTACTATGTGTTTATGTAATTTATGTAATTATGTGTAATACCTCTCATATTGATGGATTTATGTTTCAAGGTCATGACCACCCTATGTTTTAAATCAAAAGAAAGGGGGAGATGTTAGGATTACAAGGTGAGAACTCAGGTTGTCTGGGCAATTCTCTAGCTCAGAATTCACACCTTTATTTCCAGCCTTTAGGGGGAGTTTACACCTTTGAATTTCTGAAAAGGAGTTTACATAACCTTTAAAAGTTGCAAGTTCATTGGTCGAAGTATTTTCTCACAAGCCCCGTTGAGTTCTCACTACAATCTCTTCAAGGACAAAAGAAGGCAGCATTGGGTTTGGAGAGTAGTCGACTCTGGGACAGAGTTGGGACGGCAGGCTGGAAGGAGAGAGTCTGGCTGGGAGACTGAGTTGACACGGCAGTCCCCAAGGATAACTTAGAGACGACCGGACCTTTACAATTCAAGAACTTACAGAGGGGGAGACAGCTAAATGGCATAGTAGATAGAGCACCTACTCTGGAGTCAGAAGAACCTGAGTTCAAATACAGTCTCAGAAAATTAACATTTACTGGCTGTGTGACTCTAGCCAAGTCACTTAACTCCAATTGTCTAGCAAAAAATAAAACAAAACAAAACAAAAAAAAAAAAAAAAAAAAAAAAAAAAAGACTAGGCTAAGAACAGCTAGTCAGTATACAGTGAGTATAGCTCAGTTCTGGAGTTAGGATAAGTTCAAATTTGGCCTCAGATACTTATTAGCTCGGCAAATTACTTTACCCAAATGGCCTCAAGGTGAAAAAAAAGAAGAAAAAGAAGACTGGGCTAGATGATCTTGCTGGAATGTTGTAGAGGGAATTTCTTGTCAGGCACAGCTTTAACTAAATGATCTCTGAAATCTTTTCTACTTAGGAGATTATAATTATAAGTCAAGGCTAGGAAACAAGTAACTAGTGATTAATAAAAAAGACCATAAATAGATCCAAATACAGAATTTTGGAATGAGTAAACAAGAATTTTGAAGATTAGGGTTTTTTTGTTTGTTTGTTTTGTTTTTTACCTAAAATAACCTATTTCCTTCATTAGAAACTCACTTATTTAGGATAGAATATTGATAAATACACACATAAGAAAAGTTCTCCATTCTAGGCCTAAATAATGTTCCAGATACTCTTTCCATTCTAGTTTTCATGGAAGTTATGGATGAAAAGCTATTTATAAAAGGAAAACCAGTTGCCTTAGGCTAGTAAATAGTTGTTTCCATCTATTCTTCCAAGAGGCTAGTTTGGGGGACCGAGAAAGAGCAGTCACTTGAAGTGGCCAAAAAATACCAGAAAACACCAAAAAAATAATATTCTCACAGTCATTTTAGCAATTTGAGATTTATTTGGAAGTGCCAAGCTTCTCCTTTACAGGAAGAAAAATTAGCCAGTAGTGAAAACATTAGTTATTCCCTAACTTCCAACTTTCTCAATCAGATCACCAACTAATTGAGGGATGATTCCTTAAAAGAGTGAGAGAATCCTAGTTTACAAAATATGATGCTATGTAACTAAGTTATTTCCCCATGTCAGCAGTCCATTATTAACAAAATGTTGAGAAAAATCCTATAGTTTTCATTTCATCGGTGTCCATGGTGGATTATTTCATTATTTAACTGCTAATATTTATTCAAATAATCATTATAATATTTAAATTTATATAGCACTTTGACAGTCATGTCATTTATGAGATATATTTAAATATACAAATTTTATTAAAACATTTTTACTCTTAGTTACTGAATTGGCTATTGGTGTAGGCTTTTGTTTGGGGGGATAGGGGATTTTAATGAGGAGTAAGGAATGATGTTAGAAGAGAACAGTAATTGGGGCAAGTCCTAAGCCATCAGATTATATTCAAAGCTAAGGGAAAGAGAAATGTTTGAAAGAACAAAACAAACAAAATAACTGAATCTACAAACAACAAATCCCTGTAGATAGAAACCTTTTTTAACAAATGCAAGATTAATGGCAGAAACTAGGCATGGACCCACATTTAACACCACATACTAAGATAAGATCAAAGTGGATCCAAGATTTAGGCATAAAGAATGAAATCATAAATAAATTAGAGGAATATAGGATAGTTTACCTCTCAGACTTGTGGAGGAGGAAAGAATTTGTGTCCAATGGAGAACTAGAGACCATTATTGATCACAAAATAGAAAATTTTTGATTACACCAAATTAAAAAGTTTCTGCACAAACAAAACTAATGCAAACAAGATTAGAAGGGAAGTAACAAATTGGGAAAACATTTTTACAGTTAAAGGCTCTGATAAAGGCCTCATCTCCAAAATATATAGAGAATTGACTTTAATTTATAAGAAATCAAGCCATTCTCCAATTGATAAATGGTCAAAGGATATGAACAGACAATTTTCAGATGATGAAATTAAAACTATTTCCACTCATATGAAAGAGTGTTCCAAATCACTATTGATCAGAGAAATGCAAATTAAGACAACTTTGAGATACCACTACACACCTGTCAGATTGGCTAAGATGACAGGAACAAATAACAATGAATGTTGGAGAGGCTGTGGGAAAACTGGGACACTGATGCATTGTTGGTGAAGTTGTGAAAGAATCCAACCGTTCTGGAGAGCAATCTGGAATTATGCCCAAAAAGTTATCAAAATGTGCATACCCTTTGACCCAGCAGTGTTACTACTGGGCTTACATCCCAAGGAAATACTAAAGAAGGGAAAGGGACCTGTATGTGCCAAAATGTTTGTGGCAGCCCTTTTCATAGTGGCTAGAAACTGGAAAATGAATGGATGTCCATCAATTGGAGAATGGTTGGGTAAATTATGGTATATGAATGTTATGGAATATTATTATTCTGTAAGAAATGACCAACAGGAGGAATAGAGAGAGTCTTGGAGAGACTTACATCAACTGATGCTGAGTGAAACGAGCAGAACGAGGGGATCATTATACACTTCAACAATGATACTGTATGAGGATGTATTCTGATGGAAGTGGATATCTTCAACATAGAGAAGAGCTAATCCAATTCCAATTGATCAATGATGGACAGAAACAGCTACATCCAGAAAGGGAACACTGGGAAATGAGTGTAAACTGTGAGCTTTTTTTTTGTTTGTTTTTCTTCCCAGATTATTTTTACCTTCCGAATACAATTCTTCCTTTGCAACAACAACAAAATTCGGTTCTGCACATATATATTGTACCTAGAATATACTATAAGATATTTAATATGTATGGGAATGCCTGCCATCTAGAGGAGGGGGTGGAGGGAAGGAGGGGAAAATTCAGAAAAGAAGGGAATACAAGGGATAATGTTGTAAAAAAAAAAAAATTACCTATGCATATGTACTGTCAAAAAATATGTTATAATTATAAAAATT
Source organism: Sminthopsis crassicaudata (assembly GCF_048593235.1). Lineage (NCBI taxonomy): Eukaryota > Metazoa > Chordata > Mammalia > Dasyuromorphia > Dasyuridae > Sminthopsis > Sminthopsis crassicaudata. The sequence goes on from NC_133617.1 coordinate 421,641,498, forward strand.
AATAATAAAAAATAAATAAATTTTTTAAAAAGAGAGAGGAAAAAACAAACAAACAAACAAACAAATGCAAGACTATTTCTAAAGCCAAGGCAACAGCCTCTACCAATATTTAATTTGATTATCCATGTGTGTGTGAATATATATATATATGTATATATATGAAAATGAATATACATGTGTGTACATAGGTATATAAACATATAAACATATTTATACTCATGTGTATATATGTATAGATTAAGCCAGGTAAATGATACATTCTATCTGAACTCATCTTTCCCCCCTCCCTAAAGGATCTACTGTAAATTGTTTTCAGCTTCAATTTTAAGATAAAATGCTTTAGCTACAGTGTATCAAATAGGTATAAATCTTCACCTGTGGTGAGAAAACTGTACCCAAGGATAATATAATTTCATCCAAAGTTGTGGGGCCTATATTACTTTCACAGCAGTATACCATAAGTATATGAAATTCATTATCCCAATTGTTGACATCAATGATAAAAATATGGTTTTGTGCCTTTTTAAAGGGGAAAGGAATTAAGTAAATTCAGTGTAAAAGAAAATTAAAATATCAAAGAGCAAACATTCCCAATCATTGAAGTTTGGTAACCTGATGAAAAATCACATCCTACAAACAAATATTTCCCAATGTTCACCATTATCAGAGATGAATGGACTATAGGACTGACTCAGTGTCACAATTCTTGTGTTCCTATATTTGCAAAGAACAAAGAATCAGCTACTACCAGACTAAAAGAACAAAACAGAGGGCTGTGTAGCTAATTGTTAGTATGTATCACATGAAGTGTTCCTTTCCTGCAGAGATGAGAAGAGGCTCATTGTCCTAAATACAACAGAGGTTCCGAATACTGCCCACATTCCACAAAACCCATGACATACTATACCTGTACTGGGCTTGAAAAAGTTCTTGTACAAAAGTGCTACTGACTGGAAAGGAGGGTCCTTCAGGTACTACATCATCCTCTAATGGAGGCTGGAAGAGAAAGAACAAGGCTTTGAACTATTAACATCGGTTCTTCACTAGAGGTTAACCTTTAAAATTCACAAAAATTTTCTAAACTTCCACAGAAGATTATGTCAGATATATGTCAGAAACAGTAACAAGAACAATAACAGCAGCCAAAACTTAGAGAGCACTTTAGGGTTTGCCAAGTACTTTAAATTATCATCCTATTTGGTAACAACAACCATATTAAGTGGGTGCTATAATTTTCTTTATTTTATAGATGATGAAAATGAGACAGAAAGACTGTAGCTGACTTATTAAGGTTTACAAAGTATATAAGGCAGGATTTGAATTCAAGTCTTCTTGGCTCCAGAAATTAAACTAGGCATAGATTAACATCTTATAGTCTATACCAAGATAAGATAAAAATGGGTTCATAATTTAGACAAGAACATTTTAAAAGTATTCCATAAGGTATACTATAAGCAAATCAGGAGAGCAAGAGATAATTTACTTGTCAGATCTTTGGAGAAAGGAAAGATTTATGACCAAACAAGATATAAAGGCCATTATGAATGCAAAAAGGATAATTTTGATTACATTAAATTAAAAAGGATTTGCACAAACAAAACCAATACAATTAAAATTAGAAGGGAAGCAGAAAGCTGGGAAATAATTTTTACAGTCAGTGTTTTTGGTCCTATTTCTAAAATATATAGAAAAGTAAGTCAAAATTTATAAAAATACAAGTCATTCTCCAATTGTTAAATAGTCAAATGACATGAACAGTCAATTTTCAGATTAAGAAATTAAATTCATTTATATTAAATGAAAAAAATGCTCTGAATAACTTTTGATTAGAGAACACAAATTAAAACAACTCTGAAGTACCAACTCACATCTATTAAAAGTTGGCTAAGACAATAGAAAAAGATAATGTATAATATTGGAGGAGATGTAGGAAAACTGGGACACTAATGCATTGTTGGTGGGACTGTGAAGTGATCTAGCCATTCTGAAGAGCAATTTGGAACTATTTCCAAAGGGTTATAAAACTGTGCATAACTTTTGATCCAACAGGTCTCTACTGGGTTTGTACCCCAAAGAGATCATAAGCAAAGGAAAAGGATCCACATGTGCAAAATATTTGTAGCAGCTCTTTTTGTCATGGCAAAAAAATTGGAAATTGAATAAATGCCCATCAAATGGGGAATGGTTCAGTTATGGTATATTACTATAATGGAATATCATTGTTTCATGAGAAATGATGAGCAGACTGATTTAAGAAAATCTTGAAAAGACTTGCATAAACTGATGCTGAATGAAGTAAGTATAACCAGGAAAACTTTGTACACAGTAACAGCAAGATTATGTATTTATGTATTTATTTATTTATTTACTTTTTGCTGAGGCACTTGGGATTAAACAACTTACCTAGGGTCACACAGCTAGGAAGTTTTAAGTGTCTGAGAATTCAGATTCTTCTGACTTCAGGGTTGGTGTACCACTGCACCACTTACTTGCCCTAACAGCAAGATTATGTGATGATCAACTATGATAGACTTAGCTCTTCTCAGCAATGTGGTCATCCAAGACAATTCCAATAGACTTGGAATGAAAAATGCCATCCACATCCAGAAAAAGAACTATGGAGATTGATTATGGATCAAAGCATACTATTTTCATCTTTTTTGTTATTGCTTTTTCTTTATCATTTTTGTTCTTTATCTTTTTGTTCTGACTTTTCTTCTATAGCATGACTAATATGGAAAATGTTTAAAATGATTGTACATGTATAACCTATATCAAATTGCTTGTTGCGTTGGGAAGGGGAGAGTAAAGGAGGGAGGGAAAAAAATTTGGAACTAAAAATCTTAAGAAAAAAATCTTAAGAAACCATCTTTACATGTAATTGGAAATAAAAAAACTACTGAGAATTTTTTTTTAAATCAGGAAAAAAAAGGATATTCATTTATTGAGTTTGATCACTGATCACCTAAGTAATGAAATGGAAATCTGCCACATTGTCTCTTCACCATTTCTCTCTTCAAACATACAATTACAATTCCCAAATCCTGCCTTTTATTCAGACAGTTTTACCTACATGGAATATTATTCTCCTTTCCTATTCTTCTTTCCATTCCTTTAGGGCCTAAGTCAAATCCTACCTCTTCCACAGAGGTTCCAAGGGCCAATTCAGTTCACAATGTCTTAAATTCTCTAAACTCCAGCAGTATGAATCACCTCTATTACTCACTCTAATAGTTATGTCATATACATACTTTTTTTCACTTATTTTCACTTATTTGTTTAATGATCTGATATTTAAACATCTTTTTAATCCTATTACAAGCACAATTGTAGGCACAGGAAATGCCCTTACTATATACTCATATAGTTTATAGTTTACCCAGATCTATTTTCTTTATTGTTTTGATTTACTTAAAAGCAGACTCTGCAAAAAAAAAAAAAAAAGCAAAACAATTTGGGAGAACAGCCTTCCTTTCCACGCCTTTGAACTTATGTTAGATCAGAGTACTTTTAAAAAACTAGGCCTCCAACCAAATAAGAGAAAGAAACAAATAAATTCCCTTACCTTCAAGGGAGGTCGGCCACTTTGTTTCACAAAATTGTTGAGATCTTCATGCACACGGTCCAAAAGCCATAGCAGAAATTCCTGGGCATCATGCTGGGAATTCCCTCGATACTGTAGGGCATTCTTTGAGACAATACTCTGAAAGTATATAAATCATTCTAGATCAATATGGCTCTGTTTTTAAAAATAAATTATCTCTTTCCCTACTCCCCCAAATTCAGGATGCTAGACTTCATCAAATGTTTTATACTTGGCTCAACAGTCTGGAAATTGAATGTTTTGTTTATTTTCAAAATTTTTGGACTTACCTTGCTTTCTAAAATAAATTAAAGAGTTCAAAAAAATACAAGAAGTGAAAGACAATGATAAATTCCTACCAGACAATGAGAGACTTACTAAATGCCTTCCCCCCATTTCTGTTTATTGAAATCATTTTTGTCAAATATAACCTTCTTCATGAAGACTTTTCTGCAACATGATGTGAAAGCTTTCCTATCTCTTAATCCCCAGAGCATTTTGGTTCACATCTTGCTTAGTTTTTACATGTGGAAGAGGGATTAAATGTTTTTTCTCTTTATTCTAAAGGAAAAAAATAGTTCATAAAAATGAAGAGAAATTGTCAAGATAAAGGACTATGGCTCTAGTCTGCTTTGCAGTATAGTTTAAATGACTCTGTCTTCAGAAGAATCACAGTATCTGAGGATGAAAAGCAGCCATCTAGTAAAACACAAACACAAAAGGAATTTCCCTCTATAACATAAGAAACAAAAAGTAGTTGAGGCCTCTCCCTGAAGATCTCCAAAGAAATAGATCCCACTCTCCATTCCCACTTTGGCAGTGCTCTAATTATTGAGAAGTTTTTCAGAGATCAAGCCTAAGCTGTTCTCTTTAAAATTCAACCCACTGCTCCTGATTATGCTCTCTGGATGCAAATAAGACCAGTTCCCCTATACATGTGTGTATGTGAGCACATAGGTGCACGTGCGCACGCGCGCACACACACACATGCTTTTCAAATACATGAAGACAACTATCAAGTCTTCATGAGCCTTCTTTTTCCAAACTAAATTAGCCCAATTCCTTCTGCCAATACTCATATGATATCCATACAAGACCTTCAACTCTCTTGGTTGCCCTCCTCTGGACACAGAGGTTAACAATGTCCTTACACTGTGATCTTCAGAACTGAATCTAACATTCCAAATGAGATCTGAAAAGGGAAAGTATTGAAGGATTATAGTAATCTATGCCTAAGATTGAATTAGTTTTTTAAGACTGCCATATTATACTGCTAATTCACAATGAGCTTACAAGTCTACTAAGACTCTTAGATCTTTTTCAGTTCTTATTGCATCCAAGGAGACTTTATGCTTCCTAAGTATACAAGAGCATCAGACTATGCATGTAATTGGCATTCAATAAATATTTTTTAAAATAAATTAGACTAAATACACACATTGGGATAGTATCAAATGAAGCACAAGATGCTACCAGCTGGTCCAATAACAACAGAGGAGAAAAATCATAGTTTTCAAATTAATGTTTTACTGACTTAGAGTAAATACCAAGTAGAATATGTATAGAATAATCAAGTTTGGCATAAATCCATAGCTAATGAATTTTTAGGTTCCCTGAAGAGAAAAAAAATTTTTTTGCCAGGAGATAAGCAAAAAGAGCAATCTGAAAAACCATGAAATAAAGGAAGTCCTAGTATTTCCTGAGCCAATACAACACCTTCACCCAGAGACAAAGACAATTGAAAAAAAGGAATTGTTGATAGGGTTGTTCAGTCATTTTCAGTCATGACTCTTCAATGGCCCCATCTGGAGTTTTCTTGCCAAAGATACTAGCGTGGTTGCCATTTACTACTCTTTTTCATTTTAGAGATGAGGAAACTGAGGCAAACTTCAGGGACTTGCCCAGGGTCACACAGCTAGAAGTGTTTGAGGCCAAAATTTGAACTCAGAAAGAGGAATATTCCTGGCTCCAGGCCCAGTGTTCTATCTACTGCACCACCTAAGATCCAAAAGAATTGTGGAATGCTTTTTAAGGTCTTTTTCTAGTTTTTACCTTTTTTCTTTTTATTAATATTTTCTGTTTTCATGTCACTTTCATTTCCAGAAGAGAAATAATATACCCAGACAATCGTGACTTACATTAAGGAATGAAAAGGGAAATAAGCAGTTGAGCAAAGCTACCCAACGTATAAAGTCTAACAGTATACACAGTATTCTGCACTTATAGTTCTCTATCTCTGCAAAAGTAGGAAGAAGCATTCTTCTTCAGGGCCAACACAGATTCAGATTTGTTGGTGGATTTGAGAAAGAGAAGAGAGAGGGGAGAAAGAGAAAGAGAAAGAGAGAGAGAGAGAGAGAGAGAGAGAGAGAGAGAGAGAGAGAGAGAGAGAGAGAGAGAGAGAGAGAGAGAGAGAGAATAGAAACAGCTTTCCTAATATCTATCGGTTCAAATAAGACTTTATAATCTCCTCTGAATTCTAGCATGTCTTTTATTTTAAATGCCAGGAAAAAAAAAAAAAAAAGAATTATCTTAATATTCCTCCTATCCTATTCTTACTCAACTAAAGAAACATTTTTAACTTCACTAAAAAGTTTGAAGCTTTCATGCTTATCAGCTTTCTATCTCCCTTATCTTGTATCTCTATATAAAAAGATAATATTCACTCTATTCAAACAGTAATGTCATAATAATCAAACAAGAAAATCCATGTGACAATTGCAATTCATATTTGTACTGTTTTAAAGGCCTGCAAAGCACTTTCTTCACAAATTACTCTGAGAGAAAAAGGGAAAACAAGAGATAGATTCATAAAGAGAGAGAGAGATGGATAACATACACATATATATGTACATATGTGTGTATGACTTTGAGGACAGTATTTTACATCAGTGCCCCAAACAATTTGTGGATAGTATAGAGATACTTAAGGGAAAGCTACAGTCCCAAAGATATATCCATTGATAGATTTCAGGTCATTAAGCAAATTTTACTAACAAAGAGGTGGAAGGGACTTGCCCAGAGTCAGATTGAGTATGTGTCAAAGGCCAAACTTGAATCAAGATCTTCCTAGTTTCAATGTTGGCTCTCTATTTAGTATAGACTCTTGAAATGTATATCGTTATTTTTAAATAAGACCAAATTCTTCTATTCCAGTTATCAGAGAAAAATGTGTCCAAACTCCTTCAATTTATGACCCTTCTCTCTGTGCTCTTAATTCAATTCAACCAATATTTCAATGACTACTTTAATCAACATTTAACCAACAATACATACACACACTCACTCACTGTTGCAGGCTTGTGGTAGGTTATAATATCCTCAGACATCTTTAATTTCTTCAATTTTCCCCCTCGTGTACTTTAACTATCTTGTAGCATTTGACATTGATGTACACCTAATTTTTTGCAGATATTCCTTTTCCCCTTGACTTCCAATTCCCTGCTCCAAACCTGTTTCTCCAAATTGCTTTTTTTCTCCCAATGACTTTATCCTCTCATTCCTAAGAATAAATGATCCTCAAGGTCCTATCAATAGTCTTGTGTTATTTTTATTCTCTTTGTTGGTAGTCTCATTCATTTCATAAATACAAAGCTCACTCTTATGCAGATGAATCCAAAATCTATACATCCAACACCAATCCCAACTTTCAACTACTTACTCTACCAAGATATTTTACTATTACATCAAAATTAACATCTCTATAACTGAACTAATCATCCCCTAAAAATTCAGCCTTTCGCCAAGCTTTCCTATTTCTATTGAAGCCATGATCTTCCAGTCAGCCAGCCTCAAAACCTCAGTCATCTCTGATTCTTAACTTCCTTATACCCCACATTTACTCTATTGACAAATTCTGTAGATTCTATTTGCCCACTCTTTCTCACATATCACATATATTCATAATAGCACTATCTCATTAATATCTTCATCAACTCTTGCTTCCACTGATAGAATAGTCTCCTTACTTCCAGTTCCTCTTCTTTCTCGTGCAACCTTCATATAGCTGACAAAATGATCTTTATAATGGAAAAATATAACCTACTCAAAAAACATTCAATGGATCCCTATTGCCTAAAGGGTAAACTATAAACACATTAACATTCATTCTGGGCCCCACAAATTTGGTTTCTAACTCCCTCTCCACTTTAATTCACATTATTCCTCTTCAAGCACTCCAAACTTATATTATATTCTCCAAACTTCACTACTAAGTTGTTTCCAAGCTTGATATGTCATTTTTCACCACTGAATTTGTATAATCCACCCTCTCTGCCTGGAATGTATTCCCTTTTCATCTCTGCCTTTCAAATCTTTGTCCCCATCATGTACTACCTTGTATTATACTTATTAAAGCACATATTTCCAACAACCCACTTCAGTAGATAGTAAGCTCTTTGAAGTCAAGAACTGTATGATTTTTTATCTTTCTAACTTGCCCCTAATACACTACTTTAAACATAGCATTCAATAGATGGTGCTTATACTAAATTTGCTAAATTTCTCTCCCATCTTATTAAATTTCCTCCTAGGTTCATTCCTTAACACCTAAAAATAGGCATGACTATTGGGAGGAAAGGACAAAGAAGGAAAATGGAGACTATATTTGTCCATAAACCTTCATCTATCTTATATTCTAATTTAATTTCTTTTTTGTACTTTATTTTTATTTGTTTATTTATTTATTTTGCTGAGACAATTGGGGTTAAGTAACTTGCCCAAGGTCACACAGCTAGAAATTAAGTGTCCAAGGCCACATTTAAACTCAGGTCCTCTTGACTTCAGGACTAGTGCTCTATCCACTGTGCCACCTAGATGCTCCTTAATTTCTTTTTTGAATAATGTTTTATCTTTCCCAATTACATGCAAAAAATTTTTTTAACATTCTTTTTTTTTAATTTTGAACTGCAAATTCTCTCCTTCCATCCTTTCCTTCCCTTGCCCTCTCCCTAAGATGGTAAGCAATTAGATGGTTTTTTTTTTTTTAACTATCAGTCTTCAGTATATTGGCCTAAATAAGGCTGCCTCCACTTCCACTTCCTTAATGCCAACCCTCCCCCTCCTCAGCTATTCTATTTTCTTCCAATTTTCCATTATCTATTTGTTCAGTTCTAACCTCTTTCCTGACATCCAGTCTTGTATCTACAATTGCCTTTTGGACATCTCAAACTGAATGTCTCAGGCATCTTAAACTCATTATGTCCAAAACTGAATTTATTATCTTTTCCTCCAAATACTACCCTCTTCCTAACTTCTCTATTATGGTCAAGGGTACTATCATCTTCCCAGTCTCCCAGGCTTCAAACCTAGGTATCACATTAAATCTCTCATACTCTCAACCATTCCTTCCCTCAAAGGCACTCAGTATCTAGTTCTCATTTATGAAAGGAATGGAATACTATTGTGCCACAAGAAACGATATAATGCACAGTTTCATTGAAACCTGAGAAAATTCAAGTGAACAGATACAGAGTGAAGTAAGCAAAACAAGGAGAGCAATTTATACAATAACAGCAACACTGTAAAGAAACTTATAACTTCAAAGTCTTAAGTACATTGATCAATGTAATGATCAGCCATAATAGCAAAGGACTAATACTGCCACTAATAATGCCACCTTCTGACAGACAGCTACTAGATTCAAGAGAATGAGATATAATTTTTGATATGGCCAATGGAAGATTTTTTAAATTGATTATGTGTATATTTGTTACAAGAGTTTTGTTTTGTTTTCTTTTTTTAATGATGGTGAGTTAGCAAGGAAGAAACTTTATTTTTGTAAATTAAAAAGTAAATTCTTAATCTCTTATGAGTGTTTGGATGTTGTTATACATTTTTTAAATGTAAGTATTTGTAAATGTAGGCTTAATTGTTTGGGGGTTTGTTTTTTGTTGTTTTTGCTTGCTGGCCTCCTATAAGATTCAGCTCAAATCCTAAAAAAGGCTTTCCCTAGTCCTCTGCCACGTCACCCCCTATGTACTAGTGCTTTTCCTATTGAGATTACTTTCCATTTACTCTGGGTATATAATGTATGTACTTAACATATTATCTTCCCACCTCCATCATGTTAGAATGAGAGTTTTTTAAATAAGCAGAGACAGTTTTTGCCTTTATTCATATTTCCAGAATTCAGAATAATGCCTATTAAAGAATAAACACTTAATAAATGCTTGATAATTGATTATTAAAGTCAAGTATATCATAGATTACTGGAGTATATAAAAAGTTACCGCTTATTTTGTTGAAAATTGTATCTTTTCCTGAAATATAGATTCTAAAACATTCCAATTAATTGCAATTTCCAGGTAATCTGACTAAGACTTACTACTGAGGAATGGAAGGGGAATTCAAGATCATATTCCAGTATTATGAGAAAGGATCAAGTTGCAGGATATGAGAGACAACTCTGTGCTGCTTGCCTCTGCTGGGATGCTAAAGAAAACAAAGAAGGCTAAGAAATGAAGAAAAATAGTGAGCAGATACAAAGACGGGTCTTAGGAGACATGTCCATCATCAAATTGATATGAAGTTGCTCTATTTGGGGGGGGGGGTGAAATTGCATTGTTCTCTTTATAAATACTTGTGGTATTCATAAATATTATTTAAAAAATTTAAACTGGACTAAGCATCTCTGCTACCCAGAGATGAAAGTCAAGCCACAGTCTTACCCCTGTGGTATATAAATACAATAATTTTTCTAGTGCCAAGCTTAGGGTCAGCTCAGGTCACCCACCTACATTGACTTTTGTCTTAAAAAGGCTCCTATCCTTCTTCACCTTTATGAACTTCATTCAGAAAGCAGTTGGGATACAACATCTCTCTTCTTAATCCCTTTCTCTACCTAATACTTTATCTTTAAATTAAGATTAAATTATAACATGGCCAAATAAAACTAAAACTCCAGCTTACAGTCAACACATTTATAAAGCGACTGTCACAATCAACCCAGAATAAATCTGCAAAAAAAGAGAACAAGGTACAAGAAAGAAAAACTAGATTTCCATAAATTTGCTTCCCTTAGAGAGAAGGGAGTTGCTTTCATTTGTTTCTTTCCCAATTCTGCTAATATTGATTTGTGCTGAGAAATTTCTTTAATGTACAGTATTTGGATCAAACCCCATTTTTACAAAGAGTTTCCAGTTATTTGGGCATCAACTTAGATTTAAATCAATATGCAGCTATTTCTACTGAGAGCAACAATGTGTATATGTATAATTGACAACAGACAAGCATTAGTGGGAAGAAAAGGAGAATTAACCCTACACTCATTTCATAGGAAGCTAATGGTACAGTGAATAGAGGACTAGTCAGAAAAATGGTCGGGGAAAATTACTTAATGTCCCTTAACCTTAATTCTGAATACATAAAATTTAACAGAATAACAACACCTGTTTAATCGAGTTATATGAAAATCAAATGAGATGATATGTATAAAATGCCTTAGAAAAATTAAAGTTATGAGGGTTAGCTAGTAATCATTCAGGATACCTTTGTTTTTTGTATATTATCCTGCCATGAACCTAGAATACTCAGAATAAATAAGTTTATCGATAACTCTCTCATAAGGACTCCAATATCATCCTTTCTTGAGTCCTCAACATTATGTGTGACTGATTATCAGCCATATTGATTTAGAACATAAACTGCACCAAAACCAGGTCTCCAAGCTATCCGGGTACCTCAAGCCACACTATAAGTATTCAGATTCTTCAGGACTTCTCTGGGAACACTCAATAAAGTCCTACCCATTGTACCCCTCCCCTAATACTGTCATTTTCGTATATCTTCCAACCCATCTTCTCTAGATTTGGCAGTAGTTGCAGCTGAAGTAATATAAAATAACAGGACTTTATAAATCATCTAATCTAATTCCCTCTCATTTTATAGCTAAGCAAAGTGAAGTCTTCAAAGGGAAGTGATAGTTTCAAGATCACACAGGTAGCAAATAACAGAACCAGAATGCAAACTCAAGGTTACCAAAAGCAAATCTGGGCTACTTGAAAGCAGATGGTGTTTTTCTCTTTCTTGGTATACCCAAAGTGTACAACACTTAGCAAAGTGCCTGGCCCATCATAGGCACTTAATCAATGTCTGCTGACAGGAAACAATTGTTGAGTTTTAAAATTGCCACTTTTTCTCCTTAGCCTTATATAAAAATTCAAGGTTTTTATGTAAAGAACTTTCCTTATAACCAGGCAGTATTTTAGGAAGCTAAAATATTATTCCCATTTTACAAATGAGATAAAAGACAAAAAGTTAAGTAACTTTCCTATTAGCAGATACATATCTGTTAGGTTCTTACTAAGTGCTAATGAGATAATGAGATATTAGGTTCTTACTAAGTGCTAAGTCGGTATTTAACAATTCTCTAGTTCCGGCCTTTAAGTTTTACCCCCTTTGAACTTCTGGGGAGGAGCTTACATGTATAAGAGGAGCAAGTTCATTGATTGAAGTATTTTTCCCACAAGCTCCTGGATTATTCCACGCCCATTCTCTGGGAGGATAAAAGAAGAAGTTAGAGTCTGGAAAATCAGTTCTGGATTGGGTCAAGGAGAAGACTCCCTGTGGATTCGCAAGTGAAGAGGACAGAGAAAAAGATTCACAGAGAAAAGAAACCTCCTCCCAGAGAAGGATTACAACTGAGAAATGATCAGAACTTTACAATTTGGCGCCCACAATGTGGGCTTTTGCTTATCTTGACAAGGACTTATTCTGAGCCCTTCAGAGGAGCTAGCCAGGACCTTCACAGATAGTAAACAGCAAAGCCAGGACCCAAGTCTTCTGAAGATCTAGAATGCTGGTCCCCTATACATTTAAAGTCTCTTAGCGCTGCTTTATAATTTTAAAAAGTAAATAATTCCTGAACCACCTTAATCACACTTTAGAGCATGTTATTCCCCTTCTCAGAATTGTCAATGGAATCCCTCATTACTTGACAAAGTCCATATTCCTTTACCAAGGCCTTCAAGACTCTGAACTAGTCTCACCTCCCCTCATTCTTATGCAGTCAGCTGGACTAGAAACCTACTTGTCTTTTTAATATGCCTCATATATCCCCCCCTTGTCTGTAATACCTTTTCCACTAGTACCCACAGCATATTCTACACATCCTTAAGGACCTTCTTTAAATGTCACCTCCTTTTAGGATGCCTGCCCTGATCTTATCAGCCTCATGTACACAAGTCTTATCTCACATACACCCATACCCCTCCCCCCAGAGACTCCAGAGCCTTGAAGGGGAAGACTATTTTGTGTACACCATGCCAGTTATGTACAAAATAATTTCAAGAAGAGGAAGAGTGCTAATAATGATCAAGTAAGACTTTTGAAGGAAGTGATTAGCTGAGCTGTGCTGTGAAAGAAGCTGGGTTTCTAATGTATCAATGTAAAACATATTTGTTGACTTAAATATAGAATTTGTGAACAGCTTCACAAAAACTAAATCTTGAATAACGTGGCTGGGAAAAGATGGCAGCAGACACACCAAACATTCTACAGCCAAAGGAAAGCAAGATACCAACAAGAAGGCAAGTCCAACACTAGGCATTAGACAAGGAGAATTAGTCATAGACTTAGAACTGGAATGTACCTCTAATGCCATCTATTCCAATCTGCATCTGAACAAAAATCATCTCTACAACTCTACAAATGGACATATAGTTTCCACTTGAAGAACTTTGGAACCAAGCAGCACAAGTTTAATCACTCTCCAACAACCAGCAAATCACCATCAAAATCAAGGATGACTAGGCTGGCTCACCACAAATCATGCTCTGATTCAATGTTAATATTAAGCTAAAGAAACAGCTGGAAAATTCATCTCATCTTGAAACTACTCTAATTAAAAGACCAAATAAACAGAAGCATAAATAACAAATGCTTCCTTCCAGATGATCTTTAGAATAAAATACAAAATCTTGAGACTAGAATTCAAAAATCCTTGTAAATAAGTTTTGCTCCTATCTTTCCATTCTTATTTCATATTATTCTCCCTTGAAACACACTCTGTTGATACATGTAATAGTTTATATCCCATCTCCATACTTTTGCATAAAATGGTTCCCTCAATAATGATTTCATTCATCACTTCCTTCTCTTAGATTATCAAGTCCTTGAGGTCGGAGACTTTCATTTTTCTTCTGTAAATCTAGTGTGGTGCTTAGTACAAAGAAACTTAATAAATTCTTTGATTAAACTCCCTAGTTTTCATCAAAACACACATGTGTCATTTCCTACAAAAGGCTTTACCTGATTACTATTATTAGTAACTCTCCTTCTTCTTAAAATTACCTTTATCTTTAATTACGTATGTGTTGCATCCCATCCAATAAAATTTACCCATTAAGAGCAGAAAACTATGTCAATTTGATCTTTCTATTTCCAGTATCTGGCACACAGAAGGTTCTTAATAAATTTCTGTTGCACTGAATTAAATCTCTTACATATTTAGAGTAGAGCTCCCATCAGTGCAGATTAAAACCCATATAAATCTTCTAATTCCAGAGTTCTTATTTATGTTCCCTTGTAACCTCTTCAAGCTGCATTACAAATTTCTTCTACCAGGTCCCAGCATCTAGTCTTTGTCTCTCCTCTTCTCCTTTTCACTTTCCCTTTTGGTATTATCTTTTCCCCTTTAGATTGTGAATTCCTAGAAGGCAATGACTTTCTACTTGGATCTGTAGTTGCAGTACTTATCACAAAGTTTAGCACATAGCAAACAATAAATGTTTGTTGGCTGGCTCCATAAATCCTCAGTAGTACATCTTGCTAATGTGTTAGAAGCCTTCCTCTGGGAAGAGCTAAAACTAGCCTCTGTGAATAGGACTTTACATAGGTCCTATGTCCCAAGGTTCATGTCCTAAGGATCTATTTTCCCTCTCTAACTCCCCTACAGGGATGAAAGCATACATGGTGTGATTCTCCTTGATGCTTCCAGGCTTCTCTATGAAACTGAAACTGCCACAGGTATAGCTTTGATTTGTTACGCCTCTACTGCTTAGTCTGTCCTTCCTTTCTTCATTCTTTTTTTCTTCCCTCTTCCATCTCTTCATTCTTTTCTTCCTTACATAGACTGCATTCTCTTATGTTGCCTAGGATGAAAATACATTTTCAACACGGGCCATTTTGCCCCTCTTTAAGCAAAGTAGTAGGGCAGCATTCTCTGCCCATCCCCAACTCTCAGAGGCTGGCCGTATCAGTGCAGAATTTAAAGTCAGCTTAGTGTAGCTCAGTGCCTTAAACTCAAAGAATATCTCTGCCTCTACTCCCTAGTATTAGAGATCACTGAGACACTACTGAGTCATTTCACATGATTATCAAATGAGATAATATGTGGGTTTGGGGGGGGGTTGTTTTTGCTGAGGCAATTGGGGGTAAGTGACTTGCCCAGGATCACACAGCTAAGAAGTGTTAAGTGACTGAGGTCACATTTGAACTCAGGTCCTCCTGACTTCAGGGGTGGTACTCTATCCACTGTGCCACCTAGCTGCCCCTATTTGCAATATTTGCGAAGAAGCACTTAGCACAGAGCTTGGTATACAGTAAATGCTAAATAAATGTTTATTACATTCCATTCTACTCAGTTTTCTATCGTCATCCTTCAAAGACACAAAAATATAAAGAGAGCAACAGTTAGAACATATTTTTGCATAGAGACTCACAACCCTATACACAGTATACACAGTATAACTACAAATATTTATTATATACCTAAAGTATGGAGAGTACTGGAATAGATGCAAAGGTAAATAAAATTTAGGAGGAAAATACAATTCTTGTCTTTATGGAGCTCAGAGTCTAATAAAGAGATAACAAAAAATACAAATAATTATCAAGAAAAATTGTTAAAATGATATTTTGAAAAAAAGTTTTAATGCCTGAAAAAATATGGGAAGACCTCTCCCTAACCTAATTCTTTGAAAAGATGAAGAACACTACATGGCAACATCAGACTTTTTTGAAATGTTGATTAGTTTTAATGTATTGAGGGAAGGGGGGTTTTCTCTTAATTTTTATTTAAGGGAAAGACGAGAAGAGATACATTGGTGATTAAAAAATATATTTATGCCTTCATGATTGTGAAGGAGTTTAGGAGTGAGGTCCTCTTCTTAAAGCCAGTTGGCTGAGAGGGCTGGTGGAATTTAGGCTTGATTTTTTTCAAACTCTGACCTATTTGAATTATATAAGAACAACAACCTTATCTAACATTCTAGGGGTGGGTTGTTCTTGGACACCAAAACTTTATTGATGATATATATTTTTTATATTTTCTTCTAATTCTAATTCTTCTCAGAATTACTTTCAAATACTCCCCTTCTTTAAATTCTTAAACTTATAAACCCACAGTTAATTTTCCCTTTATGGCTTCTAGTCCTGGACAATTTATTCTAAATATTTTTACTCTAAAAGTCTCTGATTTGTTTATTTAATTTTCAGGTATCTAAAGAGGAGCACAGGTAAGGGTATTTCCTTTAAGAAATAGGCCAATGAACTTTACAAAATGAAGCCCCAACAAGCTCCACAGGGATTCACTCTAAACCTAATGTGGGGAAGATTAAGGAATTATTACACTGTATAATTACTTGGAGTCAGCCTTTAGCTATGGGGGCAGGGCAGGTATTCTTGCTGCTGAAGTTCTCAACATACTTAATAAAAGAGCTATTAAATTCCCTTTCCCATGGCCTTTCAAGATTCTTTCCCCACCCCTACCATTTCTCCATACAGAATAATTGCAAGTTGAAACTTTCAATAATGACTTAACTATTTCAGTCAAGGTTTTTCATATTTACTGTGGCTTCTGTGTCTCTTCCCCCTGTGACTTTTTCCTGAGCCCCACCGAACACAGAGCATCTCTACAAAGAATGGTTGGGAGTGAGGGTGGAAGTGGGGGTAGAAGAAGATTAGGAGCTGCACCAGAGGTTTCTAAACTCAAAAATCTCCTCTATACATTGCACTACTTGGGAAACTCAAGTAAGAAAATTCCTCTTTTAAGGAATAATTAATAAACAAGTATTTATTAAATACTTGCTCTATAAAAAGGCAAAAACATGGACTTTGCCCCCAAAGGGCTCACTTTCTAACAGGGAAGAGAACGAACATGTAAATGGCTATGTACAGTCAAGAAGTAAAATGATAGGTAATCAGAACAAAAGCTCAAACTACAGTAGGGAAGGGGTAGTTGGGAAAGTTCTCTAACAAAAAAGTGGATCTAAATTGAATCTTGAATGAAGTCAAAGAAGTCAGGAGGTGGATTAAAGAGGGTGAGAGTCTAAACAGGGGGATAGTCACTGAAAACACTAGATCAAGGAGTGTTGTATACAAAAAATTCCAATTCTCTAGTATGACTAGACTGTATGGTATATGGAGAGGTATAAAATGTAAGAAGACTGGAAAGGTGGGAAGGAGTCAGGGTATAGTTAAAGATCAAACTAAGGGTTTTATTTTTGGTCTTGGAAGTTAAAAATAGCCACTGGAGTTTAGTAAGTAAAGGAGTGATATGGTCAGGCTCTGGCAGCTGAGTAGAGGATAGACTGGAGAGGAGAAAGCCTTAAGACAAGAAGACCAATCCAAAGAAACTAAAAGGTACTAAATCTAATAGTCCTTCACATCTTATTAGTGGCCATGTGTTTAATCAAACTGTCATATCAATGTCTTTGAAGAATTTAAACCTACTTGGGAGCTTATGTCTGATGGTGAGGAGCAGAAGGGCAAATTCAAAGTACAAAACAACTTATAGGAAGGCTAGCTTGGGTGTGGGGGTCAACTTTGGAGATAGCAAAGAATATTTTGCTATGAGAACAGATATGGGAAAGGGAAGGAAAGATAATCAAGGAAGGGAAAAAGGTGGAATAGTCCAAAAAACACTGCAGTTTTGCCTAAGGCCTTGATAGCAGATGCACCACTGAAAAGCATTCCTTGGTGTGGGTCCAGGGCTTGTAGGTTACTAATACTCTGAGAAGTCTGTACTAGTTTAAAAACCTACTTACTCTTCTCTGATTAAACCTACCTCATCCTGTCTGAGCAAATATCCTGTCTTCTCCAGGACACTGTAATATCTCCACCATCTGGTCCCTGCCCCAAAAGAGGGAAAAGGCAGAAAGAAGTAAAATGAAAGGGGGAAAAAGGCCCAAATGCCTAGCGTGGAAGGAAAGATAATTCTAGATAAGTTATTTAGCCCTATATGTGCTTCGCCTATATCTTCTACAAAGTTCAATAATATAAGAAGGCACAGAAATGTGAAATGGATATCTGCATCATAATTGAAAAGTCATTGTTTTAGAAGTCAAATTTCCCCATGATGGAATTCTGGTTTTGGGTTTGTTTCTTTTTTAATGCACTGAAAATGAATGCAACAACAGCTGATGTTATTATCACTTTGCTCAAACAATTCATGTTTTAAAGCATAGAGAATCTTCTCAGCTATTGCTGACTCACATCTGTCCAGTGCCTATGGGTTGCAAATACATAAGCTGAGAAGACTTAAACCCTATGGTCCTGGTCCTGTGGAGAGACCAGATCCCTTCTGCCCTCCAGCCAGAGCTGAAATTTATTCACTAATACTAGCACTAACAAGTCAGACTAGCACAGCAGACAAAATGCTGGACCTGAAAGTAAGCAAAAGATCTATGCTTGGCACAGTTCATACTCACTGTTCATAGAGTCAACAGTTGAATAGAAGGAAAGATAAATATATAGGTAAATAACACATATGACAGAAACATGAATCTCATAGAAAAAATCCTTATGTGGTCATTTACCCTCTACTTAAGGAAAGATCTTTAAAGCAGAAAGCTATGATCCTGAGAAGCTCATTCCATTTCTAGGCAGTTCTAATTGCTAGGAAGTTTTTCTTTATAATGAGACAAAATATTCCATCCACTGCTTCTACTTCATTCCTCTGGGGCCAGGAAGAATAAGTCTAATTCTTGTCTAATGACAATCCTTTTGGAATGCTATGGAGTAGAAATTCAAGATCTGAGAACCCAAGTTCAAATCTAGACTTTGCCATTTTATATATGTATGACCTTATACAATTCCCTCAACTTCTCTGAGCCTCAGTTTCTTCATCTATAAGAAATTTTATCTAACTAAATATGACAGCTCTCTAGAGAAAACTGAAAGGAAATAAAGTAATTTTGTCTTTTTCTCAGCAGTACATGGCACCTACACAAAAACTAACCATGTATAAGGACATAAAAACATCACCAATTTGGTTTTAAATGGAATTTTTCTTTCTCTCTCTTGCTGCCAGACTTTTTTGGTATAGATATATATATATATAGATAGATAGATAGATAGATAGATAGATAGATAGATAGATAGATAAACTGATGATTTATGTAGGTTTATTTTGTATCCTGCAGCTTTTCTAAAGTTGTTAATAATTTTAAGTAGATTTTTAGTTGATTCTCTAGGATTTACCAAATCCAAAACAACCAAATGCAGAAAAGCAGAAATAATAAATGCATCCTTTTCATATCATAGTGCAATGAAAATTACATTCAAAAATTGGCAGAAGAAAGAGACATTTAAAAATTAAATGAAATCACCTAATCCTAAAAAATAAGTGGGTCAAAAAACAAATTATAGAAACAACAGATAATTTCATTAAAGAAAATGACAACAATGAGATTTATGGGATGTGCCAAAGTGGTATGGTACTTGGGGGGAAATTGTATCTCTAATTGTGTAATATAATACAAAATTAATAAAATAGAGAAAAAGCAAATCAATAAATGGACATGCAACTAAAAAAAATTCAGAAAGGAACAAATTAAAAATTGCCAATTAAACAAGTTGTAAAACTTGAAAAAAAAATCAAAGGAGAGATTAATAAAATTTAAAGAAAACCATTGAACTAATATAAATAAAACTAGAAACTGAATTTAGGGGGGAAAAAAACCAATAACACAGATAAACCATTGGTTAATTTGATTTTTTTTAACGGAAAGAAGAAAACCAAATGACTAGTATCAAAAATGAAAGGGGTGAATTTACCAGCCAAGAATAGGAAATTAAGACAATTAAATGCCAATAAATTTGACTACCTAAATGAAATAAATTGATATCTATAAAAACATAAATAGCTTAGATTAACAAATGAAGAAATAAAATTCTTAAACAATCTATTCTTTAAAAAAGAAAGTAACAAGACATCAATGAATTCAGTAAGAAAAAATTCTCAGGACCAGATGGATTCACAAAGGAATTCTACTAATCATTTAAAGAACAACTAACTCCAAGGCAATATAAACTATCTGGAAAAACAGCCAAAGAAGGCATCCTATCACATTCCTTTTATGACACAAATATAGTGCTAATACCTAACCCAGGAAGAGCCAAAACAGAGAAAGAAAATTATAGGCCAATTTCTCTAATGAATATTGATGCAAAAAAAAATTTTAATAGTTTTTATTTACCAGATATTTGCATGGGTAATTTTACAACATTGACAATTGCCAAACCTTTTGTTCTAATTTTTTCCCTCCTTCCCCCACCCAGATGGCAGGTTGACCAATACATGTTAAATATGTTAGAGTATAAATTAAATACAATATATGTGTACATGTCCTTACAGTTGTTTTGCTGAACAAAAAGAATCGGACTTTGAAATAGTGCACGTTTAGCCTGTGAAGGAAATCCAAAATGCAGGAGGACAAAATTAGAGGGACTGGAAATTCTATGTAGTGGTTCATAGTCATCTCCCAGAGTTCTTTCGCTGAGTGTAGCTTGTTCAGTTCATTACTGTTGCAAAAAAATTTTAAATAAAATATTAGCTAAAAGATTACAGCAATATACCACAAGGATCATACACTATGACCAGGTGGGATTTATACCAGGAATGCAGGACTGGTTCAATATTAGCATAATTGACCAATAATAAAGCCAACAGGAAATCATAGATTATCTCAAAAGATAAAGAAAAAACCTTTGACAAAATACAGTACTCATTCCTAATTAAAAAAAAAAAAAACTGAGAAAATGGGAATAAATGGAGCTTACCTTAAAATGTTAAATACTATGTATCTAAAATCATCAGTAAGCATTCTGTGTAATAAGGATAAACTAGAAGCCTTTCCAATTACAATCAGTGGATGCCTATTATGAGCTCTATTATTAATATTGTGCTACATATATTAGCTACAGCAATAAAAGGGGGAAAAAAGCAATTACAACAAGCAATGAAGATACAAAACTATCACTCCTTACAGACAATATATGGCGTTATACTTAGAAAATCTTAGAGAATCAATTAAAAAACTACCTGGAAAATAGTAACAATTTTAGAAAAGCTGCAAGATACAAAATAAGCCCACATAAATCATCAGCTTTTTAATATATTACTAAAAAAGTCTGACAGCAAGAGAGAGAAAAATTCCATTTAAAATAACTGTAGAGAGAGATTTGCAAATACTTACATGAACTGATGCTAAGTGAAATGAGCAGAACCAATGAAAAAACATGAAGAAGGAGAAAAAAAAGGTGATCTAGCCATCTCAAACTGCATTACAAAGTATTGATTATCAAAATAATCTGTTACTGGCTAAGAAATAGAGTGGTAGATCAGTGAAATAGATTAGGTACAAGTTACATCATAGTAAATTACCATAGTAATCTAGTTTATGATAAACCAAAGATCAAAACTTTTGGAACAAAAATTCATTATTTGACAAAAACTTCTGGGAAAACTGGAAAACAATACAGCATAACCTAGGTACAGACCAACATCTCATACCCTATACCAACATAAACTTAAACTGGGTACATGATTCACACATTAAAAAATGATACTATAAGCAAATTAAGAGAATATGGAATAGTTTATCTGTCAGATTTATGGATAATGGAAGAATTTAGGACAAAAGAAGATAAAGAGAGCATTAAAAATGTAAAATAAATAATTTTGATTACAAAAAATTTAAAAGTTTGTGCACAAACAAAACCAATATAACCAAAATTGTAATGAAAGCAGAAAACTAGAGGGGAAATTTGCAACAAATTTTTCTGATAAAGGTCTCATTTCTCAAATATAGAGAACTGAGTCTAATTTATTTTTTTTTAAATTACCAAGTCATTTCCCAATTAATAATTGGTCAAAGGATATGAACAGGCAGTTTCCAGATAAAGAAATTAAAGTTAGCTATAGTCATATGATAAAAAAATGTTCTACATCACAATTAGAGAAACATAAATTATCTGATGTATCATATCACACCTATCAGATTAACTAACATAAAAAAGAGAAAAAAGTTGGATGTTGGAAGGGATATGGGAAAACTGAGACATTAATGCAATTTTGCTGGAATTGTGAACTGATTCAATCATTCTGGAAAGCAATTTAGAACTATGCCCAAAGGGCTATAAAACTGAACATACCTTTGGATCCAATAATACTGCTGCTAGATCTGTATATTAAAGACATCCAAAAGAAGAGGAAAGGACCTACTTGTACAAAATACTTATAGCAGCTCTTTTGTGATGTCTAAGAATTAGAAATTGAAGGGATGTCAATCAATTCGGGAATGACTAAATGAGACATGATATATGATTAGGATGGAATAGTGTTGTGTTATAAGAAATGACAAGTGAGATGATTTTAGAAAAACTGGAAACACTTATATGAACAACATGATGCATGGTGAAGTGAATAAAGCCAGAACATTATATACGATTACAGCAATACTAAAGGATAAAGAATTGTAAATGACAGATATTCTCAGTAATATACAATGATCCAAGACAATCCTTATCGACTAATGATGAAGCATGCTATCCACCCAAAGAGAAAAAATAACATTGTTTGAATACAGACTAACATGCTATTTTTCACTTTCATTTTTTAAATCTTTTTTGTACAAAATGACTAATATGGAAATGTTATACATGATTGCACATGTACAACCTATATCTGATTGCTTATTGTCTCAAGGAGAAAGATGGAAAGGGAAAGATAAAATTTGGAAAACTCAAAACTTTAAATAAGAATATTTTTTAATTTAATTGAGAAATATTTTACAAAATTAAAAAATACAATAGGGCATTTTTTTAAAGAGTCAAAGGGAACTATCTAGCATTTAAAAGAAAGCAATATCAAAAGAATTTAAAGACTTTTATGGCACTCCAGAGGTGTGTCTTAGACAACAGAAACATGAACAAACATCAGTATTTCCTCACTAGTTACACTAGATCCACCAAATATCAATGCCTAGTGGGTTGACAGTCACAGGGAGGAAGCACAACAGATGTGCAGTGGGGACCTGCCAATTCCTTTGGGAGCTCTCACAATCCAAGGGACAAAAACAATGCTTTTATAACAGAGAGTACAATCAAATTAAAAACAAAAGATCCTGACTTTCTCAATCACAGAAAATAGTGTTTGTTGAATAAAAAAGAAACTCATTCAAGCAAGGGCTTGAACAAACCAGCAAAACAAATGGGATTTATTTTTTTTTTTACAGAGAGAAAACAGAGAACTTAAAATGACCCAATACTGGATGAGTACTTTCTTTTCCACTGTTGTATGTAAAGGATTTTTGTGGAAAGTATGGGGTCATTGTTTTCCACAGTGTTTACAGGAGGAAACAGCTGGGCTGAAATTAAATGAATAGAGAACACTGACCTAATTTAGCATCCCTCATCATATAACAATTGCACAGGTGGACACAGGAAAGACTGACAATTATCAAAAAATACAATACTTCAAAAGAATTAGTAATATAGCAAACTCAAACTTCATGCCATATTAGATGGTAAGTAATAAATTCAATCTGAGTAAATCTTTCCTGTCTACCTCAAAGTAGGTTTGTTCTACAGGAGAGATTTACTTATTTCACATTCATAGCAACATATTTAATAATACTCTGGGTTTATGAGAAGGGGGGCTGTAGGTTAATAAGATGGGGGATAAAAAAGCTAGAGAGGACTGGTCTTGAAGTCTAATGGAAGCCATCAACGTTCAAAATTCCCTTCTAAAATATTCTAGCTATGAGACTAAGAGCATTTAACTTCCCAAGGCCCCAGGCAACTCTCTAGTACAGAAAATTACAAAAGAATTGTAGATAGGCATCAATCATGAAAGCTCCCAATGCCCAAAAAACCAAAAAGTTGGACCCCATGCTCTACCCCTAAAAATGTCACAGAGTTAGAGTCAGAGGCACTGCATATTGAAAAACTGATATACAACATATATATGTAAAGGAACTAAGAAAGTTTCCTCATTTGAAACAATAATGTTAATCAAACTTTGTCATTTTAATTACTTGATAGATTTTTTAAAAAAAACAAATTATTTCAAAAACTTTTTAAAGTCATTAATTTCCACACTATGAAAGGAAATAAATATGCTTTCTATCTTAGGCAACATAAAAAGGTAAACCCGTGGGGTAAGAAAGACATCCATATATACCCCTTAGGTTTTAGAAGATCATGCAAAGCCAAACATTCCTCAGGAAAGGAGGCTAGGATGCAAAGGACAAAAATCAAAACAGCAGCTGAGATCTATCTCAGAAAAGAGGAAGGAGTAAGTTTCACCAATAACAAAACAGCAAGCTTTGTCTTTGGTTGCCCTCAGCCTCTTTTGTACAAACTTCCCTCTTTTTACTTTCTAAGATCCAGGACCCTTGTACTAATCAAAGTCTCCTCTGGACTACCCTTTTTGAAGTTTCAATGCTCCAGAATTTCCTTATATTCCTTCTCAAAATATTTGGGGTAAGGAAGTCTTCCTCTAATTCTCACTGAGCATAAAACTAGCTTAGAAGACAAGAGAGGCAGAAGGAAGAGGATTGACAAAAAAGTGAATTTGTGGTTTCTATTCTCATGCTAACAGTTAAGAACAGGGAGCTGCACTTGAAGCCCTTCTGAAGACTTTTGGACACAGGAAGATAGTCAGCTCATTACATGATAGTCTGAGGAACCCCAAGTCACCAAAGCACCTGCCCTACATGTCAGACAACAGAGGGCTGACACTGATGTCCAAGCCATTAAACTTAAGATAGAGTACCAGGTTTACTTTTACTTTTGGAATCCTGTGCCTTCCATTCTGTTCATCACTTAGGCCAAAATTATGCTCAGGACATCATGGAATTTGGAGTCATGACAAAACAGTGATGAAGGGAAAGGGAACTAACCTAAGTAACTCATTCTTCTGATGATAGAGGAAAATAATATGGTCCTAAATTTGGAGTCTGGCTCACTAGATTCTAGTCCTGGTTCGGTTTTAGCTCTCTAGGCTGGGTGAATGGGTAAGGGAAGGGTAAGAAGGCGGAATATAGTATAAGGAGAATTAATATGTAATCAGGTAGGAAGATAGGTTGAATTATGAAGGGTTTTAATCATAAAGAGAGGAGATAGTGTTCTGTCTTAAAGGAGTTAATTTGTTTTTATTTTTTCCTATTTTAATGGTATATTATTTTTCTAAATTCAAGTAAAGATCATTTTCAAAATCCATTTTTGCAAGATTTTGAATTCCAGTTTTTTTTTCCCTTCTTCCCTTACCTCTCCCTTCCCCAGACAACGTGGAAACTGATATAGGTTATACATGTACAATCAATTTTAATATATTTACATATGAATCATGTCATGAAAGAAAAATTAGAGTAAAAGGAAAAAATACAAGAAAAAAAAAGCAAACAAAAAAAAATGACCATAGGATGCTTCAATCCACATTCAGTTTTCATAGTTCTTTCTCTGGATGCAAATAGTATTTTCTATCCAAAGTTTATTGAAATCATCTTGGATCACTGTATGAGAAGAGCTAAGATAAGCAGTATTATTGTTCAAATTTTACAAATAACTCAACAAGCCTTTGTTAAGCACCCCCTTTATGCCAGACATTTTGCTTGAGGACAAAGATACATACAAACACAGAACAGAACTTGTAGTCCAGGACTTTACATTCTATAAAGGGGAAAACACTGCATACATAGATATATAAGTAGAAATATATTAAAATAAAAAGAAATTTCAGGGGACAAAAAACTATCATTCAACTAGAGGAATCTAAAGTGGTTTCTATAGAATCTGGAACCTGGTCTGAGCATTGAGGGGACACAGGAATTCTAAGGGGTTAGGGGGAAATCTGAGGAGCTTAGGGAGACAAGACTGGAGACAGATTGGAGATAGAATGTCAGTTATAGAAAATAGTACATCATCCAATTTGGCTATTAAAGCTTTTTATCTAGTTCAAATCAATCTTTCTAACTGACTACATAGAATTCTCACTCACATATTACAGATTTCAGTAAAACCAATCTACTGTTTATTTTCTATACCTGCCATTCCATTTCCAATCACCGTGTTTTTGCACAGAATTGAGAATTCACGAAGGGGAGCCATGTGTATTCAGAAAGCTAACTTTAGAGTCACACAGTAAAGGACTTTAAATAACAAAGGAATTTGTACTTTACATCAAAAGAAATGGGTAGCCATTAAAATTTCTTGAATAGGGGAGAGTGATCGTCATACCTGGATTTTAGAAATCTCAATTTGCCAATTGTGTAGAAAATGGATTGGAGAGAGAAAGGGCTGGCTCCAAAAAGATCATTTAGAGGTTATTGTAATAGAACAGGCAAAACCTGATAAGGGACTGAATTGTGGTTGTAATATAGACAGAAGGGAAGGGAGGAAAGAGATGTCATGGGGATATAGAAAAACTTGGCAATTCAGTGGGTGTAGAAGCTGACAGAGTCAAGACTCAAAGATGACTCTATATTGATTAAACTGATATTCACAGAAGTCACGTCATTTGCCAAAAATCATACAGCTAATAAGTTTTTAACATCAAGTCTCAACAAGCTCAGGCCTCCTGGCTAATACTTGAATCCTCTTTTCACTGTGCCAAGTAGCTTCATGTTGAAATAATCCATCTAATTTTGTTCTTAAAAATATTTTTTAAGTAAATAAAATCAGAAAAACGGTGCTTTTGTTGAAGTAATTAAATGCATGTGTTGCTGAAAATACTCAAACTAAATGAACTTGGTTTAATGCAAACTAATTTTATTTAATCTTTTAGTAATGAACTTGAATCCTAATATAATATAGCAAAATATTTTACCAATAGAGCTATGAATTGGTCCAACCAGTTTGAAAAACACTTTATAATTATGCTAAGAAAAAAATAACCATAACTTTTGACCTAAAGATCTTGCTACTAATTTTACTACTAAGGATATACCTCAAGGAGGTCAGCCACAAAAAGGAAAGTCACACACACACACACACACACACACACACACACACACACACACACATGTGCGTGCATGCAAGCACACCTCCCCCCCCAAAAAAAATATTAAAAGTAGAATTACTTGTAATAGTAAAGAATTGGAAATTAAATAACTGAGGAAGAGTTAAACAAATTATAGTACATAAATGTAAACATAAGAAACAATGAATGTGCCAAACACAGAGAAGTATGGGAAGATTCATACACACTGTTGCAAAATGAAGTAAAAGCAAAATTAGAGAAACAAAATACAAATATAAATGCAAAAAGAAAGAGGAACACCACCAAAACAATCAAAATTGAATTCTGTAGAATTATAATAACCAAGTTTGGCTATAAAAGAAGTAATATAAGGCAGCATCTCTCCCTACTTTTTTATAGAGGTGGGAAACACTTCGCAAAATGTCAGATTTTTTGCCTTGATTGATTTTCCTGAACTCCATTCTCTTTAAATTTTTTATTCTAGGGCTAGCTAAGTGGCACAATGGATAGAGCACTGGCTCTGGAGTCAGGATGACTTGAGTTCCAATTCAGCCTCAGATACTTACTATCTGTGTGACCTTGGACAAGTCACTTATTAACCCTGATGGTCTCAATTTTTAAGAAAAAAAAAAGAAATATGAAAATATACATTTTTATTCCATGTTATGAGGGATGATTTTTTGGAAATAGTAAAAAGATATATTAATAAATGTGCAGAATCTATAAATAAAATATATCAATAAAAAATTTAAATACATGTGTATGGGACTGATTGGATGAAGTATTTCTCAGTATTGAGTCATATAATCCCTGTTCCCAGAACTGGGACCTTGGGGAGGTCATTTGATGTCTGGAGGAATTAACGTTGAACCTGGAGATGCAGGAAGTGGCATGACCTGTAGGAGGCAGCCAGCATTGGTGACCATTGATCAAGGATGGTTACATCCTTTTAGACTATCCAATGAGAAGGCTTCAAGTTTTTTTGTTTTTAAACCCTGGGCAAGCTTGGAAGCTGGTCAGGTTCCAGGACCACATGGCAAAAGTTGAGATAGCTCCCAAGTGTGTCTGGGCTTCTCCCTGTAGGGATTAAATAAATGCTTTCTCTTTGTACTTAATGATGTCTCTGATTAATTAATTGGGACGGGGGTCTTACACCCAACCTATCCCCCACGTATGTATTTCACCAACAGCCCAGATGATTGCCCTGCCAAGTACTGACTTTAAAAACAACTGATAAATAAAATAATCTAAGTCTCAGTTTTCTACAAAATAAATATGAAAAAAAAAAAAAAGAATCAAAATGAACCATTCCTTTACAATGTATCTTATGTGCTTTTTACAGTGGAAATCTGAATTTCTGAATCTGTCTCTGTAAATGATGAGGTTCAACTCCCCTCAATTCCCGGTCAGGGAACCAAATGATGAGATTCAGCGCAGGTCCTTTGTAAAGGAATTTACAAACCGGAAAAGTTAGACTGGCAAAAAGAAGTTTATTGTTGGCCCTGAAAAGTCAGCCTTTGCTAGAAGACTGACTTCCTCAGTGGCAAGGTCCCAACAGAGAGAGAAAGTTCCTAGCAGAGAAATCCTGGCAGAAAGGTAAAGAGGAGTATAGTCCTATTAGGGAAATAGGTGAGAGAGATAAAGAGGAGTTAAGGCTGAAAAGAGAGTATCTTCTCAGAGGGCAGAGGGTCCTCACAGGCAGCTATGCCAAAGAGAGATTCCTTGGCCTGGCATGATTCCTGCTTTGACCTCTGCAAGGAAGTGCCCCAAATTGCCACTTTTTATAAGGAATCTGAAACTTTGGCTAGGAGCTGGGAGCAATTTGAGTTGAAATCACACCAAGATCTTCAAATTGAATAGAAATTTTCCAATTGAATGAGTAGTCCTAGACTAATCTCCAACTCAGTAGAGGTCAATAAAAATCTAGATCTCCAGCTCAAGCTAAGTAGGAGTGGTACTGGACTCAACTAGTCCCACCAAGATAACAGAATGAAACCACTATATCTTGATTCCCTGGAGTGGGCCTCTCCCAGGAGAATTCAAGGAGTTTCTCCCCTTCAAGGAGTTCTCAAGCATTTACCCTCAAATCAGGACAGTTTTAGGGTTCCCCCCATCACCTGTGTCACTCTGACTCTCTCTGATTTTATTTCTCTCTGAATTATAAGTTCATGATCAAGTCAGGATAAACAAGGCTTAATTATAGAAAAACAAGATTGCATATACCTAACAAAACTTTTCAGTAATACCTCTATTATTGAAAATAAACCTTATCTGTGTTTCTAAAGAACCAGGATCAACATACAACAGGAGCTTTTGAAGCTATAGTAGTTTTTAAATATTCAACAATCCAAACTTACAAGTACACAGGATAAAGTTTAACCAAAAAGAAATAAACAGTGCTCTCACATGATCTGAATCAAAGATGAGGAGGACTAAACAAAATGAAGCTTTCTTTGTGCTGCCTTTGCTCCTGATTGGGTAACAGGGGTAAAATTAAAGGGAACAGATCATTGCGGGCCTCATAAATTACAATTCTCAGTGTCTCTTATCAAAAGCTTTTAGTATTGTCTAGCAAAACAGATAATACCACAATACTGCTGCATGCTGATCTGTTGATTTCTCTTCCATTCTCATCTCTCTTTCTCCATTATGTCCCTTTGTTTCCCTCTTTCTGTGACTGTAAAACTACCATCACTCTCTAGACAAATCTCTGCTGCCTTGCAGGAAAATTTCCCTGTGGAAACACAATCTCAGCACTTTTTTTTGGCTATTCCAAATATATGTTCCATGTTTCCAACATTCCTGTCTTCCACATTTTCTAATTAGTGGTCTAACTCTGACAAACCATTAAGCCTTAAAATCTAGTTTCTTTTTTTTTTAATGTGACTTTCCCAAAAGTACTTTGACTATGTCTAAGAAATGGTTGCTAAGAATAAAGGCAAATACCAGGTGTCAGAAGTTCTGAGTTTGATACCTTTCTTCCTATTTTTTGTGTGATCTTGGACAAATTATTTAGGGTTCTTTTTTGGTAAAATAAAAGGATTGCACTAAATGGTCATTCCTTTACATTTCCATGCTTTACTAGCATGAGCAGTAGAGAAAGAGTCTCATTCTATGAAGATCACTTAGAGTCATCAGCTTTCATTAATCTAATTTGGGGGTAGAACTCAGAGCAAGATTAAAGTTCTTTTTTCACAGTCTTTCAGAATTATAATTCAAACTGCTACCTACTAAGGTAAGAGCCAAGCAATTATCATTCCTGAAAGGCATATTGTTGTGTTCTGATTCAGTTTCCCTAAATTGTCCTGCCTCGATTTCCCTAATTATTCTGCCTCAGTTTATAATTGTTTTGCTCAATCCTGCAAAACCACTCCTCTCTCTTAATCAGAATATTTGATAGGGATAAAAGATCTTATATTTTAGAATATCAGAATGCCTCTCCCCATCCCAAGTTATCATAATATCAGATACCATCTTATCAAGATGTCTCTCCCCATCTCTGGGGTTCCTCCCCCATTATGTCATCCCCATCTCCAGTGACTCCCCCACACTGTCAGAGTCCTGTTCCTGGTCTCAGCACCCTGACTCCACCTCTGCCTCAATCTACCTCCTGTCTCTGAACCACATGTATACATGTCATTGAGAACTCAGATTGTTTGCTGGACTCTTGGAGACAATAGTCTCATTTAGCCTTGGGACCAAACCATGGATCCATTTAATCCTGGTAAATCTCTCCCTTTCAAATAAAATATTAAATACTCTCTAATCTCTATCTTGCTCAGTTTCTCTGGCATTACATTATATGCAAGGTTATAGGAACACAACAAAAATAAAAAACATGTTCCCTGCCATTAAGGGCAATCTATTTGGGAAGAGGTAAAAGTGATGGTATATAAACAAGATATAGATAGAATAATGAGAAATAATCCCAAAGGGAAGGTACTGACAGTGAAAATAAGTCAAAAATTCAGTCAATAAATATCTGTCAAGCACCTACTGTATTTGAGACACTGTGCCAAGCCCTAGAGATTAAAAAAAAAAAAGGGGGGGGGTTGGGGGACAAAAGACACTCCAGGTCTTTAAGGAACTCACAATCTAAAATACAAAATAATTTACATTTTATCCTGAAGGCAACAGGAAGCTGCTGAAGTATGCTGAGAAGGGGAATGATGTGGTTGGACCTTAACTTTAGGGAAATCACTTTGGTGACTTAAGGAGGATGGATTAAAGTAGAGACAGACTTGAGTTAGGCAGACCTCCAGCAGACTATTTCAATAGTCCAAGAGTGAGGTGATGAGGGACTGTACCAATGTCAGAGGAGAAAGAGGAACACATTAGAAAGATGTTATAAAAA
Organism: Sminthopsis crassicaudata; assembly: GCF_048593235.1. Lineage (NCBI taxonomy): Eukaryota > Metazoa > Chordata > Mammalia > Dasyuromorphia > Dasyuridae > Sminthopsis > Sminthopsis crassicaudata. Next base: position 421,672,635 of record NC_133617.1, read on the forward strand.
CAAAATTGATAGGTCTTGGCAATAAATTGAATTTGGCGAGGAGGGAAGATAAGAGAGTGAGGAATTAAGGATGACACCTAAGTTATAAGCCTGAAACACTAGGAAGAACAGCATTGTCCTCTACTGTACTGTGGAAGGTAGGAGGTGGAGAAGGTTTAGGGGAAAAGATCATGAGTTTGATCTTCAACATATTGAGTTTAAAATGTCTGCTGGACATCCAATTCAAAGTGATTGGAGGTGCAAAATTAGAGCTCAACAGAAAGGTAAGGGCAGGATAAAAGGAGAAAAGAAGGGAGTCTAAGCAGAACCCTGTGGGACACCTATGCTTAGAAGCAAAGAAGACTGAGGAAGTCTAGTCAAATAGAAGATAATCAAGAGACTGTTTCAAGAGGCAGTATTGTTGCAAAAAATCTAGAGAGAAAAGAATAGCAAATAAGAGAAAATAAGGCTACAGAGAGGTCAAGGAAAATAAGGATTGAGAAAAGGCTATTGCATTTGGGAACTAAGAGATCAATGAAAACTAAAAAAGAGCAGTTTCCATAGAATAATATGCTGGGAAACTGGATTGTAATGGGTTAAGAGAATGAGGAAGAAAAGAGGAGGTATCTGTTGTAAGCAGAATTTTTAAGGGAAAGAGAGGAGAGAAGAGAGGAAAGAGGACAGGGGAGGGGAGAGGAGGAGAGAAAAATAATTGTCAGGAATAAAAAGACTAAATTAGGGTTTTTTTCTCAGAAAAATATAGACATTTCCAGGAAGTAGGAAAGGATATCTAACTTAAGTTATAAAGTAAAGAAGAAAAAGAGGGAAATCTGTTGAAGGAGATGGAATGGCATATGATTTGCTTGTTTAGATAGAAGAATTAGCCTTGGAAAGGAGGAAGAGCCTTTCTTCGTGTTAGAGAAAGGAGAAAACAGTGGCAGAAAGCTTATGATTGACATAAGATGAAAAGGGGGGGGGGGGGGAATAAGAAGAGAAAGAGCTCACAGTGAATGGCCTCAATTTTTTTTTCTGTAAAATATCAAACAAAGTTGTCATCTGAGAAGGTGGGAAAAGGAAGAGCCACAGGAAGCTTTTAAAGGAATGATGAAAAGTCACCATAGAGAATGGAGTAAGTAGTTGACAAGGAAGGTACAGTAGGATTGCCTAGCAACAGTAAGGGCTCAATTTAAGGTTATATAATATAAATTTGTAGGGAATAATTGTGTGATTTTTCTCCATCTTTATTGACCTACAGCACCTGTGTAGGATTGAAGGCAACAGATGGTAGAAGTGATCTAAGGCTGAAGCTTGGCAGCGTGCACTTGGCAAAATGATAAGAGGGCTAGTGACTAAAGAAAAGGGCAGCATAGCATTGAAATGGTTCACCAGGGGGACAAAATAAAGAAAAAGGGAGAGAATGGCTAATTTAGAAGAAATGGCTTCAGAAAGTATTGAATGGTCAAGGGATTGAAGATCATAGTATGGATTCGATAAGGGAAGGCAGAGGGAGAGGTGGAAAGTCAATATATTATGGTCAGATAAGGGGATTTCAGAATTCTTGACCTGTGGGGGAAGGCAAAATCAAGGATATGAACATAATATCTTGCAGAGATGGAATTTGAGATGTCTCAGAGAAAGCCCAGAGATAAATAAGAAGGGAGAGAGTATTCCAGACATGGGGGAAAGCCAATGAAAAGATTGGGAAATGGAGTGTCCAGTGAAGAGTAGCAAAGAGGCCATTGTCACTAAATCGTACAGTATGTACAAGGGGAAAAAAATAAGACTGGAAAGCTAGGAAAAGATTCCTTGTGAAGGTTGTGAAAAGTTTTAAAACTCAAACAAAAAATTCTGTATTTGATTCTGGAGGTTATAGGGAACCAGTTAAGTTTTTTAAATGGGAGAGTGAGGTGATACAATAGGATTTGTATTTTAGAAAGATCGCTTAGAAAACTGAATAGAGGACAGAGTGGAGGGGTGAAAACTAGAGAAGTGTGTGCCCACTTTACAGGAGTCACCTTGATAAGGATTGTTTATTTAGAACTGGCATCTAGTCAAATCCTCTCATTTTCTGGAAGAGAAAATTGAAGCCCAGAGAAGTGAAAGAATTTTCACAAATATCACAAGTGACTCAGGATTCAAATTCACATCCTCTATCTCCAGATTCAAAGCTTTTTTTTTTTTTTTTTTTTTACTGAGGCAATTGGGATTAAGTTACTTTGACCAAAATCTGTGTTAGATGTTAAGGAATCTGAATTAGGATTGTGTTAAGTGTCTGAGGTCTCATTTGAACTCAGGTCCTCCTGACTTCAGGGCTGGTGCTCTATCCACTGCACCATCTAACTGCCCCACAAAGCTCTTACTATAGTACCACTTACTTGTTGATAGTTCATAAATTATGGTGCACTACATAAATGTGAGCTGTTATTATCATTTCTTCTCATGTAGCAAAACAAGTATATTCACTGAAGCCAAAAACCATTTAAAAAGAATATGGTGTTTGTCCCATAATGAAGTCTCATTCATTACATTGAGACTAGAGCAGATTTTTTCATATATTCCAATATTCTTACAATCCAAATAAGAAGCAACATAGCAGTGGATAGAAAGTCAATCAGACTGGCTAAGATGTCAGAAAAAGATAATGACAAATGTCGGAGGGAATGTGGGAAAATTGGGACACTGATACATTGTTAGTGGAATTGTAAATGGATCCAACTATTCTGGAGAGCAGTTTGGAACTATGGTTAAAAATTATCAAACTGTGCATATACCCTTTGACCTAGCAGTTTTCTACTGGGCTTAAATCCAAAGAGATCTTAAAGGAGGGAAAGGGACCCACATGTACAAAAATGTTTATGGCAGCCCTTTTCATTATGGCAAGAAACTAGAAATTGAGTGGATGCCCATCAAATGGAGAATGGCTGAATAAATTATTGTATATGAATGCTATGGAATATTATTGTTCTGTAAGAAATGACCAGCAAGATGATTTTAGAAAGACCTGGAGAGACCTACATGAACTGATGCAAAGTGAAAAGAGCAGAACCAGGAGATCATTATACACAGCAACAACAAGACTATATGATGATCAAATCTGACAGACGTGGCTCTCTTCAATTGAGATGAATCGGACCAGTTCCACTTGTTCAGTGATAAAGAGAGTCCTCTACACCTAAAGAGAGAACTGTGGGAACAGAGTGTAGAACACAACATAGCATTCTCACTCTCTATATGCATTTTGTTTTCTTTCTCAGTTTTTCTTTTTCTTCCTTCTTGATCTGATTTTTCTTGCACAACCAGATGGCTGTGTGAATATGTATACACTTATTGGATCTGGCATGTATTTTGGCATATTTGGCATGTATTGGACTGCCTGCCAGGTGAGGGAGGGCATGGGGGGGAAAGAAGGGGAAAATTTGCAGCAGGGGGTTACACAAGGGTCGCTGTTGGAAAAATTAACCATGTATATGCTTTGTGAATAAAAAGCTTTAATAAAAAGGAAGGAAGGAAGGAAGAAAGGAAAGGAAGGAAGGAGGGAAGGAGGGAGGGAGGGAGGGAGGGAAGGAAGGAAGGAAGGAAGGAAAGGAGGAAGGGAGGGAGGGAGGGAAGGAAGGAAGGAAGGAAAGGAGGAAGGGAGGGAGGGAGGGAAGGAAGGAAGGAAGGAAAGGAGGAAGGGAGGGAGGGAGGGAGGGAGGGAGGGAGGGAGGGAGGGAGAGAGGGAGAGAAAGAAGGGAGGAAGGGAGGGAGGGAGGGAAGGGAGAGAGGGAGGGAGGAAGGGAGGGAGGGAGGGAAGGAGAGAAAGAAGGGAGGGAGGGAGGGAGGGAGGGAAGGGAGAGAGGGAAGGGAGGGAGGGAGGGAGGGAAGGGAGAGAGGGAAGGAGGAAGGGAGGGAAGGAAGGAAGGAAGGAAGGAAGGAAGGAAGGAAGGAAGGAAGGAAGGAAGGAAGGAAGGAAAAGTCAAAAAAAATACAAGTTCAAGTTCACCTCTTACTACTTTGGACAAATCCATCAGGGCAACTCTGTAAGGCAATCTCTATTGATAAGAGGAATTTTCCTCTATCAACTACATGACATGTTTGAGTTTTGTTTTAAAGACTAGTGAATTGAACTTGAAAGCATAAGTTAATTTCCATATGTAATTCTCCATTGTTTCCCAAAAAAATCTTGTGATATTATTTATTAAAAATAAAAATCATCATATGTATCCTTTATACTTGCATGGACTGTGTATATGAGTTTAGTTTATAAATTAGTACAACAAATCTTTAAAAATTTAAATGCTACTACCGAGATAATCACTCTGATTAACTCTCTTGGACCAATTATTAAAGGAATAATAATAAACAGCATGACATTCTAAGAATGTCATGCTAAAAAGACTTCATTTTTCTCTCGTTGGAGAAAAGGAACACCATTTTTTGACACTTGGGGATACAAAGACTTGGAACAAGAAGACACTTGTCAAACTAAATTGCAGCAGACCATCCCCAGTAGATAATTCAATATTATTTAATTAATTACTTAATTAATATTAAGTAATATTAACTATGCCAGATACTGAGAATACAAAGACAAAACATAACATTTCTTGCCTCAAGAAGCTTATATCATAATAAAAAGGATAAAAAATATATATATATATATATACACACACATATGTTACACACATCTATGTAGAAAGATACTAGCAGCTGAGATCAAAAAAGGCCTCATGGAAATGTGTTTTTGCTGAGTGCTAAAGGAAACCAGGAGATTCCAAGAATTAGAGGTGAGAAGGGGGTACATTCCCCACAAGGGGAGTTGGGAGTGACCATAGACAACTTTTAGCCCAACTGCTCTCTAAAGAACAAATGTCCTCTCTATGATTTTTAAACTTTTCCCTTTGGTCACAGATTCTAATGGAAGACTCAACATGTACAGGACTGTGTTTTAGTAAGATTATTGTGGCAACTGTATAAGGGACAGATTAGTCAAGGCTGGTGAAGAAGTAATGAGTGTCTGAAGTCTATATGAATGAAGTAAAGGGGATAAATATGAGAAATATTATGGACAAGACTTGTCAACTGATTAGAGATGGGAATGAAGGAGAAACAATATCACTGAGATTGCAAAACATTTGTGACCAGAGGGATAATTGTGATGGTATGAGGGAAGTTTAAAGGAAAAGTTTAGGGTAAAAACAAAAAAAAACAAAAACAAAAACAAAAAAAAAAGAGACTGTACAAATATAAGTAGTTAACCAAAAAAATATTTTTAGAGTCATCAGGAGAAAAAAAATTATACAGAAAATATATTCACATTGTTTTATTTAAGTCTATTACAGGTAATATGACAAAGTAGAGAGACTCCAGCCTTGGAGTCAGTAAAATCTGGATTAAAATTATTGTTCTGTAAGACATGACCAGCAGGATGAATATAGAGAGACTTATATGAATTGATGCTAAGTGAAATGAGCAGAACCAGGAGATCATTGTACACTTCAACAACAATATGAGGATCAATTCTGATGGAAATGGCTCTCTTCAACAATGAGAGGATCCAAATGATCAGTAATAAACAGAATCAGCTATACCCAGCGAAAGAACACTGGGAAATGAGTGTGTACCACAACATTGCATTTCCACTCTTTCTGTTATTGTCCGCTTGTATTTTTGCTTTGCTTTTCAGGTTATTTTTACCTTTTTTCTAAATCCATTTTTTGTTGTGCAGCAAGATAACTGTATAAATATGTATACATATATTGTATTTAACATATACTTTAACATATTTAACATATATGAGACTCCCTGCCATCTAGAGGAGGGGGTGGAAGTAAGGAGAGGAAAAATTGAAACAGAAGTTTTTGCAAGGGTCAATGTTGAAAAATAATCTTCATATGTTTTGTCAATAAAAAGCTATAATTAAAAAAAATCTGGATTCAAGTGTTGCCTCTAATTACAAAATGGTTATATAACCTTAGAAAAATCACTTAACCTCTCAGTGCCCCAGGCAATTCTCATAGTTCCAGATCAATACCCCTAACCCCAAAAAATTCATGGGGCTGGGAAAGAGCAAAACAATACTGATAAAGAATAAAGTGTAACATTCTGCTCAATTAAAAACACTCCAGTCTTAGCTGAAGGCTACAAAACTATAGAAACTTAAGTGACACAAATTACATTTCTGGATCTCAATAATTCAGAATTCTTTTAGCTCTGGCTTCTTGTCTTATGATCATGCAGTGTTTTCAATGTAGAGTGCTCTATGTTTATTTTTATGCTTCAGGGTGACTCAACAAGAGTAGCTACAGTAATTTCAAGAGTTAATAAAATTCACAAGGTCTCATAACAGTTTCATGAAATAAATGGACAATAAATAGAAATAAATCCATTTTACAAGGATGGAAGATATAGGGGTTAGGGAGGAATTGGCTTTAGAGGGGTTAGGGAGGAATTGGCTTAATGTTACCACAAACAGAAACATCTTTTTAATCCCTCTGGCATAGGGAATCAATTCTCTTTGGACTCTGCAAAGAATAATCCCCATGACTCTAGTGAACATTTTAGGAGAGCACATGGCTCAATGTCATATGCTAAAACTCACACAAAAGTTTGCTGAAGTTATCACTGTGGTCAGAAGTGCCTTGGAATCTTGCATTAATTTAATGGAACATCTTGTGTAGTGGCTATAAATAGGATGAAATATTACTACAGATGACTTGAACACAAAAATAAATAAATAAATAAATGTCATGGACATGATTGACTAAAAAAAGTGGTTGGCCAGTCATGTAATAGGAATGAGGAACAACAACAGTTGATCAACCCTACTACTACGATGGTCTCTGCCCCCCCCAAAAAAAAGTGTGTGTGTACACACACACACACACACACACACACACACACACACACACACACACACACACTCTGAGCAAGTCACTTAATCCCAATTGCATCAGCAAAAAAAAAAAAGAAAGAAAGAAAAATATAGACAACAATTACATGGAATAAAAACTTGAATAGAGTGCCACCTGCATAAATGGAGGAAATACCTATCATCATAAAATCATGACACCACTCAAGTATTTTTTAAAATATTAAAATTATGATTGAATTATTCATGTGATACATGGAGAGCTCCCAAACCCTAAAGCAAACAAAACAAAAACACCTACTTGGCCTCGATAGTGAAGCTAGTCCTGCCTGAAAGTTAAGACAATTGTTTACAGTTACTTCTGAGGTTATGCCAGACGTTTTACTGAATTTGTGGTAATTCAGTGTTTATATGCAAGTTTGTACCTAAGCTGCAATTTTCTTTTAATCAGCTTTGCAAGTTGGCATGACCAATTGCTGAGAGAATGTTTCAGTCTGAAAATAATAAAATGTGATTTAATAATTCTTCAACTCAAATATATGTATATGTGTGCAATATGCAAAAATATTCATATAAATGCTATAAGACCCTCAATAAACATTTATTAAGTACTTATTACATGTCAGCTATTTAGCTAAATGCTAGAGATACAAAGAAAGTCAACAATATGATTTCTGACCTCAAAAGACTAACACTCTAATAGGGAAGACCAATATGGGGAAGAAAAAAAAAAAAGACCTAGTACATCCATATATATCAGAAGTATCCTGAAGATAACACAAATCCTAAAGTTCTTAATAAAGAAAATTGGAAAGAAATCTATGCCTTTTTTTTTTCATCTAAAAGTTAGCATCTTGATTCCAGAAAGGATTGGAGAGACTTACATGAACTGATGCTCAGTGAAGTGAACAGAACCAAGAGAACATTGTACAAAGTAACAAGATTATACAATGAGCAATTCTGATGGATGTGGCTCTTTTCAAGAGAGATGATTCAGGTCAGTTCCAATGGTCTTGTGAAGGAGAGAGCCATCTGTACCCAGAAAGAGAACTGTGGGAACTAAGTGTGGTCCACAAGATAGTATTTTCATTTTTTGTTGTTGATTTGCTTGTACTTTGCTTTTTTCTCATTTTTTCTCTTTTTGATTTGATTTTTCTTGTGCAGTATAATTATGGAAGCAGGTATAGAGGAATTGTACATGTTTAGCATATATTGGATTACTTGCTGCCTGGAGGAAGGGTTAGGGGAAAGGGAAGAAGAAAAAAATTTAGACCACAAGGTTTTGCAAGGGTGAATGTTAAAAACTGTCTATGCATGTTTTAGAAAATAAAAAGCTTTAACACACTTGAAAAAAAAAGTTTTTAAGTTAGCATCTTACTCCTTGCACAATACCTGGCACATAAGGAACAGTTCATAAAGACCTGTAGATCTGTTGTCTTAATTGACAAGATCAACATCATCACAAAAGGTTGCCCAGCCAACAAATTTAAGGCAAATGTTTGTTTCAAACAACCATATGCAAAAAAATGTTAACTTTGCTGACAAGATGACATCTGAATATCATAACAATAACTGACCAAACTATGTGCAAGACATATATGTGTGTGTATATATATATGTATATATATAGATATCTATATCTATATCTATATGTATATAGATATAGATATAGATATATATCTATATATTTTAATCCAACTGACAAAATCCTTCAAAGGCTTTTTTCAGCCAACTAAAAGTTAAAATCCCTAACTTGGCAGATCAAAGCCTTCCACATCCTTCTCACATACTATTGGTCCCCATACACTCTACCCCTCAGATAAAATGGACTATTCACCTTCACCCAAATCTATTAAATATTTTACTAATTCTTTGACTTTGTTCATGCCATTCCTTTGTTGCAAGAAGTCATCCCAACTTTTATCTCTATTGAAATTTCACCCATTATTTAAATTCAAATGCCACCTCCCGTCTATAAAACCTTCCCAGATTTCCTCAAATTAGAAATGATCCTACCTAGCCCAGTATTTTAAACATACTTTAAGATGTATCTAATTGAATTTTGTTGAAATGTCATTAACTGGTCTTCCTGCCCTTCCTTCCACTTCTCTGCTCTAGCGCTGCCCCTCTCCCCATCTCCAAAACTTGGAATGTATTATGCTTCCTCCTCACTTCCACCTCTTAGCTCTTCAAGTTTTCTTTGAAACTCAACTCAAAGACCATTTTCTACATGATTCCCCTAGTTACTAGCAACTTTCCCCCAAAAAGAGTTTTCTCATATTTTTACATATATCCTATATGTATACACACATACACATTGCCTCTTCTGAAAAATATAAACTTTATGAGGCCAAGTACTATTTAATCTTTTGTCTTCCCCCCCCCCCAAGTGCAGAGCAGAGCCTGGCACTTAGCAGCAGGTTTATAATTCTAAATGATTGTTGCTTGATTGACTGACTGAAAACAGTGGTAAAGTTACCATGATACTTGTCACATGGAAATTCTTGGAATGATTCTTTTAGAGTCAAAACATGAACAGGCATCAAAACCTATGCAAAAGATCAGATATTTCAAAATGTATAAATATTCAAAGATATGAGGATAAGATTCCAAACTGTTCATAATTCTACAACCAAATTTTTAAGACATAATGAATTAGAAGAGAAGACACAATATGGAAATTGTTAAAATGAATAACAACATAAAGAAGATTAGGACTTAAAACATTTATATGAAGGATAATACAGTAAATCTAATAGGAGCAAGGGAGAAAAGCACAATGGATAAACATCCACATATTGCTACAAAAGGATATATCCCATGCCTTAAATTTACTTTCTCAATGTCATCATTGTTCTCAGAAGATCAGTAAGGAAAATGAAGACCAAAACATAGAAGAGTTATTCTTATCACAATTCAATCTCTAAGAAAAAGTAAGAAGAGAATAAAAGAAAGTAAAGCCAAGTGATGTATAAAGTGAAAAGGAAAAGGATCCTACTGAATAGTAAGATCAAGGAAGCTAGAAGAAAACATAGCCTTTGACTTAGGAAAAGTATGAGCAAAGTCACAGTCTCAGGAAAGAGTAGCATGTATTTGGAGGGCATATGTAAGAAGAGACTCACGGAAGGACAGAATGCATCAAGAGGAGTGAAGGCTGAAAAGTTAAGTTAGGGTTAGAAAGTGGAGATTGCAAAAAGTCAGGTATAGGACTCTGAATTCTTCATTCTTTGCTATGAGGCCCCAGATAAAATATATTTTTAAATGTATACATGTCTCTGAGTATGGAAGAAAACTTTTTTAGAAAATAGGATGGAATGGACTTTGCTGCACATAGTTTAAGTAACCACATATGTCTTGGATCCAAACTTAAGAAAAAAAATGCAAGCAATGATAACTCCCCTGTTATATTTGACATGTTTTTCTAAAGCAGTACATTTAACACTAGATTTTTTTTTAAAAGTGTTGAGATCAAAGGGGCAGCTAGGTAGTGCAGTGAATTAAGCACTGGGTTTGGAATCAGGAAACAATCTTGAATAATTCAAAATCAAAATGATTCACTTAATAATTGTATGACCCTGGGCAAGTCACTTAACCCAGTTTGCCTCAATTCCTTATCTGTAAAATGAGCTAGGGAAGGAAATGGCAAACTGCTTTAGTATCTTTGCCAAGAAAACCGCAAATGGAGTCATGAAAGAATGGGATATGACTGAAATGATATCTGAGCACCAAAGTCAGTATACAGGATTTTTTTTAAGTGTTCCTAGGCAATACAATTAGATAAGTCATGTGGTATTTTATAAAATAAGCAAATAGTCTCTTTCCCTTCCAGTCTATCATCTCTCAGCCTTCAAAAGGATCTTCCTAAAAGTCTGATCATGTCATCTCTCTTCCATTCAATAATGCATAGCCTGCCTACCTCCTACTTCTCTAGTCTCCTTATATCTTTCTTCCAAGTACTCTGATCCACATCCTGACCTCTTTATTATTTCCTGAGTAAGATAACTCAACTTCCAACTCTGCATTTTCACAGGTTGTGCCCTATCCATGGAATTCTCTCCCTCCTCATCTCTAAGTCTTGGCTTCCTGGGCTTCCTTCAGATCTCAGCTAAAATTGCACCTGCTATAGAAAGTCATTCCCAATCCTCCTTAACACCAGTGTGTGCTCTTTGTTAATTATCTCTCATTTATCCTGTAGAGATGTTGCTTATACATAGTTATTTGAATGTTCTTTCCCTCATTGGACCATAAAGTCTTTAAGAGCAGGAATTTTCTGTATAGCCAGTGCTTAGCACATTGCCTGGAGCATAGCACTTAAATGTTTGTTGACTTGCTGATTAATCAAAGTTCTGTGATATTTTAAAGAAATAAAATATATACATAGACCGAAAGGTAAAAATTGACTGTTATGTTTAATAAGTACCCAGAACAGTTTTTTCCAACTAACTAACCTTCCAACTACCATGGTATTTTTTAAATGAGGGGAAAAGAAGGGACAGAAAGAGTATGCTTTATTAGAAGGATTTGAGTATCTGAGGCTAAAGGTCAATTTTAAATTAAATTACTTAAGAAACTTTGCAAGACAGTATCAGGGAATACTGCCAACCAAGTTTGATATGTGTCCAGAATACTTACTAACAAAAACAATTCAGAAAAGGGGTTTATAATACTACAATGGACTACAAACTATCTTATCAGCATTTTTTCAAAAATGTTAGTTTTCCCCCTATTTTCCCATAATTCTACACATTGTATATCATTCATGAATTTAGTTCATTCACATTATTTGACTTACTGTTAGCTTTAGAGAACATTTTAGCCCACAGTAATGATCACAGTTAACCCACTGACACATTGGCAATTCCTTCTCATAAAAGTTTATCAGGTTCCTCCTCCCTACCAGTTCATATCACTTTGAATATGTAAGTACTGTTATTAAAAACTGCTTACCTATGTGTGTAAATATGTCTCTGTTCAGGCTATAATTTTGACAATTTCTAAAAAGGAAATTTTTTTAACTCACAGAACTTAATCCTTTATTTATATCTTTATTATGCTTTCCTTTATGTCACTCATCCATTCATTTGTTCATTCAACAAATGGACTGGGAGAGAGATAGGCTTAGAAGTCATCACTATAGAAATAACAGTGGAAGCCCTCAAAATGGGTGAAATTTCCTAAAGAGAGATTTCAGAGAAGGAACCACAACAGCCTCAGGACAAAACTCTGAGGAATGGCCACGTTTAAGGTGTAAGGTAAAGATAAAGAATTAAATTCTGAGAGGGAGAGGAGAGAATAAAAAAGTCTACTATGGAAAGAGCATTAGAACTGTTCCAATTCTGTAGTTCTAACTCTTACAAACTGTAAGACAATGAATGAGAAGCAAGAGACTTCACTTTTCAGCCTTATTCAATCAGGAAAAAATGTATTTAGCACCTACAATGGTCTGAATAATGAAAAAAAAAATAGTGTTCCTGTCCTCAAAGGATCTTACAATCTAATGAGGATGGGATAAAATATATATAACCATCTAGAATACAAATTAAAATATGCTTAAAGCACATTGGAAATTCTGAGTAACACAACATAAGAGCTCAGAGAAAGGGAAGGAACACAACTATGTGAGGAGAATCAAGAAAGGCTCCATGGAGAAGCTGGCAACTTGGCTTTGAAAGAGAAGGATTTTCAAGAGGCAAAGATACAGAAATTCACTCTAGTTACAGAGAATGGTATTGATGAGGTTTAGATTTGGGGAACCCAAATGAAATTAGGGTTTCTGGTGGTCAGGGCGTTAAATGAGATCTAGTGGCGGCACAAGCAGTTCTCTGTAAAGGAATTTACAGACCCGAAAAATTGATAAAAAGAAATTTATAATGGGTATTGAAAGTAAGGTTAAAGTTTGGTTAAAGTCTAATTAAGGAAATAGGTGAGGATAAAGAGAGTAGGGCACTAGAAACAGTATTCCAGTGGGCAGACATCCTTGGTGTGACAAGTGTAGGGTTGCCCTGTTTAGAACCTCTGCAAAGAGAGGGTTTTAGTTTGGCTCTTTTATTATAGGGGTCTTTGGCTACAAGCTGAAGGGGGCTCTTGGGTGCAGTCCCAGGTTGGCTCCTCACTGGGTTTCAGCTAGGGTTAGAATCTGAATTGAATTCAATAGATTTCGGGACTGAGCCAACCCCACCCAGATAACAAAGATGAAACTGTGCTTGGGGTGAAATCCCCTCACTGAGGCAGAGTTGAAAGTTTACTCATTTAATGATTTTCAGTTTGGGGATTCCCTCTTCAGTATCAGTCAATGCATAGAATAGGATGAAATAAGAAGAGATCTTGAAAGAGTTATGGAGTCCAGACAAATTGGAAAGTGGACTATTATTCAATCAGCCAATCAGCATTCATCTTCTACATGCCATACTCTGTGCTAGGTGCTGGGAAAATATAGAAAAAAATTAAAGTTTGTATACTGACACTGGAGAGCGTGGTGGTGCAGTAAATAGAGCACCTGGCCTGGAGTAAAGAAGACTCATCTTAATTCAAATTTGGCCTTGGACACTTACTGGCTGTGGGATCTTGAACAAGTCACTTAACCCAGTTTGCCTTAGTTTCCTCATCTGTAAAATAAGCTGGAGAAACAAATGGCAAACTACGCTAAAAAATCCTCAAATGAGATACAAAGAGTAGGACACAACTAAAAAATGACTAAACACAAAAACATGAAGGGAACCCCAAAATTCTAAAACTCCTTGAAGGACAGATTCTCCTTGAATCCTGGCCTGTATAAAAGATCCTGAGAGAGGGGTACCATCCCCATTGATAACACTCACTACTGATTAAGCCTCCTATTGAGTTAAAGAGACTCATTCAATTCTATTCAAATTCAGCTCAAGCTGTACTCAGCCCCATTAAAAGCAACCCCTAACTTGTACACAGCCAAGGCTTATAAAAAGAGCCAATCTTAAACCCTCTCTTTGCAGAGGAGCTAACATGCCAAGGAAACTCTCATTCTTCCTGGCATAGCAAACTGTTGGGACTCTGTCACTAAGGAATTCAGCCTTTCTATTCAAGGAGTAAAGGCTGACTTCCCAATGCCTATAATAAACCTCTTTTACCAATCTAGGTTTTGGAGTTAGTTTACAAAGTTTCTCTGCACCCTCAGAAGGGGGGGGGGTTCTCAAAACTCCCTACCCATGTGCTGAATCCCAAAGGGATGTAGGGGAGCCAAATCTCTCCATTTGGTTCCCTAAACCCCAAATCTCCCACTAGACCTCGTCATTTTGATGCTATTTGAGTGGTTTAGATCCCTGGTGGTCTAGAGCAGGGTTCCTCAAACCACGGCCCGCAATGCGGCCTGCTGAGGGTTATGGCAAAATCAGACTACAAGTGATGTTAGACCTAACCTCGGGTTAGCAACATACACTTCCTGCATGGGGCTGAAGTGGTAGAGACAGAGTGTGAAGTGCTCCAACAATCTAAGGGACAGTGAACTGGCTCCCTATTTAAAAAATTTGAGGACCACTGGTCTAGAGGTTAGTGACTATAAGAGAGTTATCAAGAATCCCCTTTAAATCAGCCACAGGTTCTAGGAGTGAAAGAATTCACTCATTCCCAAATATTAGTTGCAAAATGAAAGTTTATTGTTAGATAGAAATCAGTTTATTCAGAGACTGACTAGTGGCAAATCTATGGAAAATTGTCTTTGGAGGGCTGGACAGAGGGAGTTTCCTCAAGCCAAATATCTGCTCAAGGAAAGATTTTTAGAGGCTAAGATGTTTCTAGATTGTGGATAGGTAAAAGCTTTTAGTTTTCCCAAATTCTTGCAGCAATTTAACTCCCTGACAACCAGGAATCCTAATCTCATTTTGGCTCCCTGAATCTAATTTCATCATTTGGTTCCCTGATCACCCTAAATCTAGACCACATATGTATGTATGTTTATATACACAAAATAAAAGTAAGTATTAGGGAAACACCAAGAGATGCTAGTGTCAGAAAAAGCTTAAGTTAGAAAGTTCTGAGCTGAATTTTGAAAGAAACATTGGATTTTAAAAGCCAGAAGTAAAAAAAAAAAAAAAAGAATGCATCTCAAGTAGGGGTAGAGGGGGAAAGAAGTGAAAGCCACTGATAAAAACACAGAAATGGAAAATGGAGTATTGTGTATCAGCAATATTAATGGGAATAGTATGAAATACAGCTGAAAAGAAAGGCTGGATTTAGCTTATGAAAGTCCATGAAGAACAGGTTGAGGTCTGTAAACTTGGAATTTTCACTAACCTTTAACTAAAATCTCACATTTTGTAAAATTAAGAATGTTTAAAAATTTATTATTTGCCAACCTGCCAAATAAGTTCATAATATCATGAACAAGGGCAAGAACCTCAGTTTTAAAGGATGGGAATGAAGTGATCTGCTTCACTAGGAAAAGTATTTTGAAAAGATGTGAAGAGTGGATTAGAGAAAGGAATGTCTAGAGCAAACTAATCTTTTAGGAAGCTATTACAGCAGCCCAGGGAAGGTAATGAAGGCCTGAGGTGTGAAGAGAAAGAAAAGGAATAGATGATTGCTTAAACTTGGCAACTTCGTTAAAGGTTCTGACAAAGGTCTCATTTCCAAAATATACAGAGAATTGACCCTAATTTATAAGAAATCAAACCATTCTCCAATTGATAAATGGTCAAAGGATATGGACAGACAATTCTCAGATGATGAAATTGAAACTATCTCCACTCACATGAAAGAGTGTTCCAAATCACTACTGATCAGAGAAATGCAAATTAAGACAATTTGAGATACCACTACACACTTGTCAGATTGGCTAAGATGATAGGAACAAATAATGATGAATGTTGGAGGGGATAAGGGAAAACTGGGACACTGATACATTATTGGTGGAGTAGTGAAAGAATCCAACCATTCTGGAGAACAATCTGGAATTATGCCCAAAAAGTTATCAAACTGTGCATACCCTTTGACCCAGCATTGCTGCTATTGGGCTTATATCCCAAAGAAATACTAAAGAGCAGAAAGGGACCTGTATGTGCCAAAATGTTTGTGGCAGCTCTTTTTGTAGTAGCTAGAAACTGGAAGATGTATGGATGTCCATCAATTGGAGAATGGTTGGGTAAATTGTGGTATATGAAGGTTATGGAATATTATTGCTCTGTGAGAAATGACCAGCAGGAGGAATACAGAGAGGCTTGGAGAGACTTACATCAACTGATGTTGAGTGAAATGACCAGAAGATCGCTGTACACTTCAATTGCTGTATGAAGATGTATTCTGATGGAAGTGGAAATCTTCAACATAAAGAAGATCCAACTCACTTCCAGTTGATCAATGATGGACAGAAATAACTACACCCAGAGAAGGAACACTGGGAAGTGAATGTAAACTGTTAGCACTACTGTCTATCTACCCAGGTTACTTATACCTTCGGAATCTAATACTTAATGTGCAACAAGAAAATGGTATTTACACACATATATTGTATCTAGGTTATATTGTAACATATGTAAAATGTATGGGATTGCTTGTCATCAAGGGGAGGGAGTAGAAGGAGGGGGGGGATAATTTGGAAAAATGAATACAAGGGATAATATTATTTTTTTAAAATTACTCATGCATATATACTGTGGAAAAAATTATAAATTAAAAAAAACTTGGATTTTGGGGAGAAAGATGATGGTTAAGAGAGGGAAGAGTTAAAAGATATTGAGATTTTTTCACCTCAGGAACTAAGAGAATGGTAATTTCATCAAAAAAAAAAAAAAAAAAGAAAGAAAGAAAGAAAAGCCACTACTATAAGACTAATCTTTTCATAGAATCTTTCCATCATGACACTTTCCTGGCCAAAAAACTATAATTGGGTCCTCATTACCTTCTCTATCAAACTAACTCTTGTGCCTGACTCTCAAAGGCTTTCCTTTCCAGTCCTTCCTTCTTTTCCCAAAACACACACATGCTTATCAAACCTTATTTCACACCACTCCCCAAAACTGAGACTGCAAATATAGGCAGGCAGTATCTCAAGATCATAGCATCTAGAACTAGAAGGGGTTTTAGAGATTATCTAAAATCCCCTCATTTATAAATGAGGAAATTAAAGTTCAACAGATTTTTATGCCCAAAATCAGGAATCCCAAATGGATTCAGAGTTTTTACCTAGATTCTCTAATTCCAAAGTTAGTCATCTTTCTGCTACATATTTCCTCTCCTCATTAACTCAAGCACACACTATACTCATTCTAATCTCTATGCTCTTTCTCATGTTGCTGCTTCCTTCTACACATGCCTGAAATGATTTTTACTCTCCTCCCCTATACAATCCAAGTCCTATTGATTCTTTGAGTTAGAAATTAATTCCAGCATCTTTCCATGAAAAATATTTCCTTACTATTCCAATAGTGACCTTTCCTATCCTTGATCTCCTAATTATAGTTTGTGTAGTATATTTTTTCTTCTTTTCTCTTGCCTCCAAATGCCTAAATTTTATATATAGTGTGTGTGTGTGTGTGTGTGTGTGTGTGTAGATAGCCCAACAGAGAGCATGTCTTTATTGGATCCCATAGTACTAAGCACTCAATAAGTACTTGAAAATTATGCTAAAGTAAGAGTAAACTCAATTTTCTCTGAATAATTTTTTTAATTAAGGAAAAGGATGAAAACAGTAATATTTGCCCAAAAGAAAATAAGCCAATCTAACTGAAATGAGTTTTCAAAATAGAAAGGGAGTAAGAAGAAGAAAAGTTTCAGATCCATGAGCATTAGAAAGTGAGTAAGTGGAGTCAGAAAGAGATTGTAAGAGGAGGATCACAGAATCATGGATTTAGAGTTGGAAGTCATCTTAGAAGAGATCTAATCTAACTTTCTAATTTTACAGATGAGGAAACTGAGGCCCAAAGAAATTAAGTGAGGTTTTATGTCACAGCCAAGCTTTGAACTTCCTTACTCCCACTGCATTTTTAGCACTCTTCAAAGTGGCAGTATGGTTCAATAAGCTGGTGATGGTGTGAAAATAGCAAGCATGTCAGAACTTAAAATCTAGGCCTCTAAAGCAAATAATTACATCCAATATGCAAGAAACAAGAAAAATTATGAGTTTTTATGACAACTTAGATTTTACATGCCTGATCATGTGTAGTGACAATGAAGATATATATTAACAAGACTAATAAAATACTACTAAAAAAAAAAAAAAGAGGATCCAATTTTTTCCCTCATGTTTTCCCTTAGATCTTCAACCTCAAGTTTAAATCTACTTGTTTCGAGTTTTTAATCAAAAGTATTTAAATTTCTGTTTCTCTTTAGACTCATTAATCCAGTTGCACATAGTTCTGAACAAACAGCTGTACATTATTGTTTGAAAGAACTACATGACAACCCAAAGCAGGCCTCATGTTTGAGGTCACAGCCACAAAGGATAAGTCTGGGCAATGCATTTGCCATAACTAGATGAACAAATGGATCAGAGCATGGTACTAGGATCTTACTTCCCATATCATGAATTAAACTTTAGGAATCACCAGGAAATAACTTTCTCAAATGATTCAGACTTTATTGACTCATAATGGGCAGGAAATCTAACCTGAGGTATAAAACAATGACTTGGGAAGAAAAAAAAGTGTCTGCAGGACTGAGACAAAAGAACATCTCCCACCTTAGGAGCAAATCATATTTCAGGATATATGGTCCTTATATTCTGGATAATCCAATAAGGGAAAATAAAAAAACCTGAAACATGTAAATTTGCTGAAATCCAGGCAAAACTGCCCATCTTTTCTTTGTTACTTTTAACCTTGGTAGAAATTTACTAGCAAGAAATATTACATGGACTTTTAGTAAAAGGTGCTAGTGAAAATGTGAAGCTGTGTAGAATAGATTTTATCTAAAATAGGGATTTGAAATGGGATTTCATTTTTCTTAATGATTATTAATAATTTTTTATTATCAAAAGCTATATGTTTATGTGCTTTATGCTTTTCTTTTTTTAATTAATTTTTATAATTATAACATTTTCTTTGACAGTACATATGCATAGGTAAAAAAATTTTTTTTACAACATTATCCCTTGTATTCCCTTCTGTTCCAAGTTTTTCCCCTCCTTCCCTCCACCCCCTCCCCTAGATGGCAGGCACTCCCATACATATTAAATATCTTATAGTATATCCTAGGTACAATATATATGTGCAGAACCGAATTTTGTTGTTGTTATTGTTGCAAAGGAGAGATTGGATTCGGAAGGTAAAAATAATCTGGGAAGAGAAACAAAACAAAACAAAACAAAAAAACAATGCTCACAGTTGACACTAGAAATGGGATTTCATAGACAAATTTTAAAAGGTTCATGAACTTGAATTGGGAAGAGGAACATACTTAGTACCTTCTAAGTAAAATTTAACATTTCCTTCAAATTACATTTTAAATTCAGTTTTTTTAAAAAGCATTATTCTGAGAAAGGGTCTATAGGCTTCAAAAAGTGTTCCTGATACCAAAAAAAAAAAAAAAAAAGGCTAAGAAGGCTAAAACTCACTAGCCTAATAAATTTTTGTAGCCTCTACAAATAATGGGTATTAAATAAGTATTTGTTGAATGAAGTATATTTTACTCTATATTCAGCCACTAATTTGTTGGGTTGTTTTTGTTGTTTGTTTGTTTGATTATTTTTAAATAAAGTTTGGATCTTCCTATCTCACCCAAACTGCAAGTGTCAAAGTCTATTCACAGGCTACCTCCCACTGCTGATGAGAAGAGTTTTGACCTGATGATTCCATCCCTTCTTAGGCATCCTGTTCCCCTCATTCTGCTTACTGAAGCGATTGCCATAATGATGCTACCCAATCAGCTTATCTCAATGCACTTCTTAGCTAAATAGTTCTCAAAGTGTGCTCCACTACTTCAAAGACTTTTCAAGAAGTTAATAAAAATATCAAGACCTTATTTGGCTAATTAAATGCTAGGTCCTTTTCAACTACATTATCTATAAAAACAATACTTCAATAAAAACAACAAATCACAGCAGATTGAATGCAAAGGCAAATATGAGAATACAACTTTTTTCCATAAAACCAGACATTAGAAAAACTTGCAATTTTTTAAAAAAATAATATCATTATCATTGCTTGTAAGTTTTATAAAACATAATTATTTTTCATTGAAAATGTTACTTATGTTAATGTGTAATGAATTTACTATTTCAGGTGGTTCATCGGATAGAAGACTGAAACTGGAATCATAAGATTGAGTTCAATTCCAGCCTCAGACACTTAATAGTTTTATAACCCTGAGCAAGGCATTCAACCCCTGTGTCAGTTTTCTCATTTTTAAAATGGAGATAATAATAGCACCTAATTCTCAGGGTTATTGTGAAGATGAAATGAGATAATAATTGTAAAGCACTTAGCATAGTATTTGATACAATTTAGCAACATATAAATGTTAACTATTAGCTATTATTACCTTTAAATTAATTAATATTTTAAAATTTTATCAGCTGTAATTTTTAACACAATAAATATCAACAGGTAGAACCAGTGGTATGCCAGCAAATGTTTGATAACCCAGGGGGAAAATATACACATGACACACTTTTAATTTTAATTTGTATACTGATTTTTCTCCATCACTTTCTTAAATCTAGATAATCAACAAAACAATAAATTAAACCCTGATTTGTATGTAGTCTGCAAATTTCTGAGGTATAAATGCTTACATTGAAAATTAAACAATGACCTTGCAAGTAGGAGTTGACTCCTATCCCTGGATATAATCTACATAAATAGAAGTTTGAAGTTCTCAATAAATTTTAAGAATGTAAAAGGCTCCAGATGTTTAAGAATTTTCTCCCTAAAATATGTTTAAAAGAATTACACATGTTTAACCTACATCAGAATGCTTGTTGTCTTAGGGAGGAGGGGGGCAGATTTGTAATGTAAAGTTTTGCAAAGGTGAATTTTGAAAACTATCTTTGCTTGTATTTGGAAAAATAAAATACTATTAAGAAATAAGAAAAAAATTAATTCCTTCCCTAGTTCAAGAGGTATATACCAAGTTCAATCTTCCTAGAGCTGGGATTACAGGCATGCTAGATGATTATCAACCATATATAATGGAACCTCAGATAAGACATTTTTTTTCTCTTTAAGTTAGCTATCTTAGGTAAATGGTTGTCATCTGTCCTTTACTAACTACAAAAAGAATGTAGAAAAGATAAAATATAATATCTGTGATACTAATATCTGTAATTACTACCAGGAACCTCAGATATTCATGGTATATTCCAGGCATACCAATACCAATTCTATTTTCAGAGGAAGTAAAGCAAGAAGCTGTTTTTCTGAAAACAATGCATTCAGACATTAAGAAGTTTCAATTTTGAGTAACAATTACAAGTTACTGTTACTAAAAGCTAATTTAAGAGAGGTCAACTAGGGGAGGGCCAAATTGCAATACTATCATTAAGTGATATATGAAAGCAACAAGTTAGCTATTGTAATAAATAGGTGAACACTTTACTATAGATCAAGAGGACTTAATATTGGAATTAGGGTGAAAATATTGTCTGATGGAGCAAAAATGGGTGCCAATCATTTAGGCTTTATTTTGTTTTAATTAGGAATTGGACATGATGAAATGGGATCTTAAAGATCTCTTCCAGCTCTAAATCTATGATCCTAAAATTCAAAGTTCTTAAATTAGGAAACACATCAAGTCCTTAAATAAAATCAATCAACAAGTTCTGCAGGATAATACCTTCCTTCAAAGTTCAGACCAAGCTTTAGAAAATCTTCCTGTTACTAAACTCATTCTCTCCCCTCAAATTACTTTGTATTTATTTAATCTATATATTCCCTATTACTACCCCATCCCCAATCCCAGTAGATACTGGGACCCTTTCAGAATAGATACTGTTTCATTTTTGTCTTTACATACCCAAAACTACCATACTTTCTTGCATATAGTAAGACATTTGATGTCTGTTGAATAGAATCAGGATGAAAAATAAATAAATAATAAATTCTGTAACCAAAAGCAATTTACCTCACCAAATATCCCTGGACTCCATAAATGTGGTAACATAGTAAAAATAATAATAATAATAATAATGATAGGAAAAATGAAAAGAAAACTATTTTGAGCACAATTATTTTCTCAATCAGCTCTTACAACCAAGTTTTTAAGAAGCTAAAGACAAAGATGGAAAGAGCTTTTACAATTACTACCTTCCACCTCAGACAAGGAAAACTGCCAAATTGATCATTTATCCAGCTCTAGTCTCTTTATTGAGCATCAAGTTCCACAATACCAATTGCTTGCTGGATGATGCCAAGTGGATGTCCAGGAAGAATCTCAAATACATATCTAAGACAAAACTCATTATCTTGAGTCCTCTTGATCAACACACCTTTCAAAATCCCCTGTTTTTGATGAGGGTAACAACAACTATTCTAATTATCCATATTCAAGATTTCAGAATTATGGTCAACTCTTCTTTCCTACTCCCATGTCAAAGCAATTGCCAACTCTTGTCAATTTTACCTTCACAGAGCTTTTCCCAGACATCTCCTTCCCTCCACTTATAAAGCCACCACACTATCTAAAGTCTTAAATCTCACTTGAACTTTTGCAATAACTTAATAAGACTCCAGACTCCCACTTCTCCTGTGCCATTCTATGCCTTTTACAGGCTGTTTCACCATGCCTAAAATGAAGTCACTGTTCTTCAGTCCTGCCTCTTAGATAGAATCCTTAGTTTCCTTCAAAGTTCAACTTTTACGTCATTCTATTGAGTGAAAAGTCTTTCCTGACCTCTCCCACCCCTTCCAATCTTCTTACACGTTACTTACCCCCAATGTACTGTAGAATCCAGTACCTCTAACCTCATTGTTATGACTCTATCACCTGACTGAGAATTTTCTCTAGCCTCTCTCATACCTAAAAAGTTTTTCTTGCCTCATCTCTCAGTCTTCCTACTTCCTTTAAAAGTCATAGTTAAAATCCCACCTTATACAGGAAGCCTTTCCCTACCTTTAATTCTGGTGTCTTCCTTCTGTTAATTATTCCAGTTTATTCTACACATAGCTTATTTGTATGCTATATACAGCTTATATGTACATGTTTATGGTTGAGAACAAGATCTGTCCTTTACCTTTCTTTATACGTCCTTAGTATTCAGCACAATATCTGACACAAGGCAGGTGCTTAATAAAAGTAAATTCACTGATTGACTTGTGCTCTCTCCATCCTACTCAAATTATCATGTATATATTTGTGTGAATCCATGTTAGATTTCTCTCTCCCCCCAATCTTCCCACCAATTCCCATCAGAGCAAACTATTAGCTCATGGGAGAGGCAGGGACTTTTGTTCCTTAGTTTACGAAAATGAATGGATTCTATTTTTGATGGCTTATCCATCTTTCAATCCCATTTCAAACATGACCTCGTTTATGAAACCTGCCCTGATCCCTCCTTTCCAACTTCATTGGACCTCCCAGTTGCATTTTGCTTGTACCTTTTATGGTACTTCTTCAGTTCTTCCTGCTATATAAGGAGATGCATCCTGAAATATAGGGGAGAAAGCTAAATTCAGGAAGACCTGCCTTCAAATCCCAAATTGACAATTAGCTGTGAGACCAAAGGCAAACTAACCTCTCTGAGCTTAGGTCTCTCATCTATAAAATGAGAGAGTTGAACTAAGTAACTTCAGATCTCCACCTATGTATATAATCTGTGCTTTTGCTTCATCTCTTCCTGCCCCTTCCCTCCATACATAAAGAAGGTATTAGTTTCTCAAAGGTAGATATTATGTCCTACTCCTTTTTGTATCACTCAATCCCTCTGTGCAAAGGGCTCTGAATAACTATTTGTTGGTGTTAATGCTTTAGTGCACCATCCTTCAAATGCAGCCAGTTCTTTGTATCATGCAAGAGTATTTTTATCTTAATAAATGTTTGCTGTATTGATCGTAAATTTTCTTAAATCCGGAAAGTTTTAAAGGGGAAAGGTTTTAAAGAGGAAAGAATCTATTGGCATCTACTAAAGATTACATTTTTTAAAACTAGTCCTTTCTGAAAGACAATAAGTCATTTTTATGGCCAAGTAGATAATGAACTGACCCTCAGAACAAAGAACATGGGGATTCAAGCCTTGCTTTTGAATGCATAAGTTTTGTTACTCCTAGGGAAATCTTTTAAATCTCTCCATGATCTATATTGCTCTCTAAGACTGCAGAAAAGGTGTCACCTGCAACCTATAGCAAGTTTCCAAATGGAGGAGTTCTTTATACCTGATCCAAGTCCTTTATCCATCTGTATGAATCCTTCCTCAATGCCAAATACAACTTAACCATAGATCATTCTGAACTTCTACAACTATTGATCCATTTATGTTCTCAGCTTCTTTACTAGATAATAGAAAGTCAGGTACTATGAAGGATTGGAGAGGATGCTTTATTTTCCATGTGCTATATAAAGCCCTTCAAAAGCTTACAATGATTAGAACTAGCACACAGAGATGCATGAAAACATGACTTCTGAGAGCCAGTTTAGGTCTTTTTTTAAAAA
Source organism: Sminthopsis crassicaudata (assembly GCF_048593235.1). NCBI lineage: Eukaryota > Metazoa > Chordata > Mammalia > Dasyuromorphia > Dasyuridae > Sminthopsis > Sminthopsis crassicaudata. Next base: position 421,697,014 of record NC_133617.1, read on the forward strand.
TATCTTCAGCTTTAGTGTACTTTTTTTGATCAGCTGTCAGAGCCAAATGTTTGCATTTGCAGTACAAGAGTACTCTTCAAAAATCACAGATAATAAAATGCAGAGAATAAGACTAACTGTGGGAATCTGTAATAATTTATTTTTCTTAAATGGAGAAAAGAAACCACTAAATGAATTAAGTAGAAGCCCCATCCGTGAAATCTATTAAGAGATGCAAATTCTCTCAAAAGAAACGCACATCTTTCTCTTTAGGAAGATCCAGAACTCAGCCTACTTTGAAAAGCAGTGAAATCTTTCTCTGACCAGGAGACAAAATCACCACTCCAGCCAAACGGCCGAGTCAGATTTCTGAGAGATGCAGGGAGGGAGGATTGGAAAGCGCAAAGGCCCCGCTGAGACTCGGATGCCCAACCTTGCAATAAATTCTCCAGCCCAAAGCTGCCCCCTAATAGTGCCCGAATGAGGCCAGCCGCAGCCCTGTCCCCTCCGAGGCGGAGAAAAGGAGGCGCTCACCTTAAAGTCCCGGCTGTGTTGCGGGGTATATTCCAGGGTCCACAGCGCCCGCACCAGGTGCGCCAGCTGCTCCGTGACCTCGCCCTTGCCCTGCTGGCTGCGGGAGGAGGGGAGTCCGTTGGCTTGGTGGCCATCCTCCGGGACAGATGAGGCTTGGGGCTCCTGCTCGCCTTCGCCCCGGTACTGTTCCAGGGCCAGGTACTCGGCGAAGAGCTCCGTGTTGCTGAGGCACTGCAGGGTGGCGTTCATGAAGCAGGTGTTGCCGTGATTCTTGAGCCCCGCCACGCCGGGCACCGGGTCGCCCCCGGTCAGGCACAACAGCTCGGCCGGGGGCGGCGGCGTGGGCGCGGCGGGGGGCGGCGGCGGCTGCTGCGGGCAGCGCTGGGGCGGGGCGGCTGGCCCGGGCCCGGGCCCCGGAGGGAAGCAGCTGCGAAAGCCCACCGGGCCGAGCGCGCCGCTGGGGGCTCGTCCGCGGCCGGGCAGCGGGGGGCTCTCGGAGCTATAGTGCGACAGAGTGGACAGCGTCTTCAGGACCCGGCTCATGAAGCTGCCCACCGAGCGGGCGGAGGAGGGCGAGGCCGGGGAGCCGCCGCTGCCGGCCGCCCGGCCGCTCCGGAACAGCCTCTTGCTGAAGGAGCGCTTCTCCTTCCCGCTCGGCCCCGGCCCCGTGGCCACGGCCGGTCCGGGGGCCGCGGGTCCCGTTACCTTGGACATGGCCCCGGCTCCCTATGCACATCCCCTCTCCCCTCCGCAGCCCACCCGCCTCTGCCCCCCCGAGGCCGCCGCCGCTGCTCCTGCTCCTGCTCCAGCCGCCGCCGAGCTGCATCCCCCGCCCCCTGCGCCTCACGGGCTCCCGGGGAGGGCGACGACACCCGGGAGAGGGACCCAGCGAGAAGCACAGGCGAGAGGCGGCGACCCACGGGCTCGCGGCCCCGGCACAGCTGGAGGCCGGTCACGTGGCCTCCAGCCCCAGAGCCTGGGAGCCGGCCGGTGGCCACGGACGCGGGAGGGCACGCTCCCTCTCCCACCCCCTACCCGCCCCCCCGCCCGCCCCGCGCGCGCTGAAGCTGAAGTTGAAGCGGCGGCCATGTCGACTGTGGGAACGGAGCCTTTTCATCCCGGCCGCGAGAGCCCTCTTCTGCTCTGGATACAGCCCCGGTAGCTGAAGCCAGAGTGTGGCCATGTCTAGTATGGGCAAGGTCCTATCCCAGAGTGGGAAGTCCGCTGGATTGGTTTGTGGCTGTTTAGCTTGGAGCTAGGGGAAGGGAGGGAGAGTAGAGAGGATTGGACTCTGCCGAGTCGCAGATAGCGCCCCTGCCGCGAGTACAAAAGCTTTGGAAAACTTGTGGAAATCCCACAGCGGCAGCCCGGGAAGAAAAGTACCGGTACCCAAGGATCTAAAAAGCCCTATCACAATGGCCTGGAGGTAGCGCGGTGTTAGAGGCGGCTCAGGAGGAGCAAACGGAAGTTAACAACGGATACTTAGCGGGCCCGAGAGTGGCCCTGAGGGGCACAGCTATTGTCGGGAGCCCCAGCACCCCATCATTATCCCTTGGGCCCCAAAATGCTGGAAAAGTGCTTCCCATCTAGCTAATGAGCTAGTCTCCTGCACAAATGCACACGCCCAATTCTCGGAAGGAACAATAGCCCCAGTGCTGTTCAGCTTTGTCTCCGCTGAGGAGCAAAGCATCTACGTGTGGTTTGTGGAGAGCTCTCCGCGCCGGTCTCAACAGCGCTCTACCTTCCTTTATTTGTGTGATCATCCACACCGCCTGGCCTAGGGGCCCGGGACCTGGGCTGGCACTCATTCATTCATTTCATAAGCACTCTTTGCGTTCTTAGTGTCTGTGAGAGGAAGACAAGAGTTGTTGGGCAAAGAGCACTGGTCTTGGACTCAAAAGACTGAGTACTTGATGGTAGCAGAAGATGATGGAATGAATGAACACGAAGATAGGGCTAGCCCTTTTCAGTAATAAGTGATCCAAGACAACTGCAAGAGACTTGGGATTTCTCCTCCAGAGAGAGAAATATGGGAACAACTGAAACTATTTTGACTTTTGTTGTTGTTTCTTTTTCTTTCTTGTGGTTTGTCCCGTTTGTTCTGATTTTTCTTTCACAGCCTGACTAATATGGAAATGTTTTAAATGATTGTACAGGTATAACCTGTACCAGATTACTTGCCGTCTTGGAGAGGAGGAAGGGGAAAAGGGAGAAAAAATTTGGAACTTAAAATCTCACAAAAACTCAAATGTTTAAAACTCTCCTTACATATAGTTGGAAAAATAAAATACTATTGAGGAACAAAAGACTGCATTATTGTTCTGGCTCTAGCATTTTCTAGGTGGACCCTTTGAAAGGGTGGGGGATCTTGCTTTACCTTGGAGAAGAGTAGATTTGGTAGATCAAGAGAAATTCATGTATTTCACATGATAGCCTTAAAATAGTAGAAGAGGGCTGGGTTTTGTTTTATTTGGCCAAAGAAGGCAGAACTGGAAATAATGGTTTGCAGAAATAAATTTAGACTTGATCTAAGGGAACGATAATATATGTAAAGATTTTTGCAAATTGTAAAATTCTATGTAAATGGCAGTTGTTGTTGTCATTCCTAACAATTTGAGCAGTTCTGCAGTGAAATGGGCCACTTCCAGAAAAAGCAATTTCCTTTTTGTTAGAGGTCTTTAAGCAAAAGCTAAAAGATCATTTGTTAGCTAATAAAGGAAATTCCCCCACAAGTTCGGGTTGGGTCAGGTGGTTTCTGACATTCCTTCTCATAAGCTTCCAAGAATCTATGACATCAAGCCAGAAAAGCATCCAAGACGGTTCCAGGAGCAGAGTGCCTATTGGTCAAGAACTAGCCAAGTAAAATACGAAATAGTTATTCACTAGAGAATCACCACTTAATTAATGTTTTGGCCCCTGCTACTCCAAATAAAATGGAAGATCTTTCAAAGTATTGATATTAAAATGTATTATTGTTGTTACTACTACCATCACTACTACCACTATAACTACTACTAGAGATGCTTCTTTGAAGAAAGTAAAAATTGAGTTGGACCTTAAAGAATGGATAAAAATTGAAAATGAAGAGGTAATAGGGAAAGGCATTTCAAGCTAGGGAAATGGTATAAGTAGAAGTTAACACTGGGAAAGATCAGCGCTGCATGTTGGGAAACAATGAGAAAACCACCAAATCCAGAATAGGACTTATATGGATTTTTGAAATTACTCCTATAATTAATGAGACACCATTTTTAAAAATATGTATTTTTAAAGTTTTTTATTTTGTAAAACCTTGTGTTCCAAATTTTTTTCCCTCCCTTCCTCCCCTCCCCTCCCCTAGACAGCAAGTAATCCAATATATGTTAAACATGGGGACACCTTTCATAAAGGAATTATAGTTAGACATTGATTCATCTAAAAGAAATATTGGAGAATTTTAGTGAGCTACAAACAACATATGTCAACAATGTAATAAGAAGATAGCCAAGAAAACTAATAAATCTTAAACTGTATTAAGGGAGTCATAGTTCCCAGGAATAGAGAGATGATAGCTGTGCTCTAATCTGCCCTGGTCAGATCTCATATGCAGTAATACATTTCGTTCTGGCCACCATACCCATTGCTAAAATCTGAATAGCTTATCCAGTATTGGAACTCTACAAATCAGGGTTAAGTTAAGATCCTAGAAAGGGCATTCTTGTTCAGATAAGTTAAATATATGATTTTTGAGGTCCCTTCTCATTTTGAGATTTTTTGATTCTGAGACATTGTTTTACATATTTTTTTCTGGAGCAGAGAAACTAGAACAACTGGAGGGTCTGGGACTCAAATTACAAAAGTTTCTAACAGCCTTCAAGGAAGTATGGATAATCATCTCCAAACATTCCCTAAAATATGCAAAGAAAGTTCACAGTCTCTGTAAATGTTTGCTTCCCTCATATTTTTTTTTTCTTACAGCTCCTTTTAGAACATAAAAAAGGAATTTGCCAACAGAAGGAACTAAGATTAGCTCTACAGAGGGGAAAATGAATATAAGTTTAGAGACTTAGCATTATCTGAATTAAACAAATACCTTAAAAAGGGACAACAAAATCATTATAATACCTTTAGGACTCCTCTTTGAGGATACAGTTAAAATGAATTAATAAACATAATTGACTTACCTCAGTGACTCTGGATTAGATATTGAAGAGATCATAGATTTAAATATGGAAGTGATCCTATGAAAGTCCTTATTATATATCTGCATTCATTTAAGGCACCTGTAGATTATATACTATGTTAATACTGATTGATAAGAGTTCCAGTATTGGATAAGCTATTCAGATTTTAGTAGTAGGTTAAAACAAATTTGGAAACCTAATAAAAAGATTCACTTCTGCCCACCCCAGTAATTCCAAAGTTCTAATAAAGATAAAAATTAAGTCCCCTTCCATTAGAGCCCATGTTCATATGACTTTCCATCATAATACATCAGTCAGATTGAAGCCTTTGTTCAACTCCAGAACTTTAAGAATTTGATTATAATAAGTACAAATTACTTACTTTTTTTCCATTTCCATGAACTTACAGTTCCAAAGATATATTCAACTATGTATCTGCACATGTATCAACACATGTATCTGCATCTTTCATCAAAACATTGTGTTCAACAGACTGGTTCTATTTGCTAAAAACTTTTGCAAATGACACAGGATTAATCAACAAGCATTTATTATGAGTTTACTAAATGCTTTATATTATTTATATTATATATTATATATATATATATAACATATATATAATATATATTATATTATATATTATTTATATTATGCTAAGCAGTTGGGAATACAATGAAAGCAGATACTTCTCTCAAGGAATTTATATTTTAATGGGGGAATCATTTAAAGTGGTAGACCATTCTGTCTAATCAATACCATCTTTCCCAAGATCCAACAAACTTTTTAGATATTTCCCCCAAAAAAATTATTTTCCACTTCATGTTCACAATAATGTCCTTATTCTAAGACAAGAATCTAAAACAATGACTCAATTCAAGCAAGAATTCAAACTCAAGTCATCTGTGTCCTTTATAACTATATTATCTCTACTATAGAATCCATGTTCAACATCTATTAGGGGACCAGTGTGTTCTTTCAGTAAAGGACTTATGGTATCAGAGCCACCAACAAGCTAGTGATCTATGATAAGGTTTTAACTTACTGATTCTTGGCAAAGTGACGTGCGAAATGAACTTTACTTGGATAAGCCAGAATAAAAGAGAATTAACTGACCCTGAAAAAAGACTTTTCAGACTATTTTGTTCTGTCCCATCTAACTAGAACCATGCCAGAAATTACTTAGAGGTAATTGTAATTAGCCCCATTCTGAACATTAATTACAGACTCAAAATCATCTACTCTAGATGCTAAGATAGGCCCAACAATGCTCTATATGTTTATCATCTACTGGGCTACTGATTACATGTGGTCACTCTAATTACCAGGGTAGTTAGTTTTATGCCCACAAGTCCTGTCTATTAAGACATAGAAAGGCAGTAATTTGCAATAGTAAATTAAATCATGGATCACTGAAGCATTGAAATGGCTATTTAGTGACAGAAAAGATGTTTCTCACAATTATAATTCCAAAAGATTAATGTAAAATATGCTGCCCATATCCTGATAGAGAGATGATGTACTTAGAGTACAGACTGAGACTTTTTTTCCTTTGACATGACAAATGCAGGAATTTAAACAGGGGTTTGTTTTGCTTGCTTTTTCAATGGGGACAAAAGAAAGTAGAAGCAAAAGAATGCAAATGTAAACATAATATAAAACTAAATTCTAAAAATACATGTGTGTATGTGTGTGTGTGCATATTATAATTTCATCAGTGTTGGAAAGTTCAAAAGATTGAACGCCCTCTTCCTAGACTTTCTCATCAATGTAAGTCAGCTACTATTCTGCAATTTAATCTTAGATGTGTGTTTAGGGCCCTGAGAGGTTGTCATTGCCCAGGATCACCCAGATTATCTGTATCAAAAACAATTTTTCCACTTTATTCTTACTGACTCCAAAATTGGCTCTCATTATCATGTATTTAAAAAATCACTTGTATCTACTCTTTGATCTGTGAAGTCTTTGAATGGCTTTTGGCCAAAGAAGGTAGGAAGGGAAAGCAAGGAGGGAAAAAAGATGTAGCAGCCAGGAAAAAAAATAATGCTCTCTTGGAATGAATTAAGAGAGTCATAGTGTCCTATATAAGGAAAATAATAGTTTTCCTATATTCAGATTTTGTTAGACAACATCCAGAATAGTGTGTTCCATTCTGGATACATTTTAGAAGAATCATACACACGCTAAGAGATTTGGAAATCATGCTGTAATGGAATCTATTTGAAAGAATAAGGGATAATTAGTCTGGAGAAGAAAAGTAAACTATAAGTTGTTTTTAAGTATTTGAAGGACTATCATATGGAAGAGAAATTAAATTTAAGTTTTAGCCCCCACCTATTGCAAAAAGGGGAATAAAGATTATTTGAGGGGGAAGAATAGGAGAAGCCAGAGAAATAAAGGAAGGCTGCCTGTTAGAAATGGCACCTATGAAGAGCCTTAAAGGAAAATGGGGTGTCTGAAACACACACACACACACACACACACACACACACATACACACAGAATACATTCTAATTATATGTGAATTCAGACAAGAGAAGGCATGTTGAATTCAGATAACAACTTGTAGTCCAAGTTGACTCAAACATAGTTTCCTTGATAGGTAGTAATGTAAAATAAATATCCCTGTACCAGTCATCACTATGCTCTCACTAACTTGGATTCACGTTCAGAAAGGATACTCTTTAGTAAGTATTATATCACATGGCTTAAGCCTCTATTCTCATGTGAAATGGGGAACCTTTAAGGTCAAATCAGTTCTGGATATTCAGTTATTACCATGTCAACAGAAACCCCAGAAAGCAGCAGTTTAGAATAACTTTTTAAAAAGGCATTTAATTGGAACATAAAAGGAAATTTCAGATATTAGAAACATTCTCAGTACACATTCCCTAAATGAATGCAATCTCATCTCCAATTGATGCAGAAGAAAACAGCATCTGTGATACTCTTGCCTCTGAAATGGAAAAAAATGGAGTCTAAACATATGTTCTCACTCTCTCTGCCTTTGTCTCTCTCTGTTTCTCTCTCTCTTTTCCTTTCCCCCACCCTCATACATGCATGCATGCACCCTTCATCGAATGCATCCTTATTACAAATCACATATCTGCAAGGGAAAAAAAGTCAAAAAGCAATTCCACCTGTCCTCCTCCTGTCCTAGCCAAATATTCACACTGTTTTAACAAAGCCTCTAGCACAGACAGTCTGAGCTTTAACATTTTTGCCCACATATTACCTGAATCTCTGTGCATACCATCTCCCAGTTTTTCAATCTCCCCATAATTCTCCTTACTCTCGATGTATCAGGAACACACAAACTTTTGAACTCCTGGTCATCACCACTGAAGATGTAACCAATGTGACTTCTCCTTCATCCAAATCAAAAATGTTTTTTACCAATAATAATCTATGTTTCTTCACACAATAGTTTTTTCACCATGGGCAGGAATTGAGACATTTAGCCTAATATCCAAGTAAGTCAAGAGACTTTTTTTTCTCAGTTTTTCATCAATAAAGTGGAGATAAAGATAATAGCTCCATCATTGTTATGAGGATCAAATGAAATAAAATATAAAAATTAACATATAAATGTTAACTATTATTACTATTATTAATTCTTATAAATTTAAGGATATAGAATATGTTGCTGTGACTAAGAGGCATAATAGTGCAAAGACAACCCTCGATCAGCAGGAATACTTTGAAGGACTTGTAATGAAAAATGCTATACATATGCAGAGAAAGAACTGATTGTATCTGAATACAGATTGAAGCATACTTTTTCTTTTTACTTTATTTTTCATGAAGGTTTTTGTTGTTGTTGTTGTTGTTGTTGTTTTTTAGTGGAAAAGACTTATGTGGAAAGGTTTTCTGCAGCCTGACTTTTATGGAAATGTTTTGCATAACTCCACATGTGTCTTCTCAATGTGGGGTATGGGGAGAGAGGAAGAGAGAGAATCTGAAACTCAAAATTTTAAAAACAAATGTTTAAAAAAAGTTTTACAAAATTAATGCAAAGAAAATTAGAAGGGAAGCAACAAACTGGGGAAACATTTTTATAGTTAAAGGTTCTGATAAAGGCCTCATTTCCAAAATATATACAGAACTGACTCTAATTTATAAGAAATCAAGCCATTCTCCAATTGATAAATGGTCAAAGGATATGAACAGACAATTCTCAGATGATGAAATTGAAACTATTTCCACTCATATGAAAGAATGTTCCAAATCACTATTGATCAGAGAAATGGAAATTAAGACAACTCTGAGATACCACTACACACTTGTCAGATTGGCTAAGATGACAGGAACAAATAATGATGAATGTTGGAGGGGATGTGGGAAACCTGGGACACTGATGCATTGCTGGTGGAGCATTCTGGAGAGCAATGTGAAATTTTGCCCCAAAAGTTATCAAACTGTGCATATCCTTTGATCCAGCAGTGCTACTACTGGGCTTATATCCCAAGGAAATACTAAAGAAGGGAAATGGACCTGTATGTGCCAAAATGTTTGTGGCAGCCCTTTTTGTAGTGGCTAGAAACTGGAAAATGAATGGATGCCCATCAATTGGAGAATGGTGAGTAAATTGTGGTATATGAATGTTATGGAATATTATTGTTCTGTAAGAAATGACCAACAGGATGAATACACAGAGGCTTGGAGAGACTTACATCAACTGATGCTGAGTGAAACGAGGAGAACTAGGAGATCATTATACACTTCAACAATGATACTGTATGAGGATGTATTCTGATGGAAGTGGATATCTTCAACAAAGAGAAGACCTAATTCAGATCCAGCTACACCCAGAAAAGGAACACTGGGAAATGAGTGTAAACTGTTTGCATTTTTATTTTTCTCCCCAGATTATTTTTGCCTTCTGAATCTAATTCTCTCTGTGCAACAAGAGAACTGGTCGTTTCTGCACACTTATATTGTATCTAGGATATACTATAACATATTTAATATGTATAAGATTGCTTGCCATCTAGGGGAGAGGGTGGAGGGAGGAAAGGAAAAAGTCGGAACAGAAGTGAGTACAAGGGATAATGTAAAAAATTAGCCAGGCATATGTTCTGTCAATAAAAAGTTATAATAAAAATAAAATAAAATAAAATAAAAATGTTTTACATATAAATGGGAAAAATTCAATATTGAAAAAAAAATTTTTAAGGTTTAAAAAAGAACTCCAGATCAGGTCACAGGACCTGCCTATGTAATCTTTAGCAATTTATTTAACCTCTCTGGGTCTCAGTTTGCTCATCTCTAAAATAGAGAAGTTTAACTAGATAACATCCAAGGTCCCTTCCAGTTCTAAATATATGTACCAGGACTACTCAGACAATCAAGGTAGCCAAAGGCCATTGGGGAGAATCCAAGAGGGGAAACAAAGAAAGCTTTTCTCTCATCTTTATTGTAAGACTACCTAGGTACATAAGATACATAAGGAAGAATCAAGGTCAAAGAAATTATTAAAAATATTATTTACTCTCACTACTTATCTTATCAGTAGATAAGAAACTTCTCATCTAGTATGTTCACAAAAGAGAACAGTTGTCCAAGGAACCAGATTGGCCTGGTTGGAAGGGGATATGGCAGTGGTTTGTGAGCAAATTCATTTAACTGTTTATAATGTCAAACAGGTACCCTACTAGATCTATATGGCTTCATATCATGCTTTATCTTCCATAGATTCATTCACCAGGAAACCTGGGCCTACCCAGAAATTTTGGCATATGCCTTGGTGCTGCCCCTTTCTCCCCTCCTGAAACAGCATTCCACCACCACTCCACTCCTACTTTCAATCTTTCATCCTTAGAACAGTGATCAAATCAATACTATCCTTACTACTAGAAAAAGTATTACCATTCACTGGCTTGTGGCTCCAATCAGAGCTAATCTCTCAATCTCTAAGCCAAAACTCCCTTCCTGGCCACTACTCCTTACGTGTATTATTTCTCCTTATGAGGATGCAAGTTTCTGGAGGGTATGGATTGTCTCTGGACTTTATTTGGATCTCCAGTATCTATTATGGTATCAGGCTGTTGTGACCACATTAGTACCCTGGATATCTTAGACTCAGCCGGAGTTGGGATAAGCAAAAGTCTTTATTATTGGTCTTTTTAGGGTCACCATCAGGGGATTAAATATAGGAATCTCCATACCTCCTTCCTCTCTCTCCACCGACAAAGAATGATCCTGCTTGTCTTACTCCACCCTCTGATCTCTCTCTCCTTCTCTCTCCACACCCACAGATCGAGCCAGCACAGAATTGAGTAGGATCATCATATATTAATAGAGAATTGTCCAATTGGTAATTAGCCTTAAGTGCTAGGTTATCTTGCGTTAAGTGCATCTGCTCAGAGTTTCAGCCCTTTACATCAGGCACATAGTAAGGGTTTAATAAGTGGTGAAGTTTTTTTTTTTCATTTATTCAACAGAAACCTTAAAATGAAAAGTTTATCTTTAGATTCTCTTACTGTTTTCTTTACCTATCCACCAACAGTGAACTGTGAACCTTCCTTTAGAAAGCCTTAAATATGACATAGTCCAATGTGTTGAATATGGAACACTTTCCTCATTGATTATTTTGAATCCTTCAATTATGAATCTCACCTTGCTGTTAGTAAAGGAGACTTAGTTTCTCCTTTAAAGAGGTACATGTGGTATAATCTATAATCATATTACTTACTGTCTCTGGGAGAGAGGGGGAAAAAATTTGGAACTCAAAATCTTTCAAAAATTGTTTTTACATGTAATTAGAAAAAATAAAATACTATCAAATTTTAAAAAGCAAAACAACAACAACAACAAAGAGGTTCATATATTTAAAAGAGCAAAGATTCTAGAAGAACATTCATGTATTCAAAAGAGCAAAGATTATAGAAGGAACTGCCGTGATTAATGTTAAGCATCCCAGGAGAAAGAGCCCTTAATGTAACAATAAGTGGTTACTGTGAATTCCACCTTGTGATAAACACTTCAGGGAGTTGGAAAGATAATTATAACTTGGGCCCCACCTTCAAAGCATTAATGATCCAAGATTTTTGGACACTCATCAAAGTTGTTTGTCCTTCATTCTCAAAGAAGACCATGACATTAGGGAAGTGATGCCATGACATACAAGACACTGAAGCTTAATAAAAAAAGTTAGGAATATATTAAAAGGCTCCAAAGGATTACATTTTTCAGAAAACAAGAAAAAAACAATTTTTAAAAAAGCAAAAACTCCATCTAGGCAGGGACAGGATGTCTCATTTAAATCTTAGGGGAGAAATGGAGCTCTCTCAAGATCTAAGTAACAAAGAGCTGAGTAGAGATGTGAGGATGCAGCAGGCAGCTAAATAGCCCAGGAAACCATCTGACATTTATAAAGCACAGCAGTTATCCTGACAGGCTCCTAGATTCCTTTGCAAATTAAGTTACAAAGAAGAGAGAGATGAATACCCTAAACTAGAAATGAGCAGAGACAGCTGCACAATGCATAAGCTTAGCAAATAAAAGGAGACAGAAGGTCGATGCTGCCCAGGACCAAGAACTCACCTGTATCCTGGTGTCTGCCTCAGTAATGACAGTTCCTTCCAGAAAGTGAATTTATATTGTGCAGTTGAGTACTATGTAAACCACAGCCTAAAACCTGAGAGAAATTTCTAGAATGATTAATTCTTCCTCTGCTAATGTCCTGCTCCAATACCTCAATGGAAATGAGCTTGACCCTGGACTCTCTAATGCTAAACCAGTGGAACTCAATTACTTATAAATCCTACCAAACTTGAAAGTCTTTGAGTACAGGCCCAGTGATATGCTACATGCTACATGGCATCCGAGGACAAGTCTCATTCAGCGAATCGCAACATGAAATTGTCCACAAGGTGATCAATTTTTCAACAATAATTCTTGAAAACAATATCCTAAATCATAGAGGGAACATGATCTGCAGCCATGCAGGGAATACCTATATCAATGAAATCACAGCTCTTTGAAGTGCCATATATAAAGATTAACTACTCTTAGGAAGGAACCTGAAACAAACCCTATATAACACCTTCAAATAAGTAAGATTATCAATATCATCCTATAATCATCAAGTTTTTCCTGAGTGTTTGATAAATTTAGACCTACGAAGTAACCAGAGAAATACATAAAATTATCGACTAAAGTGCTAAATAGTATATAATAAGTTAAGATGATATAAGATAGGAAATGAGGAAATCAAATTATCACTTTTTGCAGATGACATGATGGTATACTTAGAGAACCCAAAAGACTCTGCTAAAAAGCTATTAGAAATAATTCAGAATTTTAGCAAAATTGCAGGATACAAAATAAATCCACATAAATCCTCAGCATTTTTATACATTAACAACACAATCCAACAGCAAGAGATACAAAGAGAAATTCCATTCAAAATAACAGTCAATAGTATAAAATATTTGGGAATATATCTACCAAAGGAGAGTCAGGAATTATATGAGCAAAATTATGAAACACTTGCCACAAAAATAAAGTCGGATTTAAATAATTGGAAAGACATTCAGTGCTCTTGGATAGGCCGAGCGAATATAATTAAGATGACAATACTCCCTAAACTAATCTATTTATTTAGTGCTATACCAATCAGACTTCCAAGAAACTATTTAAATAACCTAGAAAAAATAACAACAGAATTCATATGGAACAACAAAAGGTCGAGAATTTCAAGGGAAGTAATGAAAAAAAAAATTAAGTGAAGGTGGTCTAGCTGTACCTGATCTAGAACTATATTATAAAGCAACAATCACCAAAACCATTTGGTAAAGGCTAAGAAATAGACTAGTTGATCAGTGGCATAGCTTAGGTTCACAGGGAAAGATAGTGAATAAAAATAGCAATCTAGTGTTTGACAAACCCAAAGATCCCAAATTTTGGGATAAGAATTCATTATTTGACCAAAACTGCTGGGAAAACTGGAAATTAGTATGGCAGAAACTAGGCATGGACCCACATTTAACACCACATACTAAGATTAGATCAAAATGGGTCCAAGATTTAGGCATAAAGAACGAAATCATAAATAAATTGGAGGAACATGGGATGGTTTACCTCTCAGACTTGTGGAGGAGGAAGGAGTTTGTGTCCAAGGGAGAACTAGAGAGCATTATTGATCACAAAATAGAACATTTTGATTACACCAAATTAAAAAGTTTCTGCATAAACAAAACTAATGCAAACAAGATTAGAAGGGAAGTAACAAATTGGGAAAACATTTTTACAGTTAAAGGTTCTGATAAAGGCCTCATCTCCAAAATATACAGAGAATTGACTTTAATTTACAAGAAATCAAGCCATTCTCTAATTGATAAATGGTCAAAGGATATGAACAGACAATTTTCAGATGATGAAATTAAAACTATTTCCACTCATATGAAAGAGTGTTCCAAATCACTATTGATCAGAGAAATGCAAATTAAGACAACTCTGAGATATCATTACACACCTGTCAGATTGGCTAAGATGACAGGAACAAATAACGATGAATGTTGGAGGGGCTATGGGAAAACTGAGACACTGATGCATTCATTGTTGGTGGAGTTGTGAAAGAATCCAACCATTCTGGAGAGCAATCTGGAATTATGCCCAAAAAGTTATCAAAATGTGCATACCCTTTGACCCAGCCATATTACTACTGGGCTTATATCCCAAGGAAATACTAAAGAAGGGAAAGGGACCTGTATGTGCCAAAATGTTTGTGGCAGCCCTTTTCATAGTGGCTAGAAGCTGGAAGATGAATGGATGTCCATCAATTGGAGAATGGTTAGGTAAATTATGGTATATGAATGTTATGGAATATTATTGTTCTGTAAGAAATGACCAACAGGATGAATACACAGAGGCTTGGAGAGACTTACATCAACTGATGCTGAGTGAAACGAGCAGAACCAGAAGATCATTATACACTTCAACAATGATACTGTACGAGGATGTATGCTGATGGAAGTGGATATCTTCAACATAGAGAAGAGCTAATCCAATTCCAATTGATTAATGATGGACAGAATCAGCTACATCCAGAAAAGGAACACTGGGAAATGAGTGTAAACTGTTATTTTTACCTTCTGAATCCAATTCTTCCTGTGCAACAAGAAATTTGGTTCTACACACATATATTGTATCTAGAATATACTGTAATATATTTAACATGTATAAGACTGCCTGCCATCTGGGGGAGGGGGTTGGGGGAGGAAGGGAAAAAAATCTGAATAGAAGTAAGTGCAAGGGATAATGTTGTAAAAAATTACCCATGCATATGTTCTGTCAAAAAAAAAGTTATAATTATAAAATAAAATAAAAATTAAATAATTAAAAAAAAGATGATATAAGAGGTCAGAGACAAAAATACTTAAGGGAAATATTTCATGTCTTCAAATATACTATTGCACAAATTAATGTATGCTGTGAAGCCATTCCAGAGTGGCAAACTTTATTAGCAATGACTCCAAATTTTACACATGGGTCTCCATTAAAGATAACCAGACTATTACATAATTGGTGATGGATTTTTGAAGAAAAGGTTCTAAAGTTCCTCTTAAAAGACCAACTATCTTTACAGATGCATACAAACATAATATTTGTGCTGTATACTCTCATGACTTAACTATAAAGAGAGTAGTCAGAATTCCTTTTTAGTCCACTTAGCAGAATGAATTGTATGCAATCATTTTAGCTCTTACTTATTATCCAGGATATGTAATATAATATCTGATTCAGCCTATTCAGTAGGTGTGATACAAAGAATTGCCACAGCCCAAATAAAATTTGTAGCCTCTAATATATATCAGCTCTTTAAGGAACTTCAAAAGCAAGTGAGAAAGCATCCAGGTAAGATTTATATCTTGCATGTCCACTTTCATAATGGATTTCCAGGTCCTATTTTTGGTGGTAATTCAAAGGCAAATAGCCTTCTAACCATGTTGGCCAATACTCTTTTATTTCAAGAAACCCAAGAATCTCATTTTAAATATCATCAGGCTGATTGAGCTTTATGTTTACAATTTGGAATAACAAGAGAGGAAGCTAGGAGCATAGTAAAAGCCTGTACAGCCCTCATTCCTTTCCATATTCCTACACTCCCTCCAGGGAAGAACCCTTGTGGTTTGAGACCCAATGAAATTTGGCAAATGGATGTGACCCATTATAAATCTTTTGGTCATCTGTCTTTTATCCATATTGTGGTAGACACCTTTTCAGGATTCACTTTTGCAATACCAGCAGCAAAAGAGATAGCCAAGTGGTCACTGAATTCCTTATACAAGCATTTGCAATTATGAGTGGGCCACAAGCAATAAAAACAGACAATGGACCTACATATACTTCTAAACATTTTGCACACTTTTGTGCATGGTATAAGATTTTATATATCACTGGCATATCCTTTAATCCTCAAGGAAAAGCAATAGTAGAGAGGAGACATTAAGACAGAGACATCAAGACATTCCTCCAAAAACAAAAGAAAGGGGGAGCCACAAGTATCCCTAGAGAACTTCTAAATCTAGCTCTTTATACTATTAAATTCTTGATTTTTGACAAAGATGCACAGGCTCCAGCAAACAGGTTTTATAACCCACTGGAAGGGCAGTGTACAGTGCGGGCAGCTCCACTATCTTTAGATAATCACCAGGTGATGTGGAGAGACCCAGAAAGTGGTGAATGGAAGAAACCAGGTAGGTTAATTGCTATGGGGAGAGGGTTTACTTGTATCTCTACAGATGGAGAAGGAATAAGATGGGTGCCAATGAGCAGTATTTGCCTTGTCCATCAGAGAGAGATGGAGCAGATTCTTGAAACGAAGGGGAAAACCCAAGAAACATCAGGTGATTCTGTTGCTGACTGTGCCCACCACTGAAAGAGCCTGGCTGTTATGGCGTTTGACTCATGGACATAAAAAATTGTTGGACTTCAAAACCCTCAGGAATCATTGGAATCCCTAAGACATGAAAAGATTGTTGTAGGACTTCACAACCTTCAGGAATCATTTTCTTTCTCTGAGATATGATAAGACTGTTCTAGGACTTGAAAATCTCAGGAATCATTAGATTTTCTGAAATTATAAGACTGTTGCAGGATTTCAAACTCTGCAGGAATAATTGGATTCCCTAACACATAAAAAGACTGTTGCAGTACTTCAAAAACTTGTGGGGATCATTGGATTCCCTGACACATGAAGCAATGGACAATAGATTGGTTTTGGACTATCTCTTGGTTGTTGAAGAAGGCATATGTGTGACTATTATTTACATACCCTCCTTCTAGGACTTCTGGAAATTTTTTAAAACACCATGTTGGTTTATATTGATTTATATCTCTACTTACATGTACAATTCATGTTTATTACACCACATTGAGTCTACACTGGCTGTGGGGAGAGTCATCTCTCCATATATCTCTCCACATCACCTCTCCATAATAATGCCTGTATGTTATTGATATGTGCTTATGTAATACCTCCCATGCTGATGGGTTTGTGCATACCTGTTTCTAATAAGACCCTTCAGCCCAGAAACCCACCAGCAATCCCCACTTCCCTTTGGAGCTTTTCATCTCCCTTCCTGAGATGTCAGGGAAGGCAGGATCAACTCCTTTTTGTGGTTCTCACCTCCCTGAGAAGTCAGAGATGGTGTGAGCATCTCTGTTCTAAAACAAAAGAAAGTGGGAGATGTAAAAGGCTGAAACTGAGTTGATGCACTGAAGTTGGAAAATCGGGCACTTCAGGCTAATTACTGATTATACAATACTGTATTAAAATATGCTTGGAAAATGGCCCTTCCCACTATTTTGTGCTGGCCCAATCATTTCGTATATACACAGAATAATAGGAGGGACTAGAAGGTGGAGGAAGACTAGCTAGAGTCACTTTTTTGAGCAGGAGACAAAGAGCAGAGGTCACGGAGATCCTGCATGTCCATTTCCTTCATTTCTATGTCTAAAGACCAAGAATAAAGACCAAGGACTTTTGCTTATCCTGACTCTGGCTGATTCTATGGTATCCGAGGTGTTAACATGGTCATCACAATAGACCTTCAAATATTTTGATTACTGTATTTCTTATAATTGGTTTCCTTTGTAATCCTATGTATTTTATTTTATTCATTTAAGAATATTTTTCTGAGCAGAGTTCCATCGACTTCACCAGACTGCTAAAGGGGTTCATAATACAAAAAAAAAAAAAAGAATAAGGACCCCTACTTTAGCCTATCCTCATATGGCATCCATAGACTGAATTCCCTTAATAATCCTGATTTTCCTCCTCTAGATGTTCCTCAGCCTATCAACATCTTTCCTAAAATGTGGTGCCCAGAAATGAACCCAATACTTCAGATTTATTCTACTGATGGCAGAGAAAAATGTGACTAGAATTAGATTTATTCTATGGCTTCAGAGGGCAGAACTAAGATAGGTGGAAGTCATATTACAGATTTCTTCTTTATATTGATCTGTCACCAATTAACACTATCTCTTAGATTTTCCCCTTCCTCTGCACAAATACAGACTCTTCCTTTGTTCAGGTCCCCTTCTCCTCTCATAAGAATGATTTCAACAAACTCTAATTTGTGACTCTAATTCTGTGTTTCCCTACTGAAGTCTATCCAACTTACACATCATTATAAGATACATTTTCCTAAAATATGTCACTTTGTTGTTTTCTGGGTATTTCTTCTCCCTTATTGCTTCAAACATCTGTCTAATTCAGAAAAATGAGGTGTTTCTTATAATTCAACAAATCCAGTGATGGAATAAACAATTTGATTAGATAATGAGTTCCCTACCATTGGAAATATTCAGTGACTGAATGTGTCTACCTATCAGAAATATTAAAGAAGGGATTCTTGTATAAAGTAGGAAATCAGGATAGATAACCTCCCACATGCTTTAGAGGAAGAAGAACATGAACAAGAAATGAAAGTTGTTAGCATTTTTATTGTGCTTTCAAGTTTATAAAGTTTTTTTTTTTTTACATATATTACTTCATCTGATTTCATTTGTAAGGTTCTATGATTCTACTAAAAGGAACTATCAATGTGCACTAGAAAAGTTCTATAAGTTTTCATGGAGGAAATGACCACAAAATGATAGTTGGATTAACAGATAGAAATAAAGACATTCCAAACAAACAAATAAACAAAAAATAACAACTCAAATTTATTATTAATGGAGTAGTTTGGTGGTATAGTGGACAGAGTAATGAGGAAAACTCATTTTCCTTAAGTTCAAATCTGGATTCAGATATTTACTAGCTATGTGACCCTGAGCAAATCACTTAATCCTGTTTTCCCCAATTTCCTCTTCTATAAAATGAGCTGAAGAAGGAAATGCCCAATTACTGAAATATCTTTGCCAAGAAAACCCCAAATGGGGCCAGAAAGAGTAGGCCATGAAGAGGGCATAACAGAACAACAATAATAGAAATTAATACTTTATAATTTTCAAAGCACTTTCTCCTGAAGTCTTCTGAGGTATCGTCTGCTTGGAGATTAGCACTAGGAGGCAAACAAATAAGGGACAGGCTGGAACAAAGATAGGAACAAGCAATGTATTTAGAAGACAATGGAAAGGACTGGCTAGACTGGAGCTGTGGGTAGCTATTAGAAGAGAGGAAAAGATAAGGTTGAGGTAGGGTGGGGCCAATTGATATAAAGCCTGAATATCAAGCTAAGAAGTTTGGACTTAGTCTGATGAACAAGTAGCTGTCTCAGGATTGTCTCAGGAGTGATACATATTTAGGAAAATTTACCTGACAGTGATGTGCACAATGGCTTACAGCAGAAGAAGGCCAGAATCAAAGTCACTGTTGCAGTAGTCAGATGAGCAATAATCATGTACAAGAGTGGTATCAATACAATTCAGTTCAACTTGTACTTAGTAAGTGATTATTATATATCAGATATCGCACAAGACTCTGCCTTTAAGGATCTTACATACTACTAGGGGGAGAGGAAGCAATTATAAGTATAAGGCAGCAAGTATATTAATAAATCGTTTAATTTTTTTTAAATAGAGAACTCACACAGGGCAAGCTCTCGCAGTGTTAAAAAAAACAATGCAAGGAAACTCTCTAGGTCTCTCTCTTTTTAAAATTAATTAATTAAATTAAATTTTACAAAAATTTTATGCATAGGTAATTTTCCAGCATTGATAATTGCAAAACCTTTTGTTTCAACTTTTCCCCTCCTTCGTTCCACTCCTTCCCCCAGATGTCAGGTTGACCAATACATGTTAAATATGTTAAAGTATAAGTTAATTACAATATATGTATACATGTCCAAACAGTTATTTTGTTATACAAAAAGAATTGGACTTTGAAACAGTGTACAGTTAGCGGTGCCAGCCCTGGTTCTGGTGTCTTTCTACCTTTTAACCTTACTTCCAAACCCCACAATAAACCTCTTTTATCCATCTAAGTTTGCGGGTCTGTAAATTCCTTTACAGAGGACTCTTGCACTGCTACTAGACCTCATTTAACTCTGTATCCTTGCGCCGAATCCTAAGGGGTTTCAGGGGAGCTCTATTTGACTCTCTGTAACCAACCTGCCACTAGACTTCAATTAAGCCTAATTTCATTTAGATACTCCTTATCTAATTCTCATCAGTTCGAAATTGCTTTCCAGAATGGCTGGATGTATTCACAATTCCACCAACAATGTATCAGTGTCCCAGTTTTCCCACATACCCTCCAACATTCTCCATTTTCTTTCCCTGTCATTCTAGCCAATCTGACAGGTTTGTAGTGGTATCTCGGAATTGTCTTAATTTGCATTTCTCTGATTAATAATGACTTGGAGCATCTTTTCATGTGGCTAGAAATAGTTTCAATTTCTTTGTCTGAGAATTGTCTGTTCATATCCTTTGACCATTTATCAATTGAAAAATGGCTTGATTTCTTATTAGGTCTCTCTTAAGAATTTTAGAATTGATTTATGACATGAGAGACACTGGCACATACCGCCCAGCATGGTGTGCCCTCACAGGGGAAGGTGCTGTGATCTAAGAGCAAAGCAAAATTAAATTAGTTCAGAATACACATGAGATGCAAATTTAGAGAATCCACACCAAATGTTCATAGAGACTATTTGTGTCTGACCTATGGCAGAGCATTACAAGCTCATATCGGTCTGATCAGCCATGGTTGGACACACCATAACTTCATTTTAACATGTTGGTCATTTTGGTCTTCTTTGAAAGTGAAATGCAACCACCATTAATAAATACTAAATATATACAAAATAAATACAAAATAAGTTGTGTTAGTACTTGACTTCTAGGGTAGCTGGGTACAGTAAATAGAGCACTGGGTCTGAAGTCAAGAAAAATTATCTTCCTAAGTTCAAATTCGGCCTCAGACATTTATTTACCATGTGATCCTGAGCAAGTCATTTTACCCCTGTTTGCTTCAGTTTCTCATCTGTAAAATGGGGACACACTGAAGAATGGAAAACCATTCCAATATCTTTGTCAAGAAAACCTTATTCACAGTGTCTATGGGGTCACATAGATTTGTACATGACTGAATGACTAGACAATACTAAGAACTAAAGAAAGGGAAAGTCAGAAAAGGTCTCCCATAGGAGGGAGCTCCCAAACTATGCTGTGAATCAAGTTTTAGAGTTGGAATATAGGTAAGAAAGAAAAGCATTTCAGGTATGGAGAACAGCTTGGATAAAAGTCTTGAGGCAAGAGATGACATGCAATGAATGAAAAACAGAGAGAATGGCCATGAGAGTAAGGGACAAGGTACAAACCTGAGAGATTAAAGAATAAGTCCTTGCTGTACCAGGTAAATATCAGTGCTGTTTTTCCCACATGGCAGGAAATATCCTAAGATAGCCATACCTGAACTGTACCATTTAGTTCTCAGACTCCCCACCTCTGGCCTTTAGATTAACTTGATTTCATCCATTTGAACTTTATAGATTATGATTACTATTCTAATATGGGCTGAGAAACCAGATAGTTGATAATGCTGATTTCAGAACAAGAGTTTAAAAATAATACCAAGGGGTACCATAGGGATATGTACCATAACATTTTCAAGCATGAAGGAAAGAACCCTATTTATTGGAGCATTATCTAATACAGCCAAATTCCTATATGACAAATTAATCATTCAACATACCTTTAATAAGTTTCTACTCTGAGCCAATTATTGTACTAGGAGACTGGAGATACAAATACAAAAAACAGTTCCTTAAAAGCAGGAATAATTTCTATTTGGAAAAAAAAAAAATTATGTACATGAGTAAGTAAATGCAGGACAAATACAAAATAAATATAAATTGATCTGGATGGAAAACTGAAAACTAAAAAAAATTAGGAATGGCTACTAGCCATCGGTATTTAACTCATACTTCAGTTAAACTTTGAAAGGAGAATGAATGTCCAAGAGGCAGAAATGAGGGGGAAGGCATTCTAGGCATGAGGAAAAGCCTAGATAAAAGCAAAGACATGAAAGATAGAATATCTTAGGTAAACAGGCCAGTTTTGTAAAGTATAATCAAAGGAGACATACCAATTATAAAAGTGACTTATGAAACTGGTAGGAGCAGGAAGCTTGCATTAGTTGATCTCTGAAGTCTCTCCTAACTTTAACATTCTCAAATGAATTAGTCATGAGGCTAGAGACTCTGCCTTTTTTTCCCCATTAATTAATTAATTAATTTTTAATACACATTGCTTTATGAATCATGTTGGAAAGAAAAATCAGAACAAAAGGAAAAAATCATGGGCGAAAGGGAAAAAAAAAAAGAAAAAAAAAAAAAGAAGTGAACTGATTTACATTCAATCTCCACAGTTCTTTTTCTAGGTGCAGATGGCATTTTCTATCCAAAGATTGGGATTGTCTTGGATCACTGAACCACTGAGAAGAACCAAGTCTTTCATAGTTGATCATCACACATTCTTGTTATTGTGTACAATATATTCCTGGTTTTGTTTGTTTCGCTCAACATCAGTTCATGTAAATCTTTCCAGACCTTTTTAAAAATCCGCTCATTGTTTTTTATAGAACAATAATATTCTCAGATTAACAGAAGAGGAAATAAATTGCTTAAATAGTCCCATTTTAGAAAAAGAAATTGAACAAACCATTAGTGAACTCCTTAAGAAAAAATATCCAGGGCAGGATGGATTTGCCAGTAAATTCTACCAAACTTTTAAAGAACAATTAATTCCAATACTATGTAAACTATTTGAAAAAATAGCTAAAGAAGAGTCCTGCCAAATTCCCTCTATGACACAAATACAGTACTAATACCTAAACCAAGAAGAGCCAAAACAGAGAAAGAAAATTACAGATCAATCTTCCTAATGCAAAAAATTAAATAAAATATTAGCAAAAAGACACAGTTTTAATTATGTCTCCTATAAAAGTATAGCATGATGTTTTGATCATATTGGGGTCTAATAAATGATAATAAAATGAAAAAATGGTTTTGAAGATTGTAAAAGCTTACATTTAGCTAGCATTTTAAAGAATACAAAGGGCTTTCTATACCAAAATTCTACAAGAATTTCATTATATCCATTTAATAGATGAAGAGAATGAATCTCAGAGAGGCTAAAGCACTACTGTATTCAAGACAAGATGGCTACCTCTCTGTGTCAGTATTATACTAAGTGAACAAACTATAGAATATGTATATAATGGAATATTATTGTGAGGAAGGATAGCCAGATGGTGCCATAGTAGATAGAGTGCTGGACTTGGAATCAGGAAATCTCATCTTCCCAAATTCAAATCTAGCCACATATATTTGCTGACTATGTGATCCTGAGCAAGTCATTTCACCCTATTTGTTTCAGATTCTTCATCTATAAAATGAACTGGAAAAGGAAAAGACAAACCAGTATCTTTATCAAGAAAATCCCAAATAAAATCAAGAGAAGTCAGACATAGCTGAAACAACTGAACAAGGGCAAACATAAATAAACATGGGAAAGTTTGTATGAACTGATACCTAGTAAAAGAAGAGAATCATGAGAACAATATACACGAATATGAATATGAAATTTCATATGAAATGAATATGAAAATTTTAAAATAAATACTGCATGAAACCAAATGTTAAACAATTATAACCACCAGTATTGATTCTGGGGAAAACATGAGGAAATATATTTCCTTCTTTTCTTTTCTTTTTCTTGTTTTTAATTTATTTATTGTGTTAAATATAAAATAAGGAAAAATGATATAAAAGGAAAGGCAGAAAATAAAAATAAAACAAAACAAAACAGAACAGAACATTATGATGTGCACAGCAGAATATCAGAGAGGATTCAATAACAATAAATTTCCATTTCAAGAAAGTATATATGATAAAAGAAGAAATTATCTTCATGAGTGTCCATCTTGTCTTTGCTTCCTTGTAGATTGTTCTTTTATTCTCTGGTGTGCACTTTTTTACTTTATTCTTTTTTTTCCCCTTTCCCTTCACCTTCCCCAGGTAAGCTATAGTTAAGCACAGATATATTTACATATACATACATACATCATGCATATTCATATCCACCCACATACATGTAATGTATGTAAGTCTATATACACACATACATAAAACTATATACATATGTACCTACATATACTCATTTATATATACACACATATTTACCCATATGTAAACATGCATCTAAAACAATATTAGTATGAATAGAATTCTCTCTTGATTGAATCTTTAAGTTGGACTTTGTCTAAGATTAATAATTACTAGTCCTACTTTTTTTTCCTAATAAATTCTACTCCTGATCCTTGTTGTAGTGTTTGTGTATATCTCTTTTTTCCTAACCCTGCTAATTCTCCTGCTTTAATTCTATTCCTTAACTTTCCTTGCTATTACTTAATCTCCCATGGATCCCTCCCTTGTATTTTTTCCCCACCTATATTTCCTCTTTTCCACAGAAAGATGGGCAAAACTAGATTTGGAATGCCACATATATTGTTGAGTACTTTGTGTCAATTGGTTTTGCTTAAGCATTTTTTTCTTTTATAGTGGAAGAATCATGGTGGTGGTACATAGAAATGATTGATGTGGTAAAGGGCCAAAGAAAGAAAGAAAGAATTGATGTAAAAATAATAGGATCAATACAACTTTTTTTTAAGACCATTTTATTTTGCACATATTCTGTGATAGAAAAGATTCCCACAGTGGCTGTTTATTTTTATCTCACCACTTATAGTGTAATTTTCACCCATTCTGTAAGTTTGGGCAGAGCCTGAATTTAGCAACCAAGAGTACAAAGAGAATGTTTATCCTCATTTAAGTCTCCATTTCTCATGATTCACTGCTGTCAATTGAAAATAGGGAATCAGGAAAGGATGGCACTTCTGTGGTAGAAAGATGTATATAACTTACCCTTAATTAGCAAAGGCCTACTGGCCTTTGCTATCATCATTCAATAATTTGTTTCTCTTTTCTAGGCAATGGTTTCATAAATGGGCTCCTCCTACTTCATTTTCTTTCTTTTTCCTAATGGGGTCTGATGGCCCCATATGTACCATATGATGACCCCATATGCAGCATATGTAGGATGATTGTCTCTAGGGAAATACAAAAAAATTTAGTAGAAGCAGGAGAATTTATTAACTACAAACAATAAATAGATGAGAAATCACAGGAACAAAAGAAATCAATCAACAAGCACTTATTAAGTAATGATTATGTGCCAGAATCTGTACTAATTGCTGGGAATATGAAGAAAAAGCAAAAATAAACAAAAAACAAATCCCCTGCCCTCAAGGAGCTTACATTCTAACAGTAGAGACATGTATATAAGTTAGGACATACAAAATATATGAGATGGAAGATGATCCTAGAAAGCATTGTGCCAATAGCTGGGATGAAAGTGGGAAGATAAAGAGATACCTTCTAGGAGAATTCTGGAAAGAGGGCAGAATAGGTCAGAAAATTCCAAACTCTTCACCTTCTCCAACAAGCAAAACAAAATTATACTTCAGGACAAACATAGACTGGTGAAAGACAAAGAAGATTTGGATGGGACAAGGGTCCTCCTGGGACAGCAGAAGAACATCCAAAGAAAGACTCCAGGTCCAGGGAATGTGAAACATCTTATAAGAAAAACGATAGGTTTGGAGAGCAGATTAAGAAGAATAATTGGACTACCTGGAAGCTGTGGACAGAAAAGATACAAAAATACAATATAAGACATAATCAAAGAAAATTATCCTGAAGTGATGAAACAAGAAGGGAAAGGACAAATAGAAACAAACAAACAAACCACCTCAGAGATCCTACAAAGAAAACATATAGGAACATTATTGCTAAATTAAAATAAAAAAAAAAACAGATCACAGAGAAAATTTTATAAGAAATAAACAAAAATAAATAAAATGTGCTGGAGCTACATACAATAAGAATTGTACAGGATCTATCAGCAGCAACAATAAAAGACTGAGGATTTGAAATATTACATATTTATAATCAAAAGAACTACTAGAGTCATGGCCAAAAATATTAAATCTGAAAAAAAAAAAAAAAGTTTTCTTGTCAAGTTTTACTTAGTTCTTTTTTCTTTTTTTCTTATTATTTTAGTAGTATTTTATTTTTCCAAATACATGCAAAGATAGTTTTTAACATTTATCTTTGCAAAATCTTGTGTTCCAAATTTTTCTTCCTCTCTCTTCCTCCCCTTAAGACAGCAAGCAATCCAAAAAAAGGTTAAACGTGTAATTCTTCGAAACCTATTTTCCATATTCATCATGTCATCCAAGAAAAATGTGATCAAAAAGGAAAAACAATTGAGGAAAAAAAAACCAACAAGCAAAACAACAACAAAGGTGAAAATACTATGCTTTAATCCACATTCAGTCTCCATAGCTCTCTGGATGTGGATGACTCTTTCCATCACAAGTCTATTGGAATTGCCTTGAATCACCTCATTGTTGAAAAGCATCAAGTCCATCACAGTTGATCATCACATAATCATGTTACTGTGGACAATAGTCTCTTGGTACCATTCACTTCACTTAATATCAGTTCATGTATGTCTTGAGATTTTTCTGAAATCATTCTGCTCCTCATTTTTTATAGAACAATAATATTCTATTACATTCATATATCATAACTTATTCAGCCATACCCCAAATGATGGTCATCCATTCACTTAATAAAGAGAACAAAATTAAGCATAATACTGAGAGAAATAAATGGACATTTAATGAACTCTCAGATTTTAAGGATTTTGTCTCAACCAAAACCTGAACTCAATAGAAAATTTAACACATAACATCAGAGACTAAGTTCAAAGGACTCAATAAAAAACAAACTGTTCTATGTTTTTATATGTGGAAATGTAAACCATACATCTAAGGCTGGCATTAGTAATTGGGTAGGTCAAAAGAAAGATTGGGGCAGAGCTGAGAATTTTCTGATTCTAAAAAGGAACTAGGAAAAGGTAAAAATAATAATTATGCTATATGAATGAGGTGCAGAGGAAGAACTGACACAGAGGCATTAGATGAGTTAGAAGAGTTGGCAGTTCTGAAACTCTACTCACATCGGGAATGAATTAATTAGAGAGCAATACTATCTATACCATGAAGGCAATAGCACCCTTCGAAATCTATAAAGAAATAGGAGGGAGGAAATAGGATAAAGTGGGATATAGGAGGCAGGGTAGATTTTTGGGAGTGGGAAAAGATAATGGGAAAGGGATAAAGAGAAAGAAAAAGGGTGGGGGGAGAAGATAAGGAAGGATCCATGGGTGAGCAGGTCAAGTATTAACAAGTCAAGTTAAGGAGTAGAACTAAAGTAGAAGAGTTAGCAGGGATAGGTAATAAGAATTCTATTCCTGATACAAATACCGTAACAAGGATCAGGACTAGAATTTATTAGGAAAAAAAAAAAGTAGGACTAGTAATTATTAATCTTAGAGTAAAACTTTAAGATTCAATCAAGAGAGAAGTCTATATTATATGCTAGCCATATTAATATTGTTTTAGATACTTGTCTATGCATGTATAAATGCATATGTATATGTGTGTAGATATACATTTAGTTCTATCTATATCTATATATCGATTTTCATATGTATATGAGGGTGTGTACATATGTACATATGTATACCTATATACATATATATGTATGTATAAAGAAATATATTCTTGTTTAACTATAACCTGCTTGGGAGAGGAAGGGTATGAAAGGGGAAAAAAGAATTTTTAAAAAGTACACAGCAGAAAACAAAAGAATAACTTACAAGGAAGCAAAGAAAAGCTGGGCAGTCAAGAATATAATATCTTCTAATATTATATATTCCTTCTTGAAATGGAAATTTGAATCCTACCTGATGTAATGTAAACCATAAATGTAAACCATACCTCTAAGGTTGACATTAGTAATTGGGTAGATCAAAAGAAAGATTGGGGCAGAACTGAGAATTTTCTGATTCTAAAAAAGCAAAACCAACTAGGAAAAGGTAAAAATAGCAATTATGCTATATTAATGAGATGCAGAGGAAGAACTGACACAGAGGCATTTGATGAGTTAGAAAGGTTGGGCACAGCGGGGCACAAAGATAATGTTTTGTTTTGTTTTTTCTTTTTTTCTGTGCTTTCTTTTTCTATTTGTTTTTTTCTCATTTTGTATTTAGTTTTAAATAAACAATTTTTTTTAAAAAAGAAAAAGAAATCTCTTGCAAAAGATGGCAAGAACCTAACTATTGAAGGAAACAGGAATTCTAAGAAAGGAAGAAAAGAAAAAGGAAGAAATGTTGAAATGACTGCAAATTGGACCACACTATTTTTCACTTTATTTTTTTCATGGTGAATATAGTTTTTGGGTTGATTTGAGTTTTTTAGTCTGAATTTTTTTTCACAACATGACTAATATAAAAATATGTTTTGCATGCTTTCACATGTATAACCTATGCCAAATTTGGTTGTCTTCTCAATGAGGAGGGAGGGAAGGGAGAGGGAGAGAATTTGGAATACAAAATTTATAAAAATCAATATTAAAATTGTCTTTTCTTGTAGTTGGGCAGAAATTATTTTTTAAAAATAAGCTTCTATTATTAGCCATGTTGCCAAAAAAGTAAGAAAAATAAAGTTTAAAAATTATAGCTTCAATTTGCATTCAGACTCTATCAGTTCTTTATCTAAATGTGGATAGCATTTTCCATCATAAGTATTTTGGAATTGTATTGGATTGTTTTATTGATAAGAATTGCTAAGTCATTCACAGTTGATCACTGTACAATATTGCTTTTACAATGTTCTCTTAGTTCTGCTCACTTCACTTTGCATCAGTTCATATAAGTCTTTCCAAGTTTTTCTGAAATATGTCTGCTCATCATTTCTTAGAGCACAAGGATATTCTATTACAGTCATATACCACAACTTGTTCAGCCACTTTCCAACTGATGGGCATCTCCTCAATGTCCAATTCTTTGGCACAACTAAAACAATGGTTATAAATAGTTTTGTACATACAGGTCCTTTTCCTTTTTCTTTGTCTTTTTGGAATACAAACCTAATAGTGATATTGCTGGATCAAAGGGTATACACAATTTAATTGCCCTTTCAAACATAGCTCCAAATTGTTCTCCAGAATAGTTGGACCAGTTCACAAGGTCGCCAATAGTGCATTAATTTTCCAATTTTTCCACATCTCCTCTAATATCTGTCATTTCCCTGTTCTGTGATATTAGCCAATCTGATAGGTATCACCTCAGAGTTGTTTTAATTTGCTTTTCTTTAATCAATTGTGATTCAGAGCATTTTTTTTTTCATAAGGCTGTTGGATAGTTTTGATTTTTTCTTCTGAAAACTTTCAGTTCAAATCTTTTGATGTTTATCAATTGAAGAATGACTCATATTCTTACAGATTTGAATCATCTCTTTACATTTTTGAGAAATGAAGCTTTTATCATAGAAACTTGCAATAAATATTTTTTCTCCATTTCCAGCTTTCCTTCTCATCTCAATTTCTTTGGTGCTATTTACTATTTGTAATAATCTGTTTGCAAAGCCTTGTGTGTTGTTAGGAAAGTGTTAGCTAAGGGCTATATTTTATCCTGTTTGCCTCAGTTTCCTTAGTTGTAAAATGAGTTGGAGAAAGAAATTGCAAACTACTCTGATATCTCAGCCAAGAAAATCCCAAATGAGATCACAGAGAGCCAGACATGACTGAAATGACTGAACAAAAATATTGGTTAAGTTGCTTCTCCTCTCTGAACTTCAATTTCTTCATTTATAAAATAAAAAAGTTAGATTACATCCAAGGTCCCTTTCCAACTCCAGATCTGTGAATTTCTAGTGACATGAAACTAATGTCTATGATACAGAGTGGTCTTGTAGGTAATTATTTATGTTTACTAGCTAACAAAAATGTTTTACCAGCCTATCCTCTTTCTCTAGGAGTATAAAAGTGACAATAAAATCAGCATCCTTATTAGTAGCTCCATAAACATCCAGGCCTATACACTGGGAGGTAGGTATTCAGAATACTATGTTATGGGTACTGGGTTGTTGTTATTATGGTGGTGGTGGAGGGTTAATGGACTTAATAATAGCACCTACTTCACAGGGTCATTATGATGGAATAAAACAGTTATAAGTGTTTTACAAACCTTAAAGCACTATATAAATGGTGGCTATAAATTTTAGCTATAAAGGATAAAAAAAAATAATATAATATATAATATAAAATATAATAATATAATATATATTATATAATACATATTATATAATATATAATATAAAAGATAAAGGAATAATAATATATACTTTTAAAATGTTATATATTTTTTAATCAGCAAAAACCCATCTTCTTTCCCAACCCCTACACACACAACTGAGAAAGAAAAAATAAAACCTTTGTTAAACTATGTAAAGCAAAACAAATTTCTGCATTAATCATGTCCATATATAAATACATACATATTGGGGTATATGTGGTATATGTAATATATACATACACAGTATATATTTTATAACGTGTGTATGCATGTGTACATGTATACAAATAGAGAGATGTATGTATATAGATATGTATGTCTCATTCTGCACTCAGAATCTTCACCTCTCAAGAGTTGGGTAGCATGTTTTCATCATTGAGCCTCTCAAATTGTGGTTGGAGTTGATTAGAATTTTTGCTCTCAAGGAGTTAAAGTCTGGCTGGGAGACATAATATGTACATATATAGTTATATACACTATAAATGTCAAGGTAATTTTGGAGGGAAAGACTAGCATGCAAAAGTTTTGGTGCATTTGAGTTGATCCTGGAAGAAAACCAGGTGAGGAAGGAGTGAATTCCAGGCATGGGAGCTAATTATGGTTCTTTCTAGTTCTAAAGTTTTTTGATGCCCTTTGATGCTTTGATCCCCTTCTCTAATCTGGCTTTCTTCCCCACAGTTCCAGAAAGTTGTTTGTTTGTTTTCAATAGGAAGTTTACTAGGAAACCAGACCAAAAAAAAAAAAAAAAAAAAAAAAGAATTACAAAAGTATAGAAATAAATACATTTACAAAGTACAGTTTTCTTGTACTCATATAACTAAAGGAGCCAATTCGAATGAGCAGTTTAATGGCAGTTCCTCTCCCTGGCTCCTTTTCTTTAAATCCCTCTTACCTATTTAAGATGATAAGAAATGTACTCTGTGACTATTAGCCTAATAGTATAGGACTTGTATCATTCTTTGGAAGAGTTTTACACACACACACACACACACACACACACACACACACATATATATATATATATATATATATATATATATACATATATAGTCCTGAATCTACTACCTTTTTCTCTTGGTGTGGATTACACACCATCTTCTCTGACCCTGGGATGAATTTTTCTATCTTTCTCAGATCTTTCTTTGGACTCTGGAATCACAAGGATGAAGGTACATTTACTGTTTAGTCCCAAAGAATATTCTCCTGGAATATTCTGACCATCTTCAAAAGCACCCACTTTACCTTCTAGAATGTGTCTATGTCCTGCTTTTTCCTTAACTCCTTTCTTTTCATCTAGTTTCTTTGGAGCGTATTCACTAGTCAAACGTAGTTCTAGCCTGCTGCTACTACTCAATTAATTAATTTTCTTACTACTTGAAGTTAGCAAGTGGAGCAAGTAACTAGAAAGACATTTTGGCATAGTTGCTGAGAGTAAGCCTTAGAGCAGGGGTTCTCAAACTACAGCCCATGGACCAGATGTGGCCGCTGAGGACGTTTATGCGCCCGCCGGGTTATGGGAAATGGGCTGAGGGGCGGAGACAGAGTGTGAGCTTTTGTTTTTACTATAGTCCGGCCCTCCAACAGTCTGAGGGACAGGGAACTGGCCCCTATTTAAAAAGTCTGAGGACCACTGGTAGAGATTCAGATCTTGCCTCAACACATACTGGTTGTGTGACCCTAAATAAACCCTTTCTTTTCCCTTTTCCTTTTCCCTTTCTTTCCCCCCCCCCCATGATTTCCTTTCTCTTTTCTTTCACTTCCCTCAAACCATATAAGTTATCATATTCTTACCTATAGGTGTTTTGCCTAAAGGAATGTAAATTTGGATCACTGAAACCTCACAAAATATCTTATTGTTTACTAGCTAGATTTCTTTCTTAAAGACTATGCCTTAAACACTAATAACTCTGGCTCTCAAAGATTGGACAACAATAGTTCCCAGACCAAGCCACACTTCGTCATTGTTTGGGCCTTTATTGGCTCAGAGTAGATGCAAATAGCAATTATTTCTGTTTTGACCAGAAACTTTGAGGATCTTCCCCTTCCAGGTTATTTTTTTTAACCAGGTAAAAGAGGCCATTTTCTACCTTATTTTTTATTTTACCATTAATCACTGAACTGGCCTTGCCTCAGTCAAACTGAGACCTGAGAAAAACTTAAAAGAACCAAGACCTCCCGCTGCCTCCAGGGCCATCTCCAGGCATCCAGACCTATATCTTGCCACTGGAAGAGAAAGTGAGAGGTGCCTTTTCATAACTCTCCCTCACTTAAATCCAATTCACTTACACTTCATACTATCACCTCAACATTGTCTTCGAAAATGAAAGGCAAACAACAGCTGTATCGCCCATTAGAATGTGATAATCAGGAACCCATGAAGGACCTTGATCACATATTTTCCTTTTATTTTATTCCCAGAGCTTAGCATAATACTTGACACATAGTAAGTGCTTAATGATTGGTTGTTTTCCTTCATTCTCAAAGAGGACCAAAGTGACATCACTATCTTAGATTCAAATTACAGTGTGTCTGACTGTGGCTGATTAGATCAATGCAAGCTCAGAGTGCTCTGCCACAGGTCAGACACAAATAGTCCCCATAAACATTTGGGGTGACTTCTCTAATTTTGAGCATCTCGTTTCTTCTGGGTTAATTCAATTCTATTTTGCTCATAGAGCACAGCATTTTCTCTTTTTTGTAGTACCAAAACCCTGGGAACAAAATAAAAACCTATTTTGAAGCTGAGACCTTAGAGCTCATCTATTACATTTATTACATCAATATATATTACATATATTACATCAGCCTCATTTGGCTGAGCAAAATGTGCTATGGAAATGTAATGAGATTGTTGCAATGTAGGAAACAGCAAATAGAGCCTATCCAGTTATTTGCATCTCAGTAACTGGAGATAAACCTGTCCATATTAAGAGTTTGTTGTCTAGGTAATAATGATGATAAAGAGATGGGAACTTAAAAAGAAGAAAGAAATACTGATATTGGGGAAAGATTGATAAAATTTTGATTTTTGAATCATTTCAGTCATGTCTGATTCCTCATGACCTCTTTTGAGGTTTTCTTGGCAAAGATACTGGAGTAGTTTGCCGTTTATTTCTCCATCTCATTTTATAGATGAGGAAACTGAGGCAAATACAGTTAAGTGACTTGCCTAGAGTCACATAGCTAAGTGTCTGAGGATGGATTTGAACTCAGGAAAAGGTGACTTTCCAAAATGCATTCCCTACCTACCCAATAATTTAATTGCCCAAGGAGAGAGAATAATAACAATCAAATAAAGTTAACATACTCTTCCCCTTCATAATATTTGCCTTCAGAAGGAGGAAATGCTACATTCTCATAGAGAAGCCCAGCAGGCTTCATTATAGTATTAAAGACTCAGGGATAAAGCTTTAAGCGAGGAGATCAACGTGAATTGAGAGCTATAGTAATTCAGGGGGCACGTGAAACCAACTCCAGATGTCTCCCTACTTACACAAATCTATATAAGCTTTGGAAGAAACACCTTTACCTGATAACTTTTTCCATCATTAGTTTATTCAGAGGATTTGCCTAGCTTGTTAATGAAAACCACTTTATTATTTTATTAAAGCTTTTTATTTTTCAAATATATGGATGTGTAAATAAAATGGATATAATAAAAAAAATCATATGCATGGACAATTCTTCAATATTAGTCCTTGTAAAACCTTATTTTCCCATTTTCCCTGCCTTCTCCCACACCCTCCCCTAAATGACAAGTAGTCCAATATATGTTAAATATAGTAGAAATATATGTTAAATCCAATATATATATATATATACTTATACAATTATTGTGCTGTACAAGAAAAAAAAAAGAAGTTAAGTAAAATGCAAACAAACGATAACAAAAAGAATGAGAATGCTATGTTGTGGTCCACCTCATTTCCCACAGACCTCTCTCTGGGTGTAGATGGCTTTTTTCATCACTGAACAATTGGAATTGGTTTGAATCATCTCATTGTTGAAAAGAGTCATGTCCATCAGAATTGATCATCATATAATCTTCTTATTGCTGTGTATAATGATCTCTGGGTCCTGCTCATTTCACTCAGCATCAGTTCATGTAAGTCTCTCCAGGCCTCTCCAAAATCATCCTCCTGATCATTTCTTACAGAACAATAATATTCCATAACATTCATATACCATAATTTATTCAGCCATTCTCTAACTGATAAGCATCCACTCAAGTTTCCAGGAAAATCACTTTAAAAAAGCATTAAGGAAAAGAACTTTCAGGTTTTTGTTCTCCTTGCCAGTTGGGATACTTCCCAGTGGAAGTGGAAGCAAATGGAGATCATAGTGGATGGGGCAGCTTTTTGGTTATATTTTTCCACTTTAATTAAACACATCTCTAAAGTAGTAGCATAAAGGCAATTCAATGACACAGCTGACTGGGACAAAGAGATGCTACTGGATAGAAGCAAATGACCTTGTTATTTAATTGTTGGATTCTCATTGAGCATATGCCTAGAGATATATGGAACTGAACACCACCTCCTTTGTAA
The DNA here is from genome assembly GCF_048593235.1 of Sminthopsis crassicaudata. Classification (NCBI taxonomy): domain Eukaryota; kingdom Metazoa; phylum Chordata; class Mammalia; order Dasyuromorphia; family Dasyuridae; genus Sminthopsis; species Sminthopsis crassicaudata. Next base: position 421,731,956 of record NC_133617.1, read on the forward strand.
GGATAGAACTAAGATATGATTGACTTGAAGCTGTCCCAAGAGTCCACTAAATAATTTGGCTTGCTTAATACCTCTAGTGCCCTCTGGTGTTGGGTGGTATATCCATTATATATTAAGTCCATTCAGAAAAAATATTTTGTGTGACTTTTTAAAAAGTGTATTTGGTGCTTTGCTTTGAGTCAAAAACATTTCCCCCTTTTTTTGTTTTAAGTTGTATTGACAAGTCAAAATTGTATTATTCCTACTGGGATCCCCTTTCTGAACAAATCTGTTGTGCTTTGTTGTACTTTTAATTTTGTTATTATTGTGTGGTGTTGTTCATTGCTATTGCATAATTGTGTGATTAAGTATTCACAGTTGTGTCATCTGTAAAAATTAGATAAAATAAGCAAAATGACTGTTAAACTTTTTGAATGTCAGTGCACAGCTTTAGATTTAAATCTTCATAGAGGGTTCCTCATGTTATCAAGGCCCATTTACTATGCAAACAAGAATATTGATGTTGTATTAAGAGGATCTGGGAATGATTTGGAGAGGGGTGAAATACTTCCTTACTAAAGAATACAAAGAAGCAGACATAGTCCTATCAGCCTCCTATAAATTCTGGAATCCCTGAGGAGATAAGACTTGGAGAGAATTTCTGAAAACTAGTTAGTAGAACTCCTGAAATGAGAAAAGTGCATGAAGGATTGGCTAAGGACAGAGTTAAACAATTGGGTTAGAGGAAGTTGATGTGTAAAATCTATAGATGATGAGCAGTTTATATAGCTGTTAGAACAAAGTCAAGGAACCCATGCCCCTAAATTACAGTTTCTTTTAAAGGAATTATTTATGTCTTGCTAGGGAAAAAGTATTTGAGTCTCTGTATGGAACATAACCATTGAAATAGAATATCATTGGAAAGGAATGGAGGTGGAAAAATGAGGAACTAATATAAAGCCTCAAGGAAACTACATTTGATCTCATATGTAATCTGAAGTCATAGAACCCTGAGGTTACATTGTGGAAATGCTTGCAAAGATTAGAGAAATAGTTTAATATCTCAAAAGATAAATGAAAAGCATATGTTCAATTCCTCAGAATCTGAGAGAGAAAAAGGAGGAGGAGGAGGAGGAGGAGAAGGAGGAGGAGGAGGAGGAGGAGGAGGAGCAGAAGCAGGAGAAAGAAGAGAAGGAGAAGGAGGAGGAGGAGGAGAAGAAGAAGCCACCTTTGGAATTTCAGTTTAGAAAAGTTACTTCAAAAACTTATAGTCAAAGAAACAGTGAAGGTAAAAGAGATAGATATCACATTATCTCAAGTGGCCTGCAGATAATTAGGGGAAAAAACTAGCTAACCTTAAATAGGGAGAAGATTAGAAAATAACAATTGCTGCAGAGAGTGATGTTTTTGAGAGAGTCAAAGGGCCATGGAAAAGGTTAGTCAAAAGCTCTAAAACATCTATGGATCATAGAAACATTAGAGATATTGTTCAGTCACTGAGTCAGGGGCAGGAATTCATGGAAAGTCTGCTGAGAAATGACACCATGGGCAGAACCACTACTTCCATAATAAAAATGAGCCCGGTATCAAAGACCTCTAAAACATCCCTAGGAGAGGACAGCCTACCATAGAGAAGCAGAGATTTGCTAATTGGGTGCATATGTACACAAAGGATGCTTTTGATAGGCAAATGGAGATTTGGTTTGGCCAAACCTGATGTACATCAAGTAACAGGCTTGGGGTCAAAAGCATAGCCTGAGTTGTGTCTACCAATACCCTTTTTTGGTCTTTTTCCTAGACTTATAAGACCTCATTAGACAGTATCAAGAATGATTAAATACATGGTATATCCTGTTGTATTGGACATTGGATCCCAAATTACAATTACAATAATTTTATTAAAGACATTTGCCAAAGATACTTTTATGGACTATGCTAGGACTGAGACCTTTTTAGACAGATTGATAAGAGCTACCCTTATTTGAGGAACATCAGTTTAAACCTGAAAGGAAGTAATTCCTGGGTTCAGGAAGCAGAATGACAGTAGTCACATAGGATGAGCCCCAGAACTGAAACTGGGAACAGAACTATTGCAAAAAATACTGAGACTGGAATGGGGAGGGAGAGCTGTATTTATGGGCATTTATGCTTAATCTCAAGCACTAGAGAAGATCAACATGAAGCTAACAGGAGTTGAGATCTCTAACAGCCTGGGGAAAAGTGAAATCAACTCCAGACTTCTCCTTATTCACACTAATATATACAGCATTCAGAAAAAATCCCGCTACATTGAAGTTCCTATAGTCACTAGCTCAATTGGAGTAATCACTGAGTTTGTAAGAGAATATCCTGCTGTTTATTTACTAGCTGGAAGCTGAGCAGAGAACTAATTTTCTGGGTTACAGGCTTCCCAGCTGCTCAGAGAGGTTAGAGAAGGACTAAATAGGGATTGAGTTCTGAGGTGCATCACAGGGTATTACGGCATTGACTTGTGTTTATTTTGTTAAAAAGAAACTTGCCAAAGTAATGACAGTGATAGAGGCAATTTAGTCAGGCAAAGTTTGGGGGGATAGGGGAGGGGGAATGAGAATTGCAATAACTGAAGGCAAAAAAGCTGAGGAATTTGGTAAAGACACATCCACATATGTTAAGTGGGTGTTGGCATTCTCCACACAGGTTTGGGACTAGGGTATGATTTGCAACCAGAACAAGACCTGTGATTTGATTTCATTATCCTTTGGTTTGGGGGGGAGAGGACAGGGACATCCATTTCCATAGGAATTCAAAGAAACATTGGAAAACTTGTGCGAAATTTTTATCATGTAATGTGAGAATGGATTAAGTAGAAGGAGCTGGACTGTGGGAGCTGAACAGCAGAAGTAGTAGATTGATTTTGCTTAAAAATTTTTCATTATTATAGACCTTCGGTTTAGGGTGGGAGTATTAAGGGGAAAAGTATAAAAAAAAGCATCAATAAAAAAATCTAAAGAAAAAATTTTAAAAGTTCTTTAGAAGGCTAGAATGGGGTCAGATTTTTTTTAATTTATGGAATAAAGCAAGCATTTCCATAACATAATACAGATGATTGTTTATTAAATGGGAATCTACTATGAATAATTTGCTTTTCCTTTCAAATATATTACAAAATTATCATGTAAATCTCTTTTTTTTTTCTTCTTTCTTTCCTCTACCTAGAGATGTAGACACTCATGGGGGGGTATGTATGTGTGTTGAGGACCCAATTGTTATACATTTCAGCTGTATGATCATGAACAAATCAGTTAACCTTTCTGCATCTGAGTTCATCAGCAAAATGGGGATAACAATATTGTTTCTTTCAATGACTCTACACTTCTTAAAACAAAAGATAATCTTTAATGCCAGTATATTTCTGGTGATGTCATATGGCTAGAGAATACTACAGTCTCTAAAGAATTTAAGTGGATGATCAGCCAAAAAGCAATCAAGGGGCATATAGTGGTCCTAGGCAACCTGTTACACATTACAAGACAGGAATTATACGGGAGATATAGCTTAAAGGATACCATTAGAGCTGGGGAAGAAGATGGACCAATCACACAGCAATAGTATAGCCCTCATGCACTATGAGTATCCACCTAATCCAAAAGATTCTAAGGAAATCCTCTATGACATGGGGAAGATGTTGAGTATCCTAGACTTAGTTAGCCGCATGATGATGACATTAGAAATGATTAGCTTATCCTGGGAGAGCCATCTTTTTCCCATGAAGTTGAAACCTGGTAGAATTGTAGATGTAAAGCAGAGAGAACTGGAAATCCAATTCTTCTATAAAGGAAAACCATCATGTTAGGAAAACCATTTTAAAGAACCTCACCCTGAAAGCTTGAGCTCTCCCTACTTTCCCTCACTGGTAGTTTCACTGGTAGAGAGACTGAGTTCTTCATTGGAACTACTGGCAGTTGGTGCTTCCTTCCTCCTCCCAGAACTTAATTGTCCTATTTCCCCAAGCCTATAGGGTTGTTATGAGAAAAGTGCTCTGAAGAAATCTTAAAATATTGACAGAAATATGAGCTAGATTTCTTATTATTTCTTCTGTATACAAATTAAGAAAATAGTAGTAGTAGTAGTTGTAGTCATGGGTGCAGTAGTAATAGTAGTAGTACTGTTGGTAGTCTAGTAGTAGCTGTAGCAGCAGTAGTGGTAGGAGTTGCAGCAGTAGCTTATATATGTATAGCATCTTGCACTTTTTGAAGTTCATTCTTATACATTCCCTCACTTGAATCTCAGAACAGACTTTGAGTTAGATGAGACAGGAATTATTACCCTCATGTAATGTGAGAATGAATTAACTAGAAGAAACAAAAGTTCATACATGTTTAAGTGATTGTCTTAGGCCAGTGGATGGTAATATCAGGAGAAGAAGCTATCTTCTGCTTCCCTGCCTCATGTTCTTTCTACTACCCCACAAGGGAAAGAAAGATCCCAAGAAAGAAGCTGAAGTAAAATTAGATGGTCTTTTTGGTGACCACAGTTATATTAAGCTAAGAAATCCAAGGCTTAAAGAACTTTAGTGAGAATTATATTTCCCTTAAAGAATCTGAAAACTCTGATGAACATAATAACCAGCCACAATTTCAGGGGACTGCCAGGCATGGGCTAATAAATATTTAACAACAAGCTCTCCAGAAAAAAAATGCATATTTTTAAAGTTTATTCTGCATTATTCACTTTTTTATCACTATCTCAAGTCTAGATAATCAATAACATAACAAATCAAGCATTGATTTGTAGTATATACCAATATCTGAGGTATAAACACACTGAAAACTTAAGAACTGTCTCTCGTGAGTTGGCTCTAGCATATCACTCCATGATGCTCACTTCTTGATAGAAAGAGGACAGACACAGAGTGCAAACTGAGATGTATTTCTTTTTAACTAATTCAAGAATTTGTTTTGCTTGGCTATCTATATTTATAACAAGGATTTTGTTTCTCTTGCTTTTTCAATGGAAGAAAAGTAGAGAAAGAGGGATTATAATGGATCTTTGAACATAAAATAAAATTTTATTTAAAAAAGAATTGTATTTGTTTATGAAACAGAGAGATTCTATTAATAAATGGTCAAAGTATATGAAGAGGCAAATTTCAGAAGAAATCAAAGCTATTTATAGCCATATGAAAATGTTCTAAATCACCATTGGTTAGAGAAATGAGAATTAAAACAACTCTGGAGTACCACTTTAATTTGGCTAATATAACAAAAAAGTAGGGAAGAAATGATAAATGTTGGAAGAGATGTGGAAAATTGGGACTCCACTGTTGGTGGAGTTGTGAGCTGATATATCTATTTTGGAGAACAATTTGGAACTATACCTGAAAGTATATAAAACTGTGCATACAATTTTGATCCATGATACCATTGATATCTGTATCCCAAGAAATTTTTTTTAAAAAGGAAAAAGACTTATATGTTTAAAAATATTATAGCAGTTTTTTGTGGAAGCTAAAAATTGGAACTAGAGAAGATTCACAATAAATTGACAATGGCTATAAAATTGTGGCATATGATTGTAATAGAATATTTTTGTGCTATAAGAAATGATGAGCAGAATGATTTCAGAAAAAACTGGGAAAGACTTACATGATATAGACTGCAGTGAGCAAAACTAGGAGAACATTGTATACCATAATATCAATATCACATGATAAAGAATCATGAATGATTTAGTTATTCTCAGCAATACAGTGATCCAAGAAAGTCCCAAAGGATTCATGCTGAAAATGTTATTCACCTCCAGAGAAAGAACTGAAATTGTCTGAATACAAACTGAAGCATATTACTTTCCTTTTTCTTTTTTCCTTCCTTCTTTCCTTCCTTCCTTTATTTATTTTCTCTTTTTTGAGTTTTCTTGCATGAAATGACCAATATGGAAATGTTTTATATGATTACACATATATAACCTGTATCATGTTGCTTGTCATGTCAGGGAGGGAAAGAAAAGGAAAGGAGGGAGGAATACAATTTGGAACTCAATTTTTTTTTAATGTTAAGGTTGTTTTTATGTGTAATGGGGGGGAGAGAAATATTATTTTTAAAGATGGATTTTTTTATGATTATTTGAATATTAAAGGCTACATTGCCCAGCAAAAAAAAAAAATAGAAAATAACAATTTACTATATACTCATCCTTGGAAAGTGGAATTTACTAGCAAACTTCTAGTTTCTAGAAGGAATACAAATAAATTGCAGAAGATTCTATGATTCAGGACAGGGACATAAGTTTGTGAGAACTCTCCTCTATCAACAATGATCACACCTGTCTATGACTTAGTAGATAAATTCTAGTCACTAAATCACACTGCTTCTAAAGGGAAATAAAACAGGATTCTAACATACCCATACAGTTCTTTTTTACAAAAACTTTATATAAGTTCTTTATATCATTTGATCTTCCCAACAACTTGTAAAGCAGGTAGATAGTTCATTTATTTTTCTCCATTTCAGAGATAAGGAAAATAGAGAGCTAGAGTGACAACTAGCAAGAGTCAAAAGTAGGGTTAGAATCCAGATCTGCTGACTCCAAGTCTGGAGCTCTACACTACTGCTGCCTCCTTGGGAGGATAATGACCATTTCAAGGATTAGGGTAAACTGTTGCTGGAAAATGCAGTCTTAATATTTGAGCTTCCTGTTCAGTTGTGTCCAACTCTTCATGACTTCTGGACCATGGAATGCCAATACTGTCCATGAGGTTTTCTTGGCAAAGGTCCTGGAATGGTTTGCTATTTTCCTTCTTCAGTGTCCCTCTGTTGATCATCTCCAGTTTATTCTGTTTAATCTTGTTTGCACATAATTGCTTATTAACGTCTCTTCCATTGAACTGTGAACTCCTTGAGGTCAGAGTTTAATAAATGCTTATTGACTAACTGTACTTATTCCCTAGAAAATGAATGTTCAAGAACTAAGAAAACATTGAACACAGTAACAGCAAGAATATGTGATGATCAACTGTGATGGACTTGGCTCTTCTCAACAATGTGGTGATTGAACAATTTCAATAGACAAAAAATACCAATCTCATCCAGGGGGAGAACTATGGTATATTGAAGCATAGTATTTTCATCTTTTTTATTTGTTTGCTTTTTCTTTCTTATAGTTTTTCCTTTTTGGTCTGGTTTTCTTGTACAACATGACAAATATGAAAATATGTTTAAAATGATTGCTTTCCCTTTCAGATTGCTTTCTGTCTTGGGAAGGGCAGAGGAGAAAAAAACTGGAACACAGTCTTATAAAAATGAATGTTGAAACTACATATTTTGGAAACATAAAATATTATTGAGAGAAAAATTTTTTATTAATTTTATAATTATAACATTTTTGACAGTACATATGCATAGATAATTTTTTACAACATTATCCCTTGTACTCCCTTCTGTTCCGAGTTTTTTCCCTCCTTCCCTCCACCCCCTCCCCTAGATGGCAGGCATTCCCATACTTATTAAATATCTTATAGTATATCCTACGTACAATATATATGTGCAGAACCGAATTTTGTTGTTGTTGTCGCAAAGGAAGAATTGTATTCGGAAGGTAAAAATAATCTGGGAAGAAAAACAAAAACAAAAAAATGCTCAAAGTTTACACTCATTTCCCAGTGTTCCTTCTCTGGGTGTAGCTGATTCTGTCCACCATTGATCAATTGGGACTGAATCAGATCATCTCTATGTTGAAGATATCCTCTTCCATCAGAATACATCCTCATACAGTATCATTGTTGAAGTGTATAATGATCTCCTAGTTTTGCTCGTTTCACTTAGCATCAGTTGATGTAAGTATTGAGAGAAAAATTGAAGAAAACTTAAAGAAATAAAGGAGTTAGCCAAAAAAAGTAAATGAATGTTGAAAAACTATCCTTACATGTATTTGGAAAAATAAAATCTTATTGGAAAAAACCACAAACAAACAAGCAAAAAAAAGAAAATGAGTGCTCAGCAGCAAGTACACAACACATGTATGCAAAAGCAGACACAGATGATTAAATGTACATGTTATTAGAGAGCCAATGGTACCTGCCTGTTGAAATGGATATAACAAAATGGTAGAAGACAATTTACTTAAAGAGGAAGAAAATGTAATAGTTAGGTGACGAGGAGGAGAGAGTTTGTTTTTAAAGTTAGGAACATCTGTGTTTAATTCCTGCTACCAAAACTTACTAGTTGTATCTCTGGGCAGGTTGCATAACTTCTCATCTGTAAAATGGGGGAAAATGATAATAGCACCTACCTCACAAGACTATTATGTGGATTAAATGAGACAATATATCAAAAGTGCTTTGCAAATCTTAATACATTATATAAATGCCACCTATTATCATTATTTTTGCTAATATTATGTACTCATTGCAAGCAATATAACTGCAAGAAAGCCATTGGCAGCCATAATAAGTAAGATAAGAGAAAATTGAAATCTTGGAGAATACCTTGAAAGGAATTGTTTAAATATAATGCCTTGTGTCCAGCAATAAGCATAATAAAATCTTAAAGTCAGATGGTTAAGACTGAAAAGTATACATAATAAATTCCCTAGACAGGTTAAGAAGAGGAGAGCCTAGAAGAGCTGTAATGCACCTTCTGGACATTGGTTAGAAAGATATTTAAGAATGATGATAACATGTGGCACATGTAAGAGTTTGCCAAGGAGATTTAGGGCACAAGAAGCCTCAACTAACCAAGATGGGCTAGGTCAATTAAGGACTGTAACTGGAGAGTCTCAATAGGGATTTTTTCATTTCACCAAAACATGGTGTTGATTTGAAGGAAGACTGTATCATTAAGAGCTCAATGGAAAATTCCTGGTGAAGGAAAGGGGTAATTTCTGAACAATGGAAAGCTTTGGTAGACCGGAAAGCTATCACACAGTGTGATAACAATCTCAAGGCAGTCCTTCTCAAGCCATACTTTTGAGGACTACTTTAAATCTGTGGATAAGAATGCCTACCCTCGCAGACTTCCTATTGTGATCCATGATACACTGAGAGGAGGAGAGCCTCTAAAAGAGTTAAGCACCTAAATGCATATACTAAAGAAGCCTACAAGGAAGAGTGAAGGCCTGTCTTAGACCCCCCCCCAGTTCCCCTTTACCTCTGGATTCTATAGGTTTTCAAAGAAGAGAATTGAATCAATGAGGTGTTTGTTATCAGAATTCTAAGGTGGAAACAGGAAAAACAGGCTAGGCTTTCTTAGACATGTTCTGACACAAAGACACACCTGAGGTTTCTTATTTTATAGCTGAAGGACCTTTGAAAAAAGAGGTCATCACAGCTACAACAGGGGTTCTTAACCTATGGGGTCCATAGATTTTCATGGGACAAAAAATTTCGTCTAATTGAAATTTAGTATCTCCTTCAATTACTTAATTTTTTTTTTTTTTAGTAGAAGACATATGCTTCATTAGTCTGCCAGAGGAGTTGATGACACAAACAAATTAAGAACTTTTTACTCTAATACCTAGAATAAGTTAATTAGATCCAAATTCTCTTTGGATCAGAATCAGAAAATGTGAAAGTCAGACAATTTCCTCTTTCTGGGTGGATCTGTTGCCATAAGTGGGGAAGCAGGTAGAGCAATCCTATGACCTGCTGCCAATGGCCTTCATAAGAATATTAGGTTCTTTCCATCTTTTAACCTGAATTTATATAATTAACAAATTAATAAGCATTTATCAATTGCCTACTACATGACAGATACTTTGCTAGGTTCTATAAATACAAAGGTAGCAAAAAATAGTCTCAGCCTTCAAGGAGGTTATTCCGCTAATAGGAGAGACAATATACATATATAAGTATATACAAAACACAAAAAGATAAAAGTATATTAAGAATGAATCATCTTATAGGGGTCATTTGAAAAAAAAGATGGACCTGGCATTCTCTTGGTAATTTTTGGGAACTCTAGGTCATTTAGTGATATTGAAATTCCTGGCTGTATCCAGCCATATGGTGGCACTTTGGTATGATGCCAAAAATCCCAAATGGTCCCTCAGTCCTTTCCCCTGCCTTGTGACAGTGGTAAGGTTTGTTGTGCCATGTCAGCTTCTAGATGGCTCTATCTGGGCATTTGAGGAAGCATCATGTGACTCCAAGACTTCCGATGAAGGGTAGGAGGAGGACTGGTGTCATGGTGACCGTGCCCACCTGGAAACTAGAGTAGGGGCTTGGATACAAGTCCCTGGTTGCCTCTTCTGTTTTTTTGTTTCCTTTCCTGATCTTCAGCAAATGACTATTTATCCCAAAATGAAGGTATCCAGGCTTAGAAGCTATCTTGTGAGTTCTAGAAATGCAAAGGTTCTGCATTTTTTTTTTAATCAAAGATGAGTGATAGCATGAAAAAGAGTTCCCAAAATCTACTGGAATTTTACTCTTGGAAAATACAATTACCAAACAGAGGATAAATCAAGCCTGGTGCATTTTCTCTTCAGACACATACCCCAAACTTTTTATACAGTACAGATGTGAGGTGAAATATTAAATTTCTATTCAGTAATTCCATAATCTGCTTTATGTTCTATGACTTTTAAGTATCAGTCTCCCAAGAGATTAAAGTAATTAGAAGTTATTTTTAAAGTCCTTGTGTCAAAGAATCCTTGTGAAAGTGTATTGTGCTTTAGCATTCTTTTTATGTGTAAAAAAATAAATACCTGTTCATATTGTATATTAAATATCTTTTAATTCTGATTTTTGGGGAGGTTCTATGAATGAGGCATAATCTAAGCCATAAGCAGTTATTTTCCCCAGCCACTGGCCTCCAGGTTAGGAGATTTAACGAGTCAAGAAATATGAAGGAGCATGTTTTCCTGTTAGAGGTAAAGCTTTCCCAGAATTCCCACAATCTGGACTGCAATCATGGGTTCCACTGTAAAGGGGTCTTTTTGGTGGAGAAGAGAGTGAGTTCAATATTCAACCCCGATGGTCCCATCAATAGTCCTTCAATCTAGACAAGGTAACTTTGGGGAGAGGCAAGAACAACTAGATGGACCAGGAAATGCTTCATTTAAAAGGTAGCATTTGAGTTGAATCTTTAATTAAATCAGGGGTACCAAGAGGAAAAAAGGGAGAGGAAATGCATTCCAGGCATAGGTGGTTGTTGGTACAAAGAGATGAGAGATAGAGTGACATTTGTAAATAACAGTAAGAGGGCTAGTTTTTCTGGACCACAGAGTGCATAGAAGCAAATAATGTGTAATAAGTCTTAAAAGGTAATGTGGAGCCAGATTGTAAAAAGCTTTAAATGGTAAATTGAAGAGTTTACATTTGATCCTCAAGGTAATAAGGAGTCATTGGAGTGTATCAAGTAAGCAGGTAACATGGTCAGACCTGTGTTTTAGGAAAATCCCTTTTCACAATTAAGATGAGATTGAATTGGAATGATAAAAGATTTGAGGTGGGGAGTCAGAGGAAGTTATAACAGGAACCCAGGCGAAAGGTGACGAAAATCTGAGCAAATGTTATTGGGCTTATATCCCAAAGAAATACTAAAGAGCGGAAAGGGACCTGTATGTGCCCAAATGTTTGTGGCAGCTCTTTTTGTTGTAGCTAGAAACTGGAAGTTGAATGGATGTCCATCAATTGGAGAATGGTTGGGTAAATTGTGGTATATGAAGGTTATGGAATATTATTGCTCTGTAAGAAATGACCAACAGGATGAATACAGAGAGGCTTGGAGAGACTTAAATCAACTGTTGCTGAGTGAAATGAGCAGAACCAGAAGATCGCTGTACACTTCAATGTTGTATGAAGATGTATTCTGATGGAAGTGGATATCTTCAACATAGAGAAGATCCAACTCACTTCCAGTTGATCAATGATGGACAGAAATAACTATACCCAGAGAAGGAACACTGGGAAGTGAATGTAAATTGTTAGCACTACTGTCTATCTACCCAGGTTACTTATACCTTCGGAAGCTAATAATTAATGTGCAACAAGAAAATGGTATTTACACACATATATTGTATCTAGGTTATATTGTAACACATGTAAAATGTATGGGATTACCTGCCATCGGGGGGAGGGAGTGGAGGAAGGGAGGGGATAATTTGGAAAAATGAATAAAAAAAGAAAAAAAAAAAAGAAAATCTGAGCAAAGGTAATGGCTATATAAGTGAAGAGAAGGGGTTGTAAGCAAAAGAGATGTTGCAGAATCTTATAATTGTAGAGAAATCTCTGGCACTAGTGGCTGCTATTCACTAAAATGACCCTAATTCTTTAATTGTAGAACTGAGTGTAATAAGAAGTAAAGCAGTTATAACTTTATTATAGAAGAGCAATGAAAATTTTAAGGAGTTTTCCCTACCTGTCTCTATTTACTCTGAGTTACATGACTCCATGGAAACATACCATGCACTAAGCTGTTTAGGCAGAGACTAAACCAAAGGGCTGGGGAAGTTCAACTCTATGTCATAAGGTCAATAACAACATTTTTTGAGTCTTTCTTCTCTTGATGATAGCTGGGTCAGAGATTTCAGATCTACCTTCATACTTTTGGTCTGGCCTTCACCTATGTCTGGAATGTACTTCCTCTTCTTGGAATCTCTGGTTTTATTCAAGATTCAACTCAAATGCTACTTTTCTAAATGAAACCTTTCCTAGTTCACTTAATTGCTAGTGCCTTTGCCTCAAGGCTATTTTGTTTAAAAACCTGTGATAATTGAGACTGGCATCCTTCCTGAAAAGCAAAAGAAAATAAAAAAGAAAAAGAAAAGCAAAGAAAATAAAGTCTGTTCCAAAACTAGGGAGGGACCTAAAGTATACAAAAAAATCCAAACAAACAATTGGGACAGAATAATGATGTCTGCTCCCAAAGCCTAGACTGTCTTTACTTTTTACCTATTTTCTTCTGGCATCTAAAAGACCACCAATCAGGGATTCTTGATCAGGTCCATGAACTCTTAAGATGTCCATGGGTTTTAGAAACTCTGTGAACTTAGATGAATATCTGTGTTGGGGGAGAGGGGAGAGAATTTCATCCTTAAAAAAACAAAACAAAACAAAACAAACTAATCTCTAACCAAAAATTAACATCAGCTTCCATTTTTAAAAAAATATATATATATATATATTTACACATATATATGTATGTGCATATATATATATATACATATATATGCATATATATATATATATATATATATACACAAAGAAGGATTTCACAGGCTTCATCAAATTTCCAAAGGGGTTCAGAACCCAAAAAAAGGTTGAGTCTTTACCTTACATACTTAAAAGTCAGGACACAAGTGCTTGATTGTATTAGCCCAGGGAAAAAGGCTTATTCTAGGTGCTCCCGAGTCTAGAAACTGTTCTTAAAGGCAGTGAAATGGAATGTTAGAGAGCACCAAAAAGATTACTTAGATTATTTTATGGGTAAAGTGTAATGCCAGAGAAACTGAGCCAAGATAGAGATTAGAGAGTTTTTAATATTTTATTTGAAAGGGAGAGATTGTGCTGGGGATATGCTGCCCCTAGGGCTGATGTCCAAAGCATCCAGCAACCAATCTGAGTTCTCAATGACATATACATATATATACATGCATGGCTCAGCTACAGGGGTAGACCAAGGCAGGGGTGGAGTCAGAGCACTAAGAGCAGGAACATTCCATTTCTAACAGGGTGGGGGGAGGCACCAACATTCTGATAAGTTGGGATGGGGAGAGGCACCAACAATCTGATGATGTCTAAGATAGAAGGTCTTTCTCCTTATCTGGATTATCATGATTAGGAGGGAGAGATTGCAGGATTGAGCAGAACAATTAGGAACTGAAGCAAAACAGAGAAACCGAGGCAGGACAATTTAGGGAAACTGAGTCAGGACAATAAAAGGGAACTGTGGCACAATAAAAGAAAAAGACTCTTAGAGGTGAAGTGATTTGCCCAAGATCACTGTAGTTGCAGAAAAAACTTAGAAAACCTAAACTTAGAAAACTTGACTTGGGTCTGGGCTCTGACACATTATTCAGTTCTACAAATCTTTATTAAATACCTCCTTTACTGTTTATATGACAATGGGCAAGGCATTAGATCTCCCCTCGCCCCTTAGTTTTTACACTTGAGAAATGTGGATAAAATTTGAAGTATCTATTTATGTAGTTATTATAAGGAAAGGATTTTCAAAACCACAAAGACTTATGTAGTAATACTTAAAATTGCTAACATTTATACATCACCTACCATACACTAGGCACTGTGCTAAATACTTTACAACACTTTACAAATATTATCTCACTTGATACATAAATGTGAGTTTCTACCACTATCACTACCACTATTACCACCACCACTACTACCATCACTACCACCACTACTACTACTACTCTACTATTACCACTATTACCACTACTACTACTACTACTACTACTACTACTACTACCACCACCACCACTACCACTATTACTACTACTATGGTATAACTTGTGATGGATTGGATGCCATGATTAAAAAAAAAATCAATACCAAGTGCCTAGCTTCCTTCTTCTTAGCTAGGCTGAAATTCAGGAAACAGATGCTATTCCTGGCTAGAATCTTATCTGAAGCTTTTCCAACTTGAGCTTACATTCCACTAATACAACGCTCAAGAACCAATGATTACTTCCAAATTGAACTAGGGCATCATGGGTAGCAAAAAGTAATCAATATACAGCCTACATATGCTACTAGCATCCTTGAGATAGAAAGAGTGAGGAAGACTCCCAACACATTTTATGGATCACTTGAGGTGAACTTATAAAAATTGAGGCGGTTAGACTTCACCTCTACAATTCATATCCCACTCCCTGTCCCCCCCAAAAAAGTAAACTACTCAGTTTTGAACCCCATCATGAGACAAAGCTATCTTGTTCTTCAAACTTACCTATCACTATATCTAACTAGACTATGCTTTAACATGCTCCACTGTATATATATTGTCATCCATCCTTTCATCATTCATTCTCCAAACCCACTCCCCATCCCCACTTCTTTTGTTCTAGGAACAGTAATAAAATTGATACTGTTCTTGTTTCTGGAGGTTAGCCAGGTACTACAGTGGATAGAATTTTCAGCCCTGAAATCAGAAGGACTAAAGTTCAACTATAACCTAAGATATTCACTAATTGTGTGACCCTAATCAAGTCACTTAATTA
This sequence comes from Sminthopsis crassicaudata, assembly GCF_048593235.1. Lineage (NCBI taxonomy): Eukaryota > Metazoa > Chordata > Mammalia > Dasyuromorphia > Dasyuridae > Sminthopsis > Sminthopsis crassicaudata. The sequence continues at coordinate 421,747,088 of NC_133617.1, forward strand.
TTTGACTCAGTTTCTTCTCATCTATAAAATGAGCTGAAAAAGGAAATGGCAAACTACTCCGGTATCTTTGCCAAGAAAACTACAAATGGGGTCATAAAGAGTCAAATGCAATTGAAATAACTAATATCAACAAAAAAAATTGCTTCTGAAAAAAGCAATGCAATCTTATGGCTACCTTATGGTTCCACTCACCATTCCTATTACTTCTACACCAAAACTCCTTTTCTTTGCTAGCACTTCCCTATGTTTATTGTTCCCTCTTTCTAAAATGCAAGCTCCTTGAGGGAAGGCACTGTCTCCAGTACTTTAAGCAGAGTCTGGCAGAGATGCTTAATAAATTCATTTTTGTTCATTGTGTATTCATTTATTCTATCACCCTTTTAGAAGTTCACTAGAAAAGATTAAAGACAATGCTTTTTCCCCTCTCTAGATCAGTGAAGAAGAGTTCACCAAAACACAGAAAAGACTGAATATATATTATCCTAATTAGAAACTTCAATAGCAGGAGGAAGTTGAATACTAGAGGAGTATGTTGCTGGGGAATGAACAGGACAGCTGACCTTTGCACGTCACCCCCTCCTGGCTAGTAAAAATGAAAAAAAAAATCTCTCTCTGTATATATCTGATTGATCCTGTTTCTGACTTCCTATTCTACTCATATTGTAATCAATTTATTGCCTCTATGGGCAATTAAAATTTTCCCTCTACTTCCTATCTTGAGGTAAATGAGAAAAGTCCTCAACTGTGAATTCAGCTCTTAGCCATTGCTAGAACTCATATTAATCTTCAGGCATGAAATCAATTCCATTCACATATCCTTTTTGATTCAATTTTCAATGAACTCGAAGGAAACTATGCAAGTGGGTCATATTTTAAGAAAACCTGACATATAAAAATTTAAACATAAAAAAACATAAAATAGTAAGAGAAGTAGTGAGAATATAGTATAAAGGGCATCATTATCATTTATTACACAGGTCCAAAGCTTGGGCTTTGTCCCAGTTTTTCCCATTTATTAATTCTGTGATGTTAGGCAATTGGCTTAACTCCCTTTGGACCCTAACTTCCTCATCTATAAAATAAGGGAATTAGGAGAAGAGGTTTCCCAAGATACAATCCATTTAATAGATTCTCTGATTCTGGATGCTATAGAAGTCAGTAAAGAGGAACTCACCAGAGCAAGAGAATAGTTGAATATGTTGTAATGCTGGAGAAACTGAGGCAAGATAGAAATTAGAGAATATTAATATTTTATTTGAAAGGGAGAGATTTACTGGGACCAAATGGATCCATGGTTTAGTCCCTGGGTTGAATGAGACTATTGTCTCCAAGAATCCAGCCAACAATGTGAATTCTCAATGACATATATACACATGGCTCAGATACAGGGGGTAGACTGAGGCAGGGGCAGAGTCAGGGTGCTGAGAGTGGGAACATGGGACTAACAATCAGGTTCTGACAAGGTAAAGGGAGGCATGGGGGATATCTAATAATTGGAATTACAGAGTGGGGAGAGGCACCCAACAATCTGCTAAGTTGGAATGGGGAGAGGCATCTAACATTCTGAAGATGTCTAAGATAGTCTAAGATGTCTTTCTCCTTATCTGGATCATCATGATAAGGAGGGAGGGGTGGTGTTGCAGGATTGAGCAGAACAATTCAGAAAAACCAAGGCAGGACAATTTAGGGAAACTGAGTTAGGACAATAAAAGAGAATTATGGCACAACAATATTTCCCGTAGAGATTTAGGGCCTTGGGGAGGGCTTGATGGCCACAATAGTATGAAGTAGAACCACTTTTGGGTACTTTAAACAACAGCTGCCTTTATGCCTTTAAAATGTGATGTAATTTTCAAACCCTAGAATCATTTGCCATCATTTGAAATCTGAATGGACTGTGATTACTGTAATTATGTGACTTCTCACAAGGGAAGTTCATGCCCTTGGTCTGGTGCAAATGGAGTCTCAACAATCTTATTCTCTAACCCAAGATCTGAGCCTCTCACCATTCACTCCCTCCCTGTATTCTCTACTCCCAATTTTGAATATTATGATTCACTTTTAGCCACTATGGGAAAAGGACCAGAAGAAGTAGAAGGAGAGAAAAATTTGAGCACAAAGGAGTAGATACAGTGGATGGAATACTGGCTCTGGAGTCAGGAACTTGAGTTCAAATCCAAATTCAAATACTTATTAGCTAGGTGATTCTAGGCAAGAAACTTAATCTTAATTGCTTCAAAAAAAAGAAAAGAAAAATGTGTAGATAATAATAATTAGCATTTATGTAGTATTTTAACAATTTGTAAATTACTTTACAAATGTTATCTCATTTTAACCTTACAATAACCTTGGAAGTTAGGTGCTTTCTGTTATTTCCATTTTAGTTGTGAGGAAACTAAGGCAAAATGACTTGCCACGGTTATATAATCAGGAAGCATCTGAGGGTGGATTTGAACTCTGATTGTCCTAATTCCATGTCCAGTACTTTGTCTATAATCTCATCTAGATTAGTAAAATAAGTCCAATTTTAAATTGGGGGAGGAGAAATTTGGCAAAATTTGGGAAAAAATAAGAGGAAAATTTGATGTAAGTTCAGATACATACAGATTCATTTTCCCAATTGAAATAGAAACAGGATCAAAGATAATTAAAAAGCATATAAAAAGATTAAGGAGGATCAAGGAGAATTAGGGAATAGAACCTGAAATGGCAAACTGAAAAAGAATAAGGAAAAAAATTGGCAAGATAAGACAAGGTAAGTAAGAAAAGGTAAATCGATAGGCTAGACAAACTGAAGGAGTGGATTAAGGGATAGCACAAATTGGTGAAACAAGCAGATTAGTGCAGACTTTAGGAACAGATGGATGTGAGAAAAGCTTTTGTGGAAGGCAAAAGAGATGATTAAAGTTGATATTTGATTACTGTTAAATAATATTGTTAAGAGGTTTTAAGATTATTAAGAAGTGATAATTGGTTGTAAACACTTTTAACAGCCACTTGTGGTTAAGGTACAAATATCCTTAATGCATAGAGTGCTAGGCCTGGAGTCAGGAAAATTCATCTTCCTGAGTTCAAATCTGGTCTTACTTATTGTGTGACCTTGAGCAAGTCAATTAACTTTGTTTGCCTCAATTCTTCATCCTTAAAATGAATTGGAGAAGGAATTTGCCAAGGGGAAAAAAAAACCAAAAACACTAAACACTCTCAAATGGAGTCACCAAGTCAGGCACAACTGAAATGATTGAACAACAAATAAACCTCTATGAACTGTTCTAAGAACCCAGACTATAGATCTTAACTTTTCTGGGAGAATAAAGGCAATCATGCAATGACTTGCATTAAGTATACAATGTTTATATTTTGCCACAGATGAATAATCGTTACTGATCTTCCACATATAGCCTTATTTTTCTTTTTAAATAGAAGGTAAAGGGATTTAATACCTCTCCACATTGCAGGGTTTTTTGGTTGTTTTTTTTAGGGACAATGAAGTAAAGCTTCCATGGGAAAAGTAAATAGATCTGAAATAGAAGGGGAGAAATTTAACCCTGGTCAGACTGATTGAGAATGGCAGAATATTACTCAGAAGTAGAAGAGAAAGAAAAGGACAGCTGTACTATTACAATTTACAGATAGATTTGAGACTCTTCCTATAAAGGATAGATCTTAAAGATATGAGGAGAAAAAAGCTCCTTGTCCTCCCAAGAATGTCATAGTAAAGCTCCAGAATTTATAAGATGATAAAAATTATTCATGAAATGGCAAAGAAAAGAAAGAATAGTGATATATGATATATCTAAGGTATGTATCTAAGATATAATAGAACCTCAGAAGACAGAATGGCAACTACCCAGAGCTAGCCATGGTTCACACAGGTATAAAGACACTTCAGGAAGGAACTAAAAAAGTATTTTCAACAATTATGAAGTCTTGTTAAAGAAACTGAATACCAATATGGGCAGATTTTTTTTCTCTCACAATTGTCTGAAGAAAAGGGGCATAGAAGAAAAAAAATCTATTTGGGAAGTGAACATCTGGCTAAAAAGTTGAGAATGGGATTATGATTTCTGGATAGTGTTTTACAATATAGGTGTCAGGTCTAGACAGACACCTGACTAGAGATGGAGTGTACTAATAGAAGCTGATAAGAACCTATTTGTCAGATGTCTTGCAAAGATAATCAAAAGGATTTTATGCTTTTTTAAATGGAAGAGAAGAGAAGAGGATTGTCGATGAACAGTATGTCCCTCCCAAATTAGATACTATAAATAATATACATGAAGAACACAGAAGAATAGCAGCCAGGAATCTAAAAAATTTCAGGAGAGAAGAAAGGAGACAGCAAAGTCCATGTCTTCAAATGTATATATGGCTTAGACATAGAAATTCCCATGGCTTAGATAACCACAAAAAAGAAACTAGAGATCTTAATTCAAGGAGGTAAATTTGACTTTATAGGTAACACTGAGATTTGATGGGATAATATTCATGATTTATACTATTAACTCTGAAAAAGAAATACAAAAGAAATAAGATAAGGAAAGAACGTGAGATAGTGATAGTAAATTTTATGTTAAGAAGTTATAGTCATATAAGAATATTAAGGAGGCATAATAGGATCATTTAAAAGAATTTCAAAGGAGGGAGGAACAGAAATGATTTGGCGTTGAAGTATCCTATAAACCAACTGCATAGAAAAAATAAATAATGTGGAAAATAGATCACAAGTCTGGCATAGAAACATGATATATGTATGACTGACTGATCAGGTGATATGGATAATAAGGGACCAAACAATTCTTAAAAATACATTTCCAGAAGGAGTAGAAGAAGAAAAGATAAGAAATAAATCCCACTCTTCTTATTTAGTTTAATAAATAAACATGTAATCTTACTTTTCATACCATAGTTAGGAAGCCAGGATTGATAAGTATGGGAAGAAGAAAACAATAACTCACAGCCAAGGAGGGTATCATTTCTGAAATCAAAATCATCTGCTCAGGCTTCATTCCCTCATATATGTTATATCCTATTATTAAAGAAAAGTTCTTGAAGGCAGAGACTGTCTTGCTTTAATATTTGTATTTCCTATTGTTCTATAAGAAATGGAGAGGAGGCTGATTTCAGAAAAATCCTGGAAAGATTTACATCAACTGATGCTAAGTGAAGAGATCACAATCAGTAGAACACTGTACACAGTAACAGCAAGATTATGTAATGATCAACTATGAAAGACTTGGCTCTTCTCAGCACTCTGATGATCCAAAACAATTCCAATGGGATGGAAATGCCATCCACATCCAAAGAGAGAGCTATGGAGACTGAATGTGGATTGAAGTACTTTCACTTTTTTGTTTGTTTGCTTGCTTTTGGTCTGATTTTTCTTGCACAATATGAGGAATATGGAAATATGTTTAAGAAGATTGCTGTCTTGGGGAAGCGAAATGTAAGGTATGGAGGAAGAAAAATTGGAACACAAAGTCTTACAAAAATGAATGTTGTAAATTATCTTTATAAGTATGTTTATGTATGTAGATAATGTATGCATATACATTATATATGTATATAATATGTATGTAATATATCATTAAAAATAAAATCTTATTGAGGAAAAATAGTTGTATTCCCATTACTTAGCACAGTGGACACATAATAAAAGCTTAATAAATGCTTTTTAATTTAATACTATAATAAAAATAATTGAATTTTTATTTATTAGGTTTCTCTCTGCCACTCTGAGATTCACTATTGAGAATAAAGGTGACTAGGTCTCTAAGTTAGTTTTCCCTAAAAAACCAAAAACCTTCGCTTAGAGCCATAAGTAGGAATTCTGCTACTCTCTTCACACATACATTGAGTCATACAATAAATATCTATTAAATATATACTATGTGCACATGTCGGCAGCTAGGTGGCATAGTAATTAGAGTGCCGGGCTTAAAATCAGGAAGAGTAATGTTCCTGAGTTCAAATCTGGCTTCAGATACTCACTGGCTATGTGACTCTGGGCAAGTCCCATAACCCTGTTTGCCTCGGTTTCCTCATTTGGAAAAGGAAATGGCAAAACACTCCAGAACCTTTGTCAAGAAGATCCCAAATGGGATCATGAAGAGTTGGACACAACTGAAAAATAACAACAAAATGCATACACATCCTGCAAATACCACAAACCAAACCCAGTTCCTTCAGCATGAGATATTTCTCAACTGAGGGTTTGAGCAAAATGATGCAAATATAAAACAAGGTAAAAGGACAAAGAAATTCTAAAAGAGGAGTTCAAGACCACCACTTGGGGGGAAGGGAGAGTACTGAGATTGAGTAGGATCTCACCCCCACTTAGTAACTTCATGTATAAACTATTATTATTATTCTTACTATTAGAGTGCTAAGGACTGTTGGTTCTGCACTGAGGAAAAACTAAAATGCCCTCTAAATGCTGTGGCTTCTAGATTTGGCATTCTAGAGAAAAGTACCAGCTATCCCAGTAAGTAACCCCTTTGTTTCTATTATACCTAGAGGGTTAGGTATGTAAACAAGAAAGAGAGAAATTGAATCAGGTTAGAGATTTTGGGAAAGTTTTTCAGCCTTAAGAATTTGGTTACTTTAGTGGATTTCTCTATATTTCTAGGTTTATGTTTCCTCATATTCCTGGAAAAGTCTTACGGATAGGGCTATGCCTTGTTTATATCCAAGGTAATTCTAACTTGAGTGGACTTGAATTCAGTTACTTCCATGTTACTTTTAATAACAAAGGTGATAATTGGACAGTATCCATTGAGGGTAAAATGTAAAATGACTAATAGTATTACAGAACTCTTTTATGCCATGATGAGTTTTAACTATGAATCTTTAAGCAGATTAAAGCAATGGTTATAAATTTCTGAATTATTTTAATCATTCTTTAATGTTTTCTGTTATTTTTTTAATTGTTATTATTGCTTTCTTTATAAGGATAAATGATCTATCCTAAATCCAACAAAAGGGGGAATAATTAGGAATATTAAGGGTACAATGAGCCCTTTTGTTGGAAAAAAACTCTAGATGAAAACTTTAAGTAAAATTTTCCCTGGAATGTCTAGGTTGGCACTTTGTTAATAAGCCAATGAGTTTGAGAATAAGGAGCCTGATTTTCCTGATAAGAGAAATGAATCTGGGCAAAAGGTTGGAAGGACCGACAGTGGTACAGGTCATTAAACCCTGTGAGTTCTAGCTGAATAATTTCTCTCTATTGGATGTGCATGGAATGAGAGGGGGTGAAGAGAGAGTGGGAAACAGAAAGTCAGTCCCAGAGTTTTGGTGAATGTTAGTTGTAGTTTTCCTAGTTTGTTTGTATTATCATCAAAGAGGATGGCAGAAACCTAACTTGCTCATTTAATAATTTTCCTAGGTTTTCTGGGAAGTGATTTGAGGCAGAAGAAGGAGGGAGGGAGGGAGAGAAGAAGGGAAGGAGGGAAGGGAAGGTGTCACCACTCTGAAGACTTTCCCTAAAAGTTGACTTGGGGTTTTTCTTTCTCAAGTGACTCTTACACAAGAGTGATGCATATAAAGATGCCTACTTATTTGGTAAGGATCAGGTGGCAAATAGTCTCTATAATTTCTTTCTTCTCTACCTCACTAGTTCCTTCTTTCCTTCCCCTCTCCTATATTTCCTACTCCAAACCATTCAAAATTATAAACTATCAAGTCCAAAAGGGACATAAGAGTTCCATGAACCTCCAGCTCCATCACTTTATAACATCTACTTCACTCAAGTCATTGTGAGGATCAAGTGAGATAATAGAGGTATTGGCTGTCTTGTAGCTGCCAAGGATACCAGGATGCTGAAAAGGAGGCCAGATGGTCTCAAATAGAAATCTCCCAGAATTCTCCCTTTCCATGGTAAGGAGCTTGACTGACCAGGCTAAGAGTTTGGGGGAAAGGAAAGCAGAAAGTACTTGGAAGTAAAAGCTAAAAGAAGCCACAGAGGGGGAAGCAGCTGCCATGTTCACCTCTAGACTCCTGAGGTGTAGATGATGTAACTCATGCTTTAGAGAAGCCATGCTTAAGGGTAGGGGTATGCTTTATATTGCTGAAACTAATTAAGACTTCTGAGACTAAAAAATTCTTCCTTCCCTTTCTCCCTTTATTTTTCCTTCTCACTCTTGGGAGAGGGTTTAAGCCACACCAAGTTTGAAAAGGAACAAAATTAAGCACTAATAGACTAAGAGTTAACTAAAAGGGAAGATGGGAAAGAAGCAATTATTAATCACATTAAGTCCTTTACAAATATTATTTTATTTAATCATAACAATGTTGGTAGGTAGATATTATTATTATCCACATTTTGTGGAAGCTGAGGCAGACTTATCCAGGGTCACACCAGCTATTATATGTCTGAAGTTAAATTTGAATTCAAGTGTCCCTGACTCCAGGTTCTACATTATACCACTCTTTACATCACCTAATTTGCCTCTAGGAAGTTTATTTGTTAAAAATATTTTATTATTTTATTTTAATAAAACTTATTTATTATGAGTGAGAGAATATGGCATAGATTCAAATTTATCCACCCTCCTTGTCTCAAATAACACGTAGTCAGAAGGATGTGTTAAAGAACATTGTACTGCCATGTGAATCAAATCTGAGAGACACCATCTTCTCAAAAGCTGGGCTTATTATGCCCTGGTCAGGGGTCAGCAAAGTTTTCTGTAAAGAGCCAAATAGCAAATATATTAGGCTTTATGAGCCAAGGGGTAAAACTGAGGCTATCATGTAGGTATTTATCATAAGGGCAGAGAAAAATTTCCACAAATTTTTTATTGATTAAAATAAAAATGTAATAATAATAATAATAATAATAATAATAATACTTGACTGATTTTTTGTAATATAGATCTACTAATGAGAAAATAAATTTTTCTTTAAAGAGATAATATTTTACTTAATTCAGGTTAACAGTTTAGTGTTCCCTTTCATCAGACTCAATTACAAATATTAATCTGTCAATGTCAATGTGGCAGGGATTCTAGTAGAATGCTTACTATATACAATCAGCTTATGTTTTTTTTAAGTTTTTCTTTCTGACTACTTTGTTTCTGAAGCCAATTCACCATTACATTGCTAAATATGTACTACTGCTTAATGTTGACATGGGGGAAAAGAGAGATAGAGTTTTGTAATGCTTCAATTTTTTTTTTAAGCCAGTAATTAGATAACTGGTTGGAGAAGGAGCTATGGAAGAAAACAATTGACACATTTTCATAATTTTCCAGGACAAAGAAATTGCTTATACTTAGATCTAATAGTTAATGTTTAACAATTGGCTGAGGGGGGGATTAAATATGGGCTGGAAGAGAATGCATACACTACATACTTTTAAGTTTTATCTGAATTATTATCATTTTTTCATCACTTTCCTAAGTCTAGAAAATCAACAAAGCAATAAATCAAGTTCTAATTTGTAGCATTTGCCAGTTTCTGAAGTATAAATGCTCACACTGAAAATTTCACAATATCTTGGCAGCCAGTTCAGGATGGCTCCTGAACACCACTGGGACTAAAAGGGCAAGCATAGTTCAGTGACTTTTGGCTTATAATTTCAAATTGCTTCCCAGAAGGATTGGACCACTTCACAGCTCCATCGGAAGTGCATTAGTGTGCCTATCCCACATTCTACCACAATCCCTACAATTGTCATTTTTCTATTTTGCCAATTTTGCCAGTTTAATGGATGTAAGCTAAAACTTCAGAATTATTTTAATTTAGATTTCTCTTATTAATTAATTGGATAATTTTTCATACATTTCTCTTTCTGCATACTGCCTGTTTCTATCCTTTGACTTGCTACTTAAACTTTTTAGTCATTCTCTTCCATGATATTTTAAAATGAAATTATTCTAGAATTTTAGCTAAGAGATTACAACACTTGTCTGCCACATTTTATGTATATATCTATCTATATATATTAATATATACTTATATATATAAAATGCTACATCTTATATATATCATATATATAATGCCACATCTTATATGTATCTTATATATATATTTTTTCTAAATTCTATGCTGTCATAAAAAGTAATTTTTAATCGATTACAATACATTACATTTTCTGAAAGTATTTTGTTTTTTTCCTCAATAGTATTTTATTTTTCCAAATACATGTAAAAGTAGTTTTCAACATTCACTTTTATGACTTTGAATTCCAATTTTTTTTCTCCTTCCTTTCTTTTTTACCTCCCATTTCCCCAAGATAGGAAGCAATCTGATAAAGGTTAAATATGTATAATTCTTTTAAAAATATTTCCAGGTTTTGTCTTGTTGTGCAAGAATAATCAGACCAAAAGGGAAAAAAAAAAACATAAGAAATAAAAAGCAAGCAAACAGAAAAAAGGTGAAAATACTATGCTTTGATCCACATTCAGTTCTATAGTTCTCTTTCTGAATGTGGATGATATTGAAAGTACTTTAAGTCTCTTCTTTGCTACTATTTCTTTCCATCTTACAAAATGTCTAATTGTACATGTAAAGCATCATACACATAATGTACAATTTTTGAGGTCAAGGTCTATTTTGTTTTTGATCTCATACTTCCAGAGTCTAGTACATGATCAGAGATTAACACACATGTATTCATTTTAATTAGATTTAAATAAAATAGTTTCATTGTTATGATATTTTCAGATGATTGGCATATCCAGAACCTTTTAATTCTTTTCTTGAAGAAAGTATTCACGTTATACCGAAACAAGACTTCTGAGTTATTTACAAGCCTCTTTTATTTCTTGATCTTGAATAATTTTTCCTAATAGTTTTTATTCCCTTCTTTTATGCTGCTGACAAAATGTATGGTTTGAGAGGATCCTATCATTTCCTTCATATAATTTTTCTACTTGAAATTTAGATAGTTTGAATCATAAAGTATATTAAACAATATCCCTCAGGCAGTTAGCCCTCAAGTTTTAAAGCTAAGAGAACATTTACTGATAGCAGAAAGAACTCTGCAAAATATAAAATGTACACTAGTGATTGAAGGCAAAGAAGTGGTTTCAGGATGAAGTGATGACTATGGAGACAGAATTGTAGCATCTGATGTTGAGGTAACAGAATTAGCTGTGATTGACATTGGGGAACACTAAGTTTCCTCAGTGACATCTGAAAAGACCCACCAGCTGCGTCAAAAGCTCCTCCAGTAACCACTCAAAACAACTCTTTCTTTAGTCTTCTCTTTAGTCTTAGAATGGATTAAAAGGTGAAGAGCTGTGCAGCTTCTCCTCTTCCTCCTCCTCCTCCTCCTCCTCCTCCTTCTCCTCCTCCTCCTCCTCCTCCTCCTCCTTTTCCTTCTCTTCCTCCTCCTCCTCCTCCTCCTCCTCCTCCTCTTTCTCCTCCTCCTCCTCCTCCTCCTCCTCCTCCTCCTCTTTCTCCTCCTTTTCCTCCTCCTCCTCCTCCTCCTCCTCCTCCTCCTCCTCCTCCTCCTCCTCCTCCTCCTCCTTCTCCTCCTCCTCCTCCTCCTCCTCCTCCTCCTCCTCCTCCTCCTCCTTCTCCTCCTCCTCCTCCTCCTCCTCTTCCTCCTCCTCCTCCTCCTCCTTCTCCTCCTCCTCCTCCTCTTCCTCCTCCTCCTCCTCTTCCTCCTTCTCCTCCTTCTTCTTTCTTCTTCTTTCTTCTTCTTCTTCTCCTTGCTCAAGGTCACACATCTAAGTATCTGAGGCCTGATTTGAACTCAGTCTTCTTGACTCCAGGCCAGTGCTTTAACCACAACGCCACCTAGCTGTCTTAATGGAATCATTTTTCATTGGCTTATGAAGTATTAAGAAAGACTTCATGATATCTATTTATTGGTTATTTTATGTTGTTTGGAAGAGTCATGCTTTACAATAATAATATGTAATATAACAAAAAAAATTATTTCTGGTGATTTGCCTAGTCTACATTGAATGGGGATTAAGGTACTTTCCCCACCTTGAAATGAAGCATTTTCTGTCCAATAGACTTGGGATGGAAAATGCCATTCACATCCAGAAAGAGAATTATAGAGACTAAACATGGATCAAAACATACTATTTTCACCTTTTTGTGGATTTGGTTTTTTTGTTTTCTCATGTTTTTTCCCCTTTTGGTCTGATTTTTCTTATACAACATGACAAATACAGAAATATAATTTAAAGGACTGCACATATTTAATTTATTTCAGATTGCTTTCTGTCTTGTGGAAGGGGAAGGTAAAGAAAGAATAAAAATTTGGAACACAAAGTCTTAAAAATGAATGTTATAAACAATCTTTAAATATATTTGAAAGAATTGAAAAGTTTTTGTACAAACAAAACTAATGCAGATAAGATTAGAAGGGAAATAATAAACTAGGAAAACATTTTTACAGTCAAAGGCCTCCTTTCCAAAATATATAGAGAAATGACTCTAATTTATAAGAAATCAAGCCAATCCAATTGATAAATGGTCAAAGGATATGAACAGACAATTCTCAGATGAAGAAATTGAAACTATTTCTAGTCATATGAAAAGATGCTCCAAGTCATTATTAATCAGAGAAATGCAAATTAAGACAACTCTGAAATACCACTACATACCTGTCAGATTGGCTAGAATGACAGGGAAAGGTAATGCAGAATGTTGGAGGGGATGTGGGGAAATAGAGATACTAATACATTGTTGGTGGAATTGTGAATACAGCCAGCCATTCTGGAGAGCAATTTGAAACTATGCTCAAAAAGTTATCAAACTGTGCATACCCTTTGCAGTGTTACTACTGGGCTTGTATCCCAAAGAGATCTTAAAGAAGGGAAAGGGACCTGTATGTGCAAGAATGTTTGTGGCAGCCCTCTTTGTGGTGGCCAGAAACTGGAAACTACGTGGATGCCTATCAATTGGAGAATGACTGAGTAAATTGTGGTATGTGAATGTTATGGAATATTATTGTTCTATAAGAAATGACCAACAGTATGATTTCAGAGAGGCCTGGAGAGACTTACATGAACTGATGCTAAGTGAAATGAGCAGGAGCAGGAGATCATTATATACTTCAACAACAATACTATATGATGATCAATTCTGATGGATGTGGCCATTTTCAGCAATGAGATGAACCAAATCAGTTCCAATAGAGCAGTAATGAACTGAACCAGCTACACCCAGTGAAAGAAATTATTTCAGTCCTAATGGCCAGAAAGGGGGGGGGGTTACCACCAGGGAAACCGGAGGCAGAACAATTCAGGGAAATTGAGGCATAACAAGGCTAGGAGAAAGGAAGATCTGAGTTCAAATCCAGCCTCAGACACACTAGTTGTGTGACCCCAGACAAGTCAGTATGGTAAACATTCCGCATGCTTTTGTAACATTCAACCAGGACTTGGGCGAGTATGTACTATCTTAAAAGGGCAACTGCTATGTTTACAACAGGAGAGACTGATCTCACCCTTCACCTCCTGAGGCAGAGCTTGCAAGTTTGCAAAATGCCCTTTGTGCAACCAGTTGCCAGAAAAAGAAGAATGAAGGAAAAACAGGTTTTGTTTCATTTCTGCCATCTATCAACATGAGAGATGCTACCTTCTATTTGTTTCCTCTTGCCTTGGGGTCATGCCTGTAACTAACTTCTCCTTGGTAAAAATGACATCATAGGAACACACTTGTTATAGGGGAAAATGCTCTTTCTTTTTAATGTAGTCCCTAACAATCAGTTCCTGAGTGATATTAATCTGTGTTGAAGAGCAGTTTTATTGATGTCATAAAAGATAATACATGTGAAAGTTTTTGGATACTATTTTATGTAAATGTGTGATAGTCCAGTGGTTATGACAGTAGATACTCTGAACACAAATTGCTTGAAATATCCAATATCTGGAAACATTCATCTTTGTTAGTAGGTCTGTGATATCAGAGGTGGGAAGCTTGTGAGATTGGTACTATTATTATTCTCATTTTACAGATGTAAAAACTTAGTCTGAGCAACCAGCTAGAGCAAGATTTCATCTCAGGTCTTTCTGACTCTAAGTCCAATACTACATCTAGTTACTTTATGAAGATTTCCACTCCCTCAACATTGAACTCCTAGCTCTCCCTAAAAGTGATAGAGCAATCCTGATGCACGGAATGATAACAATCAAATTTAAGTGCCTTCTATGTGTCAGATATAAAGAAAAAGAAAGACAAAAGATTGTGCACCCCCCCCTCAAGGAGTTTACAGTCTAATGAGGGAGCCAGTACAAAGAATAATAATATATAAATAGGAAATAAATAGGAATAATTAGGAAAGGCACTAGAATTAAGAGGGATTGGAGTAGGCTTCTTTTCCAGTAAACAATAGGACTTTAGTTGGAATTTAAAGAAAGCCAGGAAGGGAAGTAGTTGGAACAGAGGTGGCAAAGTGCTCCAGGTATGAGGGACAGCCAAGAGAAAATGCCTGCAGCTGATAGATGCCCTGCCTTCTTTGTGTAACAACCAGGAGGCCAGTGTCACTAGATCAAAGAGTATGTAAGTGTAAGAGGGAGTAAGATGTAAGAAGACTGAAAAGATAGGAGTCAGCTAAGTTACAAAGGGCTTTCAGTGCCAAAGAGAACATTTTGTATTTGTCCCAGAGGCAAAAGTTAGACACTGGAATTTATTGAATAGGGGAAGGAGGTGGTGACATAATTAGACCTTTGATTTAGAAAAAAATCATATTTGTGGCTGGATGGAGGATGGATTGGAATGGGGAGAGACTTGAGGCAGGCACTACCAGTAAGTTACTGCAATTATCCAGCCATGAGGTAATGAGGGGTCTGCACTAGAGTGTCAGATGAGAGAAGGGGATATATTCAAGAGATGTTGCAAAGGGGAAATTAATAGGACTTGGCAACAAATTGGATATTGAGTTGGGGTGGACGAGGGGAGAGATATTGAGATGATGAATCCTAGGTTGAGAGCCTGAAGGACTGGGAGAATGGTATTGATGCTATTTGAGTGGTCTAGATTCCTGGTGGTCTAGAGGTTAGTGGCTATAAGAGAGTTCTCAAGAATCTCCTTTAAATCGGCCGCAGTTTCTAGGAGTGAAAGAATTGACTCATTTCCAAATATTAGTTGCAAAATGAAAGTTTATTCTTAGATAGAAATCAGAGACTGACCCAGAGACTGACTTCTATCATAGCAGATCTATGGAAAATGGGAGTTTTGCACTGAGAATGCAGTTCTCAGTAGACAGAAAGTCCTGGCAGCTGAGAGGGCTGCCAAGGTCCATCTGCAAAGACTTTAGTTGATGGACCCTTATTATATTGGCTATCTTAGTGGGGTTGGGAAGTCTGAGCTGGGCGGCCCAAGCAAGTCAGAATCGGGGCTAGGACAACCGGAGCAGATCAGAACTAGTTGGGGCTGGGAGAGCCTAAGTTGGCTCAGATTCAGTGAGGGCTGGGACAAGCCCGGGTCTCCTGTTGGAATTCAAAGGGATGCTTTTGACCAGGATTTGTGAATTAAAAGCTCTGGTATCCTGACTGGGGAGGATATGTCTCAGTCAAGAGGGGCTGGGAATCTGAAAGGAATCACAGATCGATCTGAAAGGAATCACAAATCAAGTGGAAATACAGTTTCTTAAAGGGACCCCAATCCATTTCAGTATTACTCTCTGAAGTTATAAAGTGGAGATGAGGAAGAGTTTAGGAAAAATAATAAATTTCATTTTGGACACATTGAGTTTGATATCTATTGAATATACAGTTTGAAATGTCTAAAAGGCAGTTGGAGCTGCAAGATTGGAATTAGAGAGTTTGGGGCAAGACATTTGAAATTTGAGAATTTGAGAATCATCAGCATAGAAATGGTCATTAAATCCATTGGAGCTAATGAAATCACCAAATGAAAGGAAAAAAAGACCAGGTTCAAATGCTGAAGAATTATATTAGGAGATATGATTTAGAAGAGGATGAGACAAGGGAGACAGAGAAGGAGTCTTAGACAGATAGAGGAAAACCAGTAGAGAAAAAACCCAGGAGTTCTGTCCATGAAACAGGAAGAATGGCTGTACACTTAGCATAACTGCCCCAAATTCAGAGAGTAAACTCTTGAAAGGAGATCATAGCCATAAAATCAGAAATTTACATCCAAAAGAAACCTTGAGTCCAACCCCATCATTTTACAAATGAGAAAATTGAGACCCAAAACAACTCAGTGATGTTTCCAGTTTCACTAGGAAAACTAGCAAATGTAAATTAGTAATATTAACATCCAGGTCCTCCAGATTCCAAGTTCAGTGCCCTATCACAATTTCCTCCTCTTCCTAGCAAGGCTGGAAGATTATCATGACCTAGACTCTAGAATTGTCCCTGGCTGTGTCCCTTCCCTTTGAATTCAATAATTCAATTTAACAATCATATGTTAAGTGCTTACTTTGTGTTAAAAACACTGCACTGAGTTTCCCTAATGTTATCTGCCTTCCTTGTTGGTATCTCTTTCTTCTTTCTCTATTTTGAGGAATGGATGCCCTAGTTTTAGATGTGCAGTCTACTGTATTTCTTTGGAGATGTCAGCTATTACCTTAATATACTTCTGTTGTATCCTCTAAGTATCTCAAGTTAACCACATGGTCTTCCCTTTTACAAGTTGCTTCCTTTGCATTATTTTCAAGACAAATGTCTAGTTTTCTCCATAGTCTTAGAGTTGGGATTAAGTAATTTGTTCAAGATTTCCGCAGGTAGGATGTGCCATAAGCAGAATTTGAATTCTAGTTATCTAAATTAGGAAGCCAGCCCCCTATCCACTGACTCCCCATTAGCCTTGATGAGGAAATTCCAAAACTCTGCTTGGACTCTGCCTCCACCCTAAGCACAAACAGTTTCATCTTTGTTTTCTGGCTCAGTCCTGAAACCCATTTAATTCAATTCAAATTCTAACCCTGGCTGAAACCCAGCCAGGAGCTAACCTGAGATTCTACCCTCAGCCCCCTTTCTCATTATAAAAGAGCTAAGCTGGAGCCCTCTCTTTGCAGAGGTCCCAAACATGGCAGCCTTACGGCTGGCATGCCAAAGGATCTCTGCCCACTGGAACCCTGGTTCCAGTGCCCTTTTATCTCTACCTTCAACTTTACTAATTAGACTTTACTTCCAAATCCCACAATAAACCTCTTTTATCAATTTAGGTTTTCAGGTCTATAAATTCCTTAAAAGGGACTCTTGTGCTGCTACTAGACCTCATTTAACTCTGTATCCTTGCTCCAAATCCAAAGGGGTTGCAGGGGAGATCTATTTGACTCCCTGTACCCCAAACCTGCCACTAGACCTCAATTAAACCTAATTTCATTTAAGTATCCCAATTCTAAACCTCATCAGCCTTACTCCACTGAATAAATGACAAAAACTGAAGGTCAGAGTAAATGACTTCTCACAAGGTTTCATAGTCAATGAGTCTCCTGAATCCAAATTCAGGGACAGGCAGCATGTTATAGGACAAAGATAACTGTTTCTTTCAAATCCTACCTGAGTCACTGACACTATGGCCTTGAGTAAGTCACCACCTCCAAGCCTATGTTTCCTCTTGTGGTAAATGTGGACAATAACACTTGCAGTCTGTAGTGAGGAAAGTACTTTGCAAACCATAAGGAATTAACTTTACAAATGGGTTGTTATCTTCATTATTATCACTCAATGCTCTTTCTACTATATGACCTGCTCAACAAAGGACAAAAGAGGTACATTCTGGCTTAGTGTCAGGAAAAGTTTTTTGACAATTAGGATTATAGAGAAGTGGAATGAGATGCCTAGGGAGGCAGTGGGATTGCCCTCATTAGAGATCTTTATTCAAAGTCTGAATGAATATTTAGTAATTATTCTTATTTATATATGGCTTGGACTAGATCTCCTTTCTAGCTGAGATTCTATGAATGCTTTGTGATAAACTAAACCTTTCCAAATAAATAGGACATGATGACAGCCCTCTCAAAATACTTAAGATCATTGGCACAGGTTACTTCAGAACCATTAACTGGTACTTTGGAGAATTCCTGGGCAACAGAAGTGCTTTAAGCCATACAAAAAAAACACAAAAAAGCTCCTATCTTAAGAAAAAGAAAAATGACTACTTTGAAAATTATAGATCAATAAAACTTTAATACTTGGAAAGATAATAGAACAAACCATATGCATCAATTTACTATCCACTTGAAGATCAGATGGCAATGAAATAGTAACTGTTATGACCTTATATCAGGAAGAAATAAAATTCCACTACAATCTGTTGCCTCTGTTGTCTAATTTGTTAATTGCTATTGTTATTTCAGTCATGTCCAACTCTTCATCCTATTTGAGTTTTATGGGGGAGGGGAGGTTTACAAAAATACTGGAGTTGTTTGTCATTTCTTTCTCCATCTCACTTTACAGATGAAGAAACTGGATAAATGGGGTTAAGTGAGCCTCCCAGGGTCACACAACTAATAAGTGTCTGAGGCTGAATTTGAACTCAGGGCTTCCTGACTCCAGGCCTGGCATTCTGTCCATTATGCCTTTTAGTTGCCTTTCTCTCGAGCTACTCTTCTCTTAATCTGTAGCAATTTGACTTCCACTTATACTAATGTAATGAAATTGAATTTTCAAAGCTCTCCAGACAAATGTACCACACCTAGTAGCATTTTTTTTTCCAGTACTCTTCCTGCTTATCCACACAAGTGCCTATCTCTTCCTCAAAGTTTACAGGAGTTAAACAGAGGGAGAAATGCAGTCCCCACTTGAGATTCAGGCATCTAGAAAACAAGTCTTCTGTTTTGAGAGTTCATAATGTTTGTGCTATTTTTGTTGTCTACCCAGAGGCATTTACCAAATTAAATTAAATGCAAATGAATCTTCCTGCTTAGGGAGAGTGTGTTTGGGGAGTTCCTCTTTACACAAAGGCATATTAGATAAAGAAGTTGAAGAATTCCTGGACAGAATGTTAGGAGGAAGCTAGGAAGAGATTTTCTAAGAGCTGGAGAAGGAGAATCAGTGCTAAGAGGCTAAAGAAGAAGAAAACAGAGAGAAACAAAAGAACTAGAAGAAATTCTGGACCATCATGGTATACAAAATGTCTGACATTGAGTCTTCCCATAAATTGGCAGAATGTTACTGTTTTGTAACAATGAATATGATGAATACAAAGAAGCACCAGAAGACTTCTATGAACTGATACATAATTAAATAAGCAAAAGTAGGGTAAAACGTGCTACGGGGAGAAAAAGGAATTTTGTGAAGATCTAGCAGACACTCGTTTTCCATGGTATAATAAGCAAGTTGAGGAGACCTGCATCAAAGATGATGATCAGCATCATAGAGATTTTCTTGATGTAGTTAATCAGGGTGACTGCCATGCTTGAGCATATATTCAAAATGTGACAGAAAACTCCAAAGCTTCCAGTTTTCCATAAGTAGCAATACTTCCTATACTCATTGTATATTTGGCATTATAATAAGTGAATGAAAAGTGAAAACTCCTTTTTAGGCATTTGATAGTAAATGGTTAGAGAAAATTAGGATAATACCTTGATGAGGTGCTAGGATAAACAGAAAGTGTTCTGTTTTATTTTGGTTTGGTTGTTACAAGGTACTCCTAAGCATATTTGTTGGCTGAAGGGAAAAAGTTCATGGAGAGGAAAAGATAGATATCCAAATCCTGGAAAACAAATTCTTTTAATTTTAAATTTAAATTTAATTACTTATTTAAATTGTTTTTTGTTATTCAAAACTTGAGAAATATCAACACCAACATCATTTCTACACATGAAGAAAAATAGAAAACACCAGCAACCACAAAACTCTATTGCATATTATGTGTTTTTCAAATGTTTTTTATTGTTATATAAAATGTTGAACAACTGGCTTCAAAGCTGTCCACTTGTTTGTTTCCCTCCTTTTGATCTGTTCTATGTACTTTTTCTTTTTGTGCTTCATAGGAGTTCTTATCATTTTTTACTGTTTCAAAATATTAAAATTTAAAAAGCAAACAAAAATAGGCAAGTATAATATTCATTACATTGGTAATTTTTGATCCAGGGATTCTATTACCAAGCTTATGCTCCAAAGAACTTATTCATAAAAAGAAGTCCCTATATACACCAAAATATTTATAGGACCATTTTGTGTGTGTGTGTGATAGCAAAGAATTGGAAGCAAAGTAGATATCCACTGATTAGAAAATGGCTATCAGCAAATTATGGTACATGAATGTAATAGAATATTATTATATTGGAAGAAATGATCAATATAATGAATACTAGAGGAGTATGGAAAGATTTACATCAATTAACAAAGAGCAAAGTAAATAAAGCCAAGAATGAGTACACATGACTACAACAACATAAACAAAATGAATAACTACCATCCCCCAAAATCAAAGTCAATGTGTCAAAATTATGAAATATGAAAATGATTCAAAAAAGAGAGGATACTTCTATCAGAGCTTCTTAAATTTTTTCCACTTATGACTCCTTTTCACCTGATAAATTTTTTGTGATCCTGGGTTTATAGGTATACCAACATGTATGTGTGTGTGTAGATATATATATATATATATATATATATGTATGTATGTATATATGTATATCAAACATTTGCTGATAATAAATTATAATTTCTCAACCTCCACATTCAGTTATGGGACTCCATATGGAGTTATGACCCATAGTTTAAGAAGCTGGAGTTTAGGCTTAATTTTCATCAATAAGGATCATGATAACACTGAGGAGTCAGCTTCCCCTACCTGTCTACAGCTTCTAGTGCCTTACTTTCTCTTCCCTTGAGTCTGCCTCAAATTGAGTCTATAGAGATATGTGTCTCTCTTCTTGATAATTCTGTCCTTCATACAGACACCCAGTTTTACACT
This sequence comes from Sminthopsis crassicaudata, assembly GCF_048593235.1. Classification (NCBI taxonomy): domain Eukaryota; kingdom Metazoa; phylum Chordata; class Mammalia; order Dasyuromorphia; family Dasyuridae; genus Sminthopsis; species Sminthopsis crassicaudata. The sequence continues at coordinate 421,767,893 of NC_133617.1, forward strand.
AATATTCTCTCCTCTGTTAGAAGTCTTTTACTACATACATTCACATTAGCACACAAAAACACCCCGGGCTAATCTGGGTATTACCTGGGTTATAATTGATATGAACTTTTGAAGTAATTTTTTCCTTTGTCCATTTCCTTTTTTGGATAAATGTTTTCAATGTGAAATGGTTTAGTAGAGTTTGTTTTATTGGGGGGGGGGGGCGGTTTGGGTTTTTTGTTGTGCTTTGTTTTGTTTTTTTAATAAAGTCCCAAATCTGAGAATTATGGCAAAGAGATTTTGGCCATAGGAAGAACTACTGGATTGCTGCTGGATTGTTAGAAGAACCACACTCCCCACTACCTATATCCCTCAGGAGCTGGCACTGATGAATGGGAGTACAATATAGGAAAATCCTACTTCTGGGACCGGGGATCCACATACAGGTTGCTGGGATTAGGAATGAGGTATCAGGGATGTAAAATCGAGAACAAAATAAAATTCAGGAACTGGATTATAAAACTGTAAAATAACAGGACTTATAAATAGAAGGCAATAGAAAGAACTGTTTCTGAAATCAGAGCCCCTGGATTCAAATCCTACTCCTTTCTTAATACTTGTCTCATCTTGAAGAGGCTACCTGATTACTTTAGGCCTCCTATCTCCATCTGTAAAATGAGCTGGTTAGAGCAGATGGATTTTAAAGCCCCTTCTAACTTTAAATCTATGACTTTGTGATCCTATGACTTTAGAAATTATCTACTTTAGTCCCTGTACATTTTATAGATTAAGGAAATTAGGTCTATCAAGTTTTTGAGCAAAGAATAAATCACTGGGCCACTAGGTGGAGCACAAGGACAAAAATAAATCTTTGGAATACAAGTGAATAACAAGGAATAATATGAAGATAATTGCTCTTAATATTGAGTTATAAAATTTCTGAATCAGGGTTCCTATTATTCTCCTCTCTAGGACCAGGACTGGTCCCATATTATGAGATACAACTGAAAAAATTAAATTCTATTAAATAGGTTAGAAATCAGGGGCAAGTAAGAGGATTAGAAAAAATCTTATATATCAATCTAATCTACAAGTGTCAAATGTGATCAGCAACCGTCCCTAAAATATAATTAGGAAATAATTATCAAGGGAAATAAAAATATAATCGAACATAAATAACAGCAATATGTTTATTTTTTGTTTGTTTTTGTTGAGGCAATTGGGGTTAAGTGACTTGCTCAGGGTCACACAGTTAGAACGTGTTAAGTGTCTGAGAACAGATTTGAACTCAGATACTCTTGACTTCAGGGCTGGTGCTCTATCCATTGTGCCACCTAGCTGTCCCTAATATGTGTTTTTTCTAAGACAATATCTGGCACAAATTTATATATGGTTCAATGTCCATCTTCCTCCATTCTGTCCTAGCTTCTGGGAGCACAGTACACAGAGCCTTATTAGCACCATGCCTTATCAGGAAGACTCATCTTCCTAAGTCTAAATCTGACCTTAAACACTTACTAGTTGAATATCTCTTGGCAAGTCACTTAACCCTGTTTAACTTCAGATTTTCATATTTAAAATGCTCTGGAGAAAGAATGGCAAACCACTCTAGGATCTTTGTCAAGGAAACCCTAAAATGGAGTTTTCCCCTAAAACAAGCCTAGTACTGAACAACTTCTGGTTTTAGTTAGTTTAGGTTTAGTTTAGTTTCTAATCCAGACTCCATGACTTTATAGATGAGGAAACTGAGACACAGGCATAGAAAATGATTTTCTTTCAATCATATCAACATTTTATGATCATTTAGCCTAATCAGAAAATCCTACAGAACATCATTTCTCCAGAGTAAATTTACTCCTCCATGTCCTGCCTTGGGGAAGAAGGATGGAGATGGGAGGCAAAGAAATCACTGAAATCAGCAATCTTTCACCACTCATTCTCCCATATTATGCCATACTATTACTCACTGGGGGAGCAGGTAAGCAGTTTGCCTTTTAAGGTTGCCCTGCCAACAGGAAATAGATGAAAAAGCAGAACGTCCTCATCCCTTTGGCATTCAGGAAGGTTGAGATTCAGTTGACTTTTTCTCTCTGTCTGTCTCTCTCTGTCTCTGTCTATCTTTGTTTTTCTCTATGTCTCTGTCTCTCTGTCTCTCCCAACTGTTTTTTATTTTGATTTTGGTTGTCTTTTATTTTTACCAGTTATGTGTAAAGATAATTTTCAACATTCATTTTTTGAATTTCCAATTTTTTTCTCCCTCCCTTCTTCCTTTCCAAGATGTGAAACAATCTGATATAGGTTATACATGTGGTACCTCTTTTAAGGAACTTGGTAGATATCAAGTGGTACAATGGAAACAATCTTATAGGACAATAGGATCATAGATCTAGAATCCAAACCCCTCATTTTGAGATGATGATGCTGAGGCTCAGGCAACTGAAATGGTTTGTCCAATACAATACAAGTAGTAACAGACAAAAGGATCTAAGTTCAGATTCCACTTGTGTGATCACTGGCAAATTTACTTAACCTTTCTGGACCCCAGTTTCCTAATCTGTAAAATGGAAGGTGGGAGTTAGATTATCATCAACTACATAGTTCGTTCTATGGTTGTTGTGATGTGATCCTCTACTGTTGTTTAGTTGCTTCAATCATATCCAACTCTTCATGATCCTATTTCTATTTCTATTAAGTCAAAATAAGTTGTTCAATATCTCTGGGCCCCAGAATCAACAGTATACCAATAATCTAATTTGCTGGAAATAGAATAGAGAGAAAGGGAGAAATAGCACTTCCTCAGCCTCTGGTTGGCATCCCTTTTAACTCTTACTTATTTGCCTCCTCAAAAAGGACCCACATGTGCAAAATTGTTTATAGCAGGTCTTTTTGTGGTGCCAAAGAGTTAGAAAATGAGTAGTTGCTTGTCATTTGGGGAATGGCAAAATAAGTTATGGAATATGAAGTAATGGAATATTATTGTTCAATAAAAAATGAGGAACAAGCTGATTTAGGAAGTCCTAGAAAGATTTACAGGAACTGATGCTGAGCAAAACAAGCAGAACCAGGAATACATTGTACACAGTAACTACAAGATTGTGCCATGATCAATTATGAAAGACTTGGTTTTTCTCATCAGTTCAATGATTCAAGGCAATCCCAACAAACTAAAAAATGCTATGTGCATCCAGAAATAGAACTATGGAGATTGAATGTAAATCAACATATACTATGTTCACTTTTTTCTGTTTTTTCTTCTGGCATGGTTTTCCCCTTTTGTTTTGATTTTTCTCTCAACACGATTCATAAAGAAATATGTATTTAAAAAGTTAATATATGTAAAACCAGAAAAAATAAAACAATTTAGAAAAAGAAAAAAACATATTTTCCTTCTCTTCTTTCCTGTGTAATGTTCCCTTATTAAACTTCTGTCTGACACTATGCCTGTGGAGTGTAAATAGTCTTTGCCTCAATTGCCTTGGGTTACGATGAGGACAATATGTCCTTTGGAAGTTTGTTCTGGGCGTTGTACCTCCCATATGTTCTCTGGACCAAGTGTTGTCTTGTTAACAGTCCATAAATTTGCATCTGAGCAGGATCTAAGACAAGTAATTTAATCCTCAGGCCTTTCTTTTTTCTCTTAACCTATCCCAAGAATGCCTATCCATTCTCATAGCTTCAAGTCTTACCTGTAGCTTAATCCCAACTCCTCTTCTAAGCTCCAAGTCCACATTTCCAGCTGTTGTTAGATATTTCCAGCTATATAATAACAATAGGATAAGATGAGGAACTGAATGTGTATGATTTCTTTGGAATAAGGGATTCCCAGATTTAAAAAAAAAAAAAAAAAAAGCTTCCTCTATCAATATATATTGGCTTTCTGTACAATTGATAATCTTAGAAAAGCACCAGGCACACTGAAAGCCCAAGCTAACATAACCAATACACTTGAGCTCCTATCTTACTTGCCTAGAGGCCAACTGTTTATCTACTATTCCACAGTGCCTCCCAAGTAAACCAGAACCACTTAAAACTTAATGTACACCAAATAAATTTCAGCATTTCCCCCTGCTCTGTTATTAGAACTGCCCATATTTATATATGCCCTTATTTAACTCACAACAATGGTGGAAGGATGGTGATCTGCGCAAAATTATCTCTATTTTGCAACTAAGGAAAACTCAAGTTCTGAGATGTTAACTAACTTACTTTACATCACAGAGCTAGTATCTAAGGATTTAAATCCAAACCTCCCAGCTCTATATAACCTTTGACTTGAAGGACCAATTATATAGGAATCTCTCTTCATTTGTAGAGATTGGTTACAAAATATACCATGCCTTCAGGAGAGGCCAGTGGAGTAGATAAGAGTAGTAAAGAAGAGAGACATAATTTCTTGTGGCTTCTAGTTTTCAGAGAGAAGATCCATGATACCAATCTCCCTTCAGGTCACTAACAGGAAAAAAAGAGTGGGAAGAAGATGACATGAGAAGAACTGGATATCTCTCTTGTGTACATATGTTTGCTACACTAGAAACACTAAGGAATTTTCATTTTGAGTAGATCTGGGACTCTCTCAGTTAAGTTATTTCTCCCATTTCCAATGGGAGAATTCAATTATCTGGTAAATATTATGATATGTATACTTTCTTTGATTTCTGTTTTGTTAGATAAATGGATTTCTTTGCTATGCCATATAGGTTCATTGGGTCATTTTGGCATTAAAGAATTTGCTTTGTCTTCCACTAGCATTTGGTGGGAAAGAAGTCAAGTCTTGAATATCCAGCTTGGGATACTTTTCCCCCACTAAAAAACAAACAAACAAACAAACAAAACCACTAATAAGGAAATGAGTTTGAACATGAAAAATTAATTCCCTAGATATTTAAGAGAACCAATAGATATATTTCTCTTCTCTCTGAGGAGAGCAGAAGAGTCAGCTTCTGCCCTCAACCTCCTGCTTTCCCTTTTGCCAGGAATCAATTTCCCTTGAAGAAGAGTGAGAGGGAAGGAGACTTAGAAATTTCTGTGCTTGACTCTTCTCAAGCCAAGTCAGTCAACGCAGTCACTGTACACCTAAATCCAATGCTCTTTCCATTATACCACACTGTCTCTCACATATCCTATCAACATTGCAAACTCAAATTTTAGCAAGCAGATTTAGCACTTGTCTCTATCCCCTTCCTGAACTTTTCTTACAGATTTTGTTTGTCTATTAATTGTGTCATTTCTAGTCATCTAAGCTCAGACAACCAAGGTCATCTTTGTAAACCTATAAAATGACTCCTACATCCAAGTCACTAAGCCACCTATCAATTATTCTTTCATTAGTATCCCCTACTGTCAAGGCCCATTGCTACCACTTAAGTTCAGGTGGTCATCACTTCATGGTGGTGAGGAAATTGAGGGGATTAGAACAGCAAGTGATATATTGTGGAAATTCAGTGAACCAAACTGATTCCATCTTGTGATTCAATTCTGGAACTAGGTAAGTTCCTTTTTCTAGTCAATTATGAGTCTGGTCCAACTTCTGTCTTGTGAGAAAAACTTTATTCAGTTATAGGAATTTGGAGAAAACCTAATTGTATTCTTCAATACAATACAATACTTAGCCCTGCATGACTAGGAAGCTAGACCACCTCTACTTGCTGCTTAAAGACCCTTAACCAAGGACCTAAATTATACTGACCAGAAACCTGGTCCGATGCAAAAATTGATGCAAGGTGTTTTCTCACAATTGTACCTCTCAGGCAATTATATTGGAAAAGTAATCCATGCTGCTCAATCAATCAAGTGATCCATGTTTCCATATCCCTTTGTTTATTTACAAAAATTTGAGAAGTGTGGTACTTTTTTTTTTTCTGAATTCAGGGAATTGTACCTATTACTCTCCTCTTCCCAACTGGAAAAGTCTAATTTTTCATCCAATTAGAAATCAGATTACCAAAAATTGTGTTGTTTCTTTTTAATTAATCAATCTTATTTTATTAATTGGTGTGCCTTGCTTGATAAGTCGATATACATAGTCAAAACTTTGTTTCCTCAGACATTTCATTTTTCACCCTGTCACACTTGATTAATTGATTTCAATTCAATCGAAGCACTTTCTATGTGTATGTCACTGTGCTAAGCAACAGAGATACAAAGGCAAAAGTTCTGCAGATATCTCAATATTCAAGACAGAACTAGAATAAGCTACAAAGCTAGGGATATAAGATACATAACAATGGCTTGATGGTATAATGGGGTCTTTAAGGTCACAGGGCATTGAGCCATGGGATGTCTCCCTCACCAGCAGAATTCTTCTCTAATACTTTTGAAGCTTTCCCTTCCCACCCCCTCACCAGCAAAGAGCTGGTCTTTTCTTGAGACTCCTATAACATTTATTATTTGAATCATTCATTTGGAACTTAATATTTACTGCCTTATATTGCTATTTTTTTGAAACCATGTATCTAATATTTTCAAAGAGAATATAAGTTTCTCAATGGCAAGGAAAAGGCTTTATGGTCCTCAAAAGAGGTGTTCAATCAATTCTTCCATGCCCATAAAATCACAGATTTAGAACTGAAAGAGACCTTGCGGGTCATTTAGTCAAATTCTTCTTCCCATTTTACAGAAAGAGAAACTAGAGGGGTCAGAGAAGAAAAGTGATTTGCCCAAGAAAATGCAATGGAAAGGTGGAATTTGAACCAAGCTCCTTGAGCTCCAAATGCAACTCTTTTTAATGAACCACAATGGCCCACCCTCTCTTAGTTGATGTTTACCAAAATCATAGCTTTCCCAAAGATGAATGAGAAAAAAATGTTTGGTCATTAATTTTCCCCAGAAAAATGACTTGCTAGCTACCACAGAGTTGCCTGCACAATGTTTATATGTCAATTTGGAGTTCTCCAGGACAAGTGAAGAGGAGAAGAAACATGTCTGAATGATGAAGTGTTTGTTCTTCAGTTCAGGTTCTTTCCTGACCTCAGGTAACTCTCACACCCTCAACAGAAGAACCATGAAAGAGGAGAAAGAAGAAGTATACTCATTTCTTTTTTTTTCTCTTATAAGAAAAATATAAGAAAATGTATTTTTAAATTAATTTCTTCTTGTTTCCTGTTACATGTAAATAAAAAAATTTTAGCATTAATTATTTTTTAAAAATTTGAGTCCCACACTAATAATACATTGTTGGTAGAGTTATGAACTGATTCAACTATTCTGGTGAGCAATTTGAAACTATGCCCAAAGAACTGTCAAACTATGTGTAACCTTTGATTCAGCAGTGTCTCTACTGGGTTTATATTCCAAAGAGATTGTAAGAAAGGGAAAAGAATCCACATATGTAAAAAATGTTTGTAGCAGTCCCTTTTTATGATGGCAAGGAACTGGAAACTGAGTGGATGCCCATCAGTGGGGGGATGGCTGAATAAGTTATGGTATATGAATGCCATGGAATATTATTGTTCTATAAGAAATAATTAACAGGATGATTTCAAACAGTTCTGGAGAGATTTACATGAATTGATGTTAAGTAAAGTGAGGGGAACCAAGAAAACATTGTATGCAGAAATAAAAGATTATGTGATGATCAGCTCTGACAGTCATGAAAACAACGAGATGATTCAAGCCAATTCCAAAAGATTTGTGATGGAAGGGACCATCTGCATCCAGGGAGAGTACTGTGGGGACTGAATGTGAATCACAACATCGTATTTTCACCATTTTTGTTGTTGTTTGCTTGTTTTTTTTTCTCTTTCTAATTTTTTCCCTATTTTGATCTGATTTTTCTTGTGCATCATGGCAAATATGAAAATATGTGAAATAGAATTGTACATGTTTAACATATATTGTATTACTTGCTATCTAGGAAAGCAGGTGGAGGAAAGGAGGGAGAAAATTTTGGAACACAAGATTTTTCAAGGGTGAATTTTGAAAACTATCTTTGTACATATTTTGAATATAAAAAGCTATTATTAAAAAAATATGAGTCCCAGATTCTTTCTTTCTTCATTTTCTCTCCCAACCTTGAGAAGAAAAATAATTTTATATTGAGTATATGTGTGTATTCATATAAAACATTTCCATATTAGCTATATTGCAAAAGAAAACACAGACCCCCAAAATAATTTTTTTAAGTTTAAAAAATGCTCCATTCATGTGCCATCAATTCTTTCTCTGGAAGTGGATAGCATTTTTCATCATAAGATCTTTGGAATTGTCATTGCTGAGAATAGCTAAGTCATTTACAGTTGATCATCACACAATATTGCTGTTACTTTGTGAATCAGTTCATGTAAATCTTCCCAAGTTTTCTGAAATCATTCTGCCTATCTTTCTTAAGGCATAATAGTATTCCATCGCAATCTTATATCTCAATTTATTTAGCTATTCCCCAATTGAAGGGCATCCTCTCACTTTCTAATTCTTTTGATCACAAAAAAAGAGCTGCTATAAACATTTTTGCACATGTAGATTATTTTCCCTCTTTTGTGATCTCTTTGTGATACAGACCCAGAAAGACACTATTGAGTCAAAGAGCATGCACATTTTTATAGCTCTTTGGGTAATGTTCCAGATTGTTCTCTAGAATGGCTAGATCAGTTCACAACTCCCCCAATAATGCATTGGTGTCCCTATTTTCCCACAACCCCTCCAATATTTATCATTTTCCTTTTCTGTCATATTGGCCACTCTGATAAGTACAAGATGATATATCAGAGTTGTTGTTGCTATTATTGACAGCCAATTCTGCTGAAAGTTTTTCTAATATTGAACCACATTTGCATTTGTGGTATAAATTCTACCTGATCATAGTTTATGGCTTTTGTGATATATTGCTATAATCTCCTTGATAGTAATTTGCTTTAAATTTTTGCATCAATATTCATTACGGAAATTGGTCTAAATTGGGTTTTGTTTTGTTTTGTTTTTTGCTCTTCCTGATTTAGGTATCAGAAGCAAATTTGTGTTGTAAGAAGTATTTATTAGAACTTCTTTGCCTATTTTCCAAATAGTTTATCTTAGTATCAGAATTAATTGTCTTTTAAAAGTTTAGCAAAACATTTTTAGCAAAATGTAATTTACCTACTTATTTCCTTTAATTAGATCTACTTTTGCTTTTGCTTTGTCTGAGATCATGATTGCAATTCCTGGATGTGTGTGTGTGTGTGTGTATGTGTGTGTGTGTGTGTGTGTGTGTGTGTGTGTGTGTGTGTTTGCCTCTGCTGAGGCATAATAGATTATGTTTAAGTCCCTCATTTTTATTTTTCGTTTCTCTGTGTCAAATGTGTTTTTTAAATAAACAATATATTGTTGGATTCTGCTTTTTAATCCATTCTGCTATCTACTTTCATTTCGTGGGTGAGTTCATCCCATTCACATTCATGTTATGACTATTAACTGTATATTTCCCTTTGTCTTGTTTTTTCCTTGTTTATCCTTATTTCTATTTCTTTTTAGCCTGTCCTTCCTCAGAAATTATTTTTTTGCTTCTAATCACTATTTTCCTTTACCTGCCCTCACTTCTCTAATCCTTTTCCCATTCTACTTCCCTGTACTATAAGACAGTTGGGGTTTCATACCCAACTATGTGTATTATTTCTTCTTTAAACCAATTCCAATGACAGAAAATTTAAAGCATTGTCTTATATCTATCCCCCGTCTTATCCTTAATTGTAAAAACCCTTCCTTTCATACCTCTTTTATATGAGTTTCTAATTCTTTCTTTTTCTTCTCCTAATGCATGCTTCTTTTTTGCTTTTTAATTTTATTTGTTTAAATCATCCTTTTAGAGACATCTCACATCCATGTCCACTGTCTATGTATACTACTTCTAACTTCCTTAATAAAGAAAAAATTCTCTAGTTACAATTATCTTCCCATATCAGTTTGTAAACTTTTTTATTTTTATTGATTCCCTAATGGTTTCTCCTTCATGTTTATCTTTTTGTTCCTCTTTTTTTTTGAAAGTCAAATTATATATTTATCTCTGGTCCTTTCATCAGGAATGCATAAAAGTCTTTTATTTCATTGAATATTCATTTTTCTCAATTTTGCTGGATAGATTTTTCTTGATTGTAATCCAAGTTCCTTTGCCTTCCAGAATATCTTATTCTAAATTCTCTGATCCTTTAATGTGAAAGCAACTAAATGTTATGTGATCCTTACAGTGGTTCCATAATATATTATTTATTTATTTATGGCAATATTTTTTCCTTGCCCTGAGAGCTCTGAAATTTGGCTATAATATTCCTGGGAGTTTTCATTCTGGGAAGTGATCAATGGATTCTATCTATTTCTATTTTATGCTCTGCTTCTAGGATAGTTTTTCTTGATAATTTTTTGAAATATGATGTCTAGAGTTTTTTTATATGACTTTCAGACAGTTCAATAATTTATATATTATTTCTCCTCAATTGATTTTTTCCAGGTCAATTGTTTTTCCAAAGAAATATTTCACATTTTCTTTAACTTTGTTCATTCTTTTGATTTTGTATTATTTTTATTTGTGTCTCATGGTATAACTAACTTCTAATTTTTAAAGGATTGTTTTCTTTAGTATATCTCTTTTTCTATTTTGCTAATTCTGCTTTTAAAGTATGCAGATTTTTATGCCTCTTTTACTAAGCTGTTCACTTTCTTCTCATAATTTTCATGCATCATTTTCATTTCTTTTCCTAATTTTCCTCTACCTTTTAATTTGATTTTTAAAGCCCTTTTTAAGATTTTCCAAGAATTCATTTTAAATTTGTATCCAATTCACATTTTCCTTAGAAGCTTTGATTATAGCTACTTTGACATCATTGTCTTTTTTCTGGGTTTGTGTCTTGATTTTTTTTTTGTCACTATTATATCTTGTTATGGTCATGTTATTTTTTTCCCTGCTTGTTCATTTTCCAAACCTATTTCCTGACTTTTACCTTCACATTAAAATTAGGCTCTGCCCAGGGTAGAGGGAGTACCATCCCAATGTGTAGGCCTTTTTTCATATTGTTTTCAAAGGTTGGAGAGGAGACAGAGAAAGAAAATGGAAGAGTGAAGAATGACAAAGTGAAAAAAAAAAGAGAGGGGGAGGAATGAAGGAACAAAGGAAGGAAGGAAGGAAGAAAAGAACAAAGTAGTGAATAAATGAAGGAAGAAAAGAATGAACAAATGAAAGAAGGAAGGAGGAAGGGAAGAAAAGGAAAAAGAAAGGAAGGAATAAATAAAAAAGAAAGAAGAGGGGAAAAAAGAAGAGAAGAGAAGAGAAGAGAAGAGAAGAGAAGAGAAGAGAAGAGAAGAGAAGAGAAGAGAAGAGAAGAGAAGAGAAGAGAAGAGAAGAGAAGAGAAGAGAAGGGAGAAACCAGATGCTGAAGTTTTCTTTATAGCTCTAAAGGGAAACATGCTCTGGATGAGGTGGTCAATAAAGGACAGGCAAGGATTTCATTGTTGTTGAAAGGTGGTCTAGGGCTGGAGTCACCTACACAAATGAATTTTTTTCAATAACTTCCTGACTGCTTTCCACTGGCTAAACTTGAAAAGTTCATGATCCCCAGGGCATTAAAAAGTTGTAAAATACATTCTTATAAACTTGGCATGTGAACCAAGGTATTTACCTTACACAGACAAATAGCCTTGTTAAGTAGCTGCTGCTTACTAGGCTTCAAAAATAAGGTGTTAGCATGATTTATATTTATCTACAAGAGGCATATATGTGTTAGTATTTGTTTTGACCATGTCCTGTTGCTGATTTCAAATAAAGAAGACTATGTCTCAATAAGCAAGATCTTTACTAATTGGTCAAATAGTCAATAAAAATTTCTTAAGCATTAAGAGTACACCAGGAACTGTTGCTAAGCAATGGGGACACAAAGAAAGATAAAAAGACAGTTCCTTCTCTCAAGAATTTCGCAGTTACTGGGGGAGATAACATAACAACAGTTATGTACAAGCAAGCTATTGCAATAAATAAATTAGGAAAGATCAACAGAGGGAAAGTACTAGAACTCATTAAAGATGGATTTTGGCTGAGACTTGAAGGAATCCAGGGAAAACAGGAAGCAAAGGTGAGGAGGAAGAGTATTTTAAGCATGGGGTCAGCCAGTAGAAATGTAAGGAGTCAGCAGAGCAATTATCTTTTTTAAGAAACAGCAAGGACAATGACGCTAGATTGCAGAGTATTTAGGGAGAAAGTATAAGGTATAAGAAGATTGAAATTTTCTAAAAGTATCTTGGAAATAAGTGAAGAGGCAACTGGTATTCACTAGAGGCTAGGCCTAGAGTCAGGAAAACCTGAGTTCAAATCCAACCTATAGTACTTACTAGCTATTTAGCATTGGGCAAGTCAAGTAATCTTTGTCTGCCTCAGTTTTCTCAATTGTAATATGAAAATAATAATAGCACCTACCTCTCAGGGTTATTTTGAAAATAGTTTTTTTTTTCTTTTGGTACAGTTTTTCTTGTACAACATGACAAATAAAAAAATATGTTTAAAAGGATTGCACATAATTAATCTATATCAGATTGCTTGGAGTCTTGGGGAAGGAGAAAATAAGGGAAGGAGAGAGAAAAATTTAGACCACAAATTTTTCAAAATGAATGTTGAAAACTATCTTCACATGTACTTGGAAAAATAAAATATTATTAAAAACAAAAAGAAAAGAAAAAGAAAATCAATGAGATAATATTGATTTTTTTTAAAAGCACTAAGTACAGTGCCTGACATATATTAGGAACAAAACAAATATATGTTTCCTTGCCCCCTTCTCAATAAGATAGGGGAAAGATCACTAGATTTGTAGATCATTTAGCTAAGGATCTTTTATAATCATTGAATCTTGATTCAGCTAACCTCTCTGAAATTCAATTTCCTCATCTATAAAATGGAGATAATAATATATATATGTATATATATATACTACCTACTTCAGAATTATAAAAATCAAACAAGACAATGAATTTAAAACAATATCAAATTATGAACTTTTTTCAGACATAATTGTTTTTTTTTTATTTTGCTTAAATATTCTTATTTTATTATAAGGGAATGTTCATTTGGTAGGAGAAGCAGGGTTTGTAGGAAGAAAAGCCATAAATTACTGTGATGTAAAAACATAAGGTTTTAATAAAACTGACTTTTTCAGATATTTTGCAATAATTGTCTTTGTTTTCACCATATCACCATAATGAATAACTCTTGTTAAGTAAAAAAGATTCTTTTAAAAAATGAATGCATGGATGGAGAAATGGAAATATGCAAACTATTATTAAGGTTGCAGGCAATAAGCACCATGAGTGAGTAGATTTGAATCTTCAATGACCTTTGTTGGTTTTATTGTTGATGTAATTTACTATGCTAATTGATTTCCTAATATTAAACTTTTTTTGCATTCCTGGAATAAACTGAATATATTACAAAGAATATTTTAATGTGTTGTTTTTATTAAATTTTTTAACATTAATGATTTTGGCCAATAATTCTTTTTCTCTGACTTAACCTTTCCTGATTTAGATATCAAAACCAGGTTAGTTGAAAAATGAAATTAGGCACAGTGCCTGTCTTCCTGCCTTCCTTCCTTCCTTCCTTTCTCTTTCTTTCTTTCTTCCTACTTTCCTTCCTTCCTTCCTTCCTTTCTCTTTCTTTCTTTCTCTCTTCCTCCTTTCCTTCCTTCTTTCCTTTCTCTTTCTTTCTTTCTTTCTTTCTTCCTCCTTTCCTTCCTTCCTTCCTTTCTTCCTTCCTCCTTTCCTTCCTTCCTTCCTTCCTTCCTTCCTTCCTTTCTTTCTTTCTTTCTTTCTTTCTTTCTTTCTTTCTTTCTTTCTTTCTTTCTTTCTTTCTTTCTTTCTTTCTTTCTTTCTTTCTTTCTTTCTTTCTTTCTTTCTTTCTTATATTCTGTCCTTTCTTAGAGGCAAAATTTGGCTCATTGTGATTTCTACCCTTTGATGCTCATTCTGGTCTTTGTAGTAACATAGAATGTCTGTTCTATTTGATAGGAATTTTGTTTTTGAAGAGAGCTTTCAAAAACCTCTTTTCCAATTTGGATGTGTGTGTATATATATGTGTGTACACAATACACGACCCCCTCACCATCCTGAATGTCCTTCTCTGAATTTACTATGGTCTAATAATATTTCTCCTAACACATAGTTTCCAAAATTGATTATAATACCCCAGAATATAGCTAAGATTTATATAGTTTTAAGATTTCCAAAGTACCTTTATGGATATTATGCTATCTCACTCTTATAATTGTACTGTGAGGTAGATGTTATTATCCTCACCTTAAAAATAGAGAAACTGAGGTTGAGAGAAGCTAAGTGACTTGCCCAAGGTTATACAACTAGTGTCTAAGGTAGGATTTGAAATCAGATCATGAACTCCAAGTCCAGTACTATATTGTTCTTATATGTGGTCTGACTAGGACTTTGTTGTTTAGACATTTAGGACTCTTCATGATATTATTTGAGGGTTCCTTGACAGAGATCCTGGAGTGGTTTGTTATTTACTTTTCCAGTTATTTTTACAGATGAGGAAACTGAAGAAAATAGAGTTAAGTAATTTGCCCAGAGTCACACAGGTAGTGTGTGTGTTTGAGATCAGATATGAACTCAGAAAGATGAGTCTTTCCTGACATCAGGTCCAGCATGCACTACTTGACTGTCCTTGACTATTACAGAATATAATAATTTCTGCTTCAGTTCATCTCTGTCTCTACATCTATCCTTTCAACTTTCTTTCAAGACTCCAAAAAAAATAACGTCTTTGTTTTTAGGCACTGAGTCCCTTGTAGTTCCTCATACAAAGCACTCCATCTTCTAATGTTATTAGAATGTTATTAGTAGAAGCACTCTACTAATGTATTGTGTGTAGTGCTCTACATTCCATCTTCCTGTTTCTTGAATTTTCATTATCTGGGGACCATGTCTAGAATGCTTTACATCTTCCTATCCACTCATGTCTTCCCTAAATGCCTTCAAGTCTCAGCAAAAATCCCACTTTCTACAATAAACATTTCCATATTCCACTCAATACTAGCACTTCCCTATTGAGATAATTTCCAATTTATCCTGTTGTAAGTGGTTGTCTCCCCTATTATAGGATGAGTACCTCAGAGCAAGGAAGATCTTTGTATTCCCTAGTATCTGAGACATTACTTAGCATAGTGACTAACACATAATACTGCTTAATTTTTGTGTTGTTTTAACACTGCTACCTCATTGATATTTTTTAAAATAAAATTTTATTTCCCCAAATACACATAAAGATAGTTTTCAACATTTACTTTTGCAAAACCTTGTGCTCTGAATTTTTCTCCATTTCCTTTCTCCTTTCACTGCTCAAGACAGTAAGCAATCTGATATCAGTTAAACATGTGCAGTCCTTCTGAACACATTTCCATATTTGTCATGCTGTGAAGAAAAATCAGATCAAAAGAGGGAAAAAAGCACGAGAAAGAAAAAAAAAGCAAATAAACAACAACAACATCAAGGTGAAAATACTATGCTTTGATCTCCATTCAGTCTCCATAGTTCTCTCTCTAGTTGCAGATGGAACTTTCCATCACAGGTCTATTGGATCTTGAATCATCACATTGTTGAAAAGAATCAAGTCCATCACAACTTATCATCACATAATCTTGTTACTGTGTACAATGTTCTCTTGGTTCTACTCACTTCACTTAGCATCAGTTCATGTAAGTCTCTCCAGGACTTTCTGAAATCTTCCTGCTGGTCATTTCTTACAGAACAATAATATTCCATAGCATTCATATACCATAATTTATTCAGCCATTCCTCATCCGATGGGCATCTATCTACTCAGTTTCTATATCCTCATCACTACAAAAAGGGCTACTATAAACATTTTTTGCGCATGTGAGTTCTTCCCCTCTTTTATGATCTTTTTGGGATACAGACCTAGTAGAGATACCGCTGGATCAACCAAAGAGTATGCACAATTTGATAATCCTTTGGGCTAATTACCTCATTGATCTCGTTGGAATTTCTTGAGAAGAAATCATCCACTTCTGCTTGCTTAACTCCTTGTTCAGAGAATAATTAGTTGAGTAATTTGGCTTTAAGCCTAAAAGTTGTGCTGAGGGAGAATGGGAGAATAAATTGGAAAGATAAGTCAGGGCTAGATTTAGAGGAGGTAGGGCACACCTTAAAATCAGGCTAAAAAGTTTGTATTTTATTTCATAATTAGGGAAGTGTTATTCATCTTTCCTTCTCAAAGAAAACCATGACGTGAGGGAGGTGACACCGCGTCATGCAAATGAATTGGATTTAAATTAAGGAGGGCTGTACAAAGTCACCACTCTCATTTTCTTTTCTGCACCCTTCTGGGTCCAGTAGCCAAATAGACTAGGATGATAGGTGATGGAAGAAGATATTCAGGTTTCTGGCCAAAACCTAGACAATTGCTATTTACATTCACTCAGAGTCATTTAAAGCTCAAACAAAGACCAACAGGGCTTGGCCTGGGACCTATTGTTGGCCTATCCATAACAGTGATAAAAAGAGGATGACAGTAATGGGAAGACTTTACAGAGAACATTTTCATCTTTAGGGATGATTCATGATGATTCTGCCTGACTGAATCAGAAGCATGATTTCACAGGCCTCCAAATTTGGGGGCATAGTCCTCTGTCCCTGCAGGAAGAATATGAGGGGATGTAAGAGGAAGAAGTTTGAGTAAATATTTTATGGACTATCAAGTTTTGGATTATTGGTTTATTTGTTTTGCAAGACTTGTTATGGTAGAAGAATATATCTCCTTTCCAGCTTGAATTTTTATCTTTTTCTATATGTTTTTACCTCTCAACCATTCTATTTCCTCACATTCAAAAAAAGTCCTCATCTACTGATACATTGTTAATGGAACTGTGAACAGATCCAATCATTCTGGAGAGCAGTTTGGAACTATGCTCAAAAAGTTATCAAATTGTGCATACCCTTTGATCCAGCAGGGTTTCTATTGGGCTTATATCCCAAAGAGATCTTAAAGGAGGGAAAGGGGCCCACATGTGCAAAAATTCTTGTGACAGCCCTTTTTGTAGTGACAAGAAACTGGAAACTGAGTAGATGCCTACCAGTTGGAGAATAGCTGAATAAATTATGGTATATGAATGTTACGGAATATTATTGTTCTATAAGAAATGACCAGCAGGATGATTTCAGAGAGTCTTAGAGAGACTTACATAAACTGATGCTAAGTGAAATGAGCAGAACCAAGGGGTCTTTATAGATGGCAACAACAAGATTGTTTGCTTGCATTTTGTTTTCTTGCTCAGTTTTTCTTTTTCTTCCTTCTTGATCTGATTTTTCTTGTGCAGCAAGATAACTGTATAAATATGTATATGTATATTGGATTTAACATGTATTTCAACATATTTAACATGTGTTAGACTATCTGCCAGCTAGGGGAGGGGGTAGGAGGAAGGAGGGGGAAAATTTAGAACAAAAAGATTTTGCAAAGGTCAATATTGGAAAAATTACCCATGCATATGCTTTGTAAATAAAATTTTTAAAATAATAATAAAAAGTCCCCATCTTTAGTCATTGGTCATGGCTTACATGAAAATGTATGATAATAGCATGCTTTTACAAATATATTATAATAGAAAGTGCTAAACATATCTCTGGATGTGAATTCTGGCTCTTTTATTTACAGCCTGTTTGATCTTAGAACCCATTTCCTCATCCTTAAAATTCAGAAATTAGACAAGATGTCTAGGGTCTCTCCATCCTGTGACTATATGTAAGTTTTTATGGCTATCAAGTACTTTACCTTAACTAATTTGATAATGTGGACTTGCATTTATTAAACCACTTTATAAATGTCTGCTTCTTACAATAGTGTGTGAGCAAATAGGACATTATTGTATTTGTTTAGCACCTGGAGAAACTACCAGCATCACTACCATCACCACTACTTCCAGCTTTCCCCAGAAAAGGGCTTTTAACTTCGAAATACTCTGTTGGGCCAGATTCTTCTAAAACCATAGCTCAGGAGCCTTCACCTTCAATACATTTACTTTTAATAGTCAAGAAATTCATTCCAAGCAAAGTTATTAAGTGAACTGACACAATACAAAAAAGTAACAATATATCATGTTCCCAGCTAGGTGGTACAGTAAGAAAGAATACTTCCTGGAGTCAGGAAAACCTGAATACAAATCCAGCCAAAGACACTGACTGTGTGTCCTTGAACTTGTCGTCACATTTTAGTTTCTTCAGTTGTAAACTGGAGATAATAATAGCATCTATCTCACAGAGCTATTGTGAGAATTAAATGAGAAAATACTTGAAAAATGTTCAGCATACTGCCTGTTATATAGTAGGCATTTAATAAATATTTGTTCCCTTCTTTCTCATAAACTAGGGCTCACTCTCCTACAGAATAGACAGAACAAACATGAAAGGACATCCATGTAAGGAATACGTGGCTAAAGTCTTTCTGCAGAGATTCATATAAGAAACACAAGTGTCCTGGACTCAGGGATAGAGGTATAGAATACATTGAGACACAGTAGCAGGACACACATGGAAAAACTCAGTTCAACTGCTGACATAAGACTTTTCCTGATCCCTATAGTGGCTACTGCTTCCCTCCCTCTTGCTCTAACTTGTGAGGGCCATCTCCAGTTGTTTTTATTTTAGATCACTGGATCCAGATGGTTCTGGAGGGGAAAGTGAGGCAGGTAACCTTGCCTAGCCCTTCTTCACTCAATCCAATGACATCACTTCCCTGATGTCTAGAATGCAGTACAAACAACAACAATTAACTTGTATTTATTTTGTACACAGTTACATACATATGAACATGTCATTTCTCACAAAATAATATAAGCTACTTGAAGGCAGAAACTGCTTCATTTTTGGCTTTATATCGGTTGCAAAGAGCCTGGCACATAGTAGGTGCTCAATGAATGCTTATTTATTGATTGAAGAAGTGAGGAATAAAATAAGCATTAATTAAAGCTCCCACAATAAGTCAAGCATAGTATTATAGTCTTTATAAATATTATCTTAATTCTCACAGCAACCCTGAGAGATAAGTACTATTATTATCCTCATATTATAGTTTTAATCTTTTATAGAAAAGATTTAAAAACAAACAAAAAACCTTGGACCAAGACCAGGAAAAAGCATTCCTTTTCTTCTTCGTTCAGAAGAATGAAGCCTTTTATCTCCCAGAGGCCAAATTTTTGAAAATAAAGAATAGAGGGCTTCCAGCCAGCTAATGCCTTGAAGATTAATCTTTTCTTTGGCTTTCACTTCCTAATCCAGGAGATTTGATCATTCAGTCCAAGACCTAGCCTTGCTTAATGGTAAATACTCCATATACCTCCCAAATTGTTTTCTCTGAAGACTACATGACAAGTAATGATTATTCATTCAGTTACCATGGAGCAGTTCTGGGATTCAGAGTTGTTTAACTTTCAGATCTTGTCTCTAAAGTTCTTTCTAGGAGTGAGTGAGGAAAAAGGTGGGGAAATGTGTTAGACCCTGAAAAAGGCTTTTATGTCAACTTAACCTCTTCATATACTTTTGTTGTCAGAAAAGGCATCTACAGCTAGATTTGAACTTAGGCAGCTAAATGGAGCCAACCTAGAACAGAAATACAGCTCAATATAACCTCTGTCTACCTCTCAACTCTTTATATACTTTTAGTATACAGGCCCATTGCTGGCCCTCCTCCTTTACGTACTACACAAAGGGTATGTAAAGGCAGAAGAGGGAATGAGAGGTGAAAGAGGAAAGGGAAGCTGAAGAAGGGAGGAGGAAGGAAGTATGGAGGGAAGAGATGGAAAAAGAAGGGAAAGGAGGAGGAGGGAGTAGAGGGAGAAGAAGGGGGAGAAAAGAAGGGGAAAGAGGAAAAGAAATGAAAGAGGCAAGGAATAAGATGAGGGGGGAAGAAAATTTTAGGATTGTCAATATTTTCAAGCATAGCAAGAATGTCAAACAAGTATACAGGTAATTTATATAAATTTTTTTCTCATCCCTACCACACTTGGGATTATGGATTTGGAGTTCTCCTTCCAGCCCCCTAATATTCTATTTTTGAATCAATACAATTTTGACTATAAGTTCCTCAAAAATGGGATCAAATATGTGAACAAATGTCAGGGGAAGAAAATTAAGGAAGAACTTCTATCAGGAAATTAAAAAGCTTATAGTACATTGGACAAAGATTAAATGGAGGTTATTGATAAGGTCACATGATGTTTAGAGATGGCAAAAGGAGATTAGATATAACCAGGTTCCTGTTATAATTTATATAATTAGGTTTTAGCCTTTTTGAGGTACATTTAACACTGACACAGGCTTTCTCCACAGCTTGGACCCTGAGGAAAAACAAAGGGCTGCTAGTTAAGAAAAGAAAAAGGAAACACCAATGGCATCTAGAAAATTCCTCTTGTAACCATGATGACTACAAGAGGTAGAAGATTCTCCTCTATGCCCAGAGCTTTTTCCAGATGCTGGCAAGTCAGAAGGCCTTTGGTGGGACATAATATGATGGTGGATCTTTTATACTTTCATGAAAAATTTTACAGACTTCTCCCAGAATCCTATGAGCAGTTTAAACTGAACATCCATGGCTTGTTTCCTGTCCTCATAGATACCAAGAATGTGTCAAAAGGGATTTGGAAGGAAATAAGTTTCCCAATAGCTTCAAAGATTTTGGAAATTTATGAAGTTCTAAACAGTGACCTGAATCCTACCAAGAATTCTTGTCCAGTGGTCATCTATTTGTGCAAATGAATGTATCAAACATGTTGAGACTAAATATCCTCATGAAGCAGCTTATGACACCTTCCTTTATACATTTTTTTAAGTGGCACACTTATTATATGGATCAACTAATAGGGTAAAACTAGAACCCACATTCCATCAATTTCTTGATGTACTGGCTCTCTATGAGAACTAGATGAACCTTATCCAAACATCTATCTCTAAAATGAATAAAGGCAATCGTGGTTTGAGACCAATGCAAGCTCACTCTGTTTAAGCTGGGTGGGATGGATATTCCCCTAATGACCTTTTGAAATTCTCTGGTCCAAATTCTCCAAGAAGCCTCTATCCTCAAAGGCAAGAGGTATCCTGGGACAAAGAACAGATATATTATGAGTTCAAGGACCTCTATAAATTTGATGTCCTGTATTTCACCCGGAACTAGCTTCTCCTTATGACCAACAAGTTCAATGATGTCAGAATGGTTGCCCAGAGAAGTTCATGAGTAGAGTCTGTCAGTTTCATGATGGCATGCTTGCTTAGGTTCTGGACAATGGACAATGCTTTTAAGTTTCCCAATCACCAATGGAGTGAAACAAGGCTGTGTTCTTGTTCCCAACAAGGATAAACATGAAATCAAAGTCAGCTACCAGAGTGATGATAAATTCTTCAACTTGAAAAGGCTGCAAGCCAAAGCTAAAGTAGAGGAAGTGTTGGTGCATGATTTTTTGTTTGCAAATGATTGTGTATTCAATGCAGCTTCCAAAGCTGAGATGAAACAAACTATGGACCAATTCTCTGCTGCTTGTGCTACTTTGGATTAACTATTAACACCAAGAAAACACAGGTACTCCATCAGCCAGCACCACACCATCCAAATATGGAACCATCAATTACAGCAAATGGTGAAGTTTGGAGTGGTGTGGATAAGTTCTTTTACCTTGGCAGTATGCTTTCCAGGAATGTTTACATTGATAATGAGGTTGACACACACATTGCCAGAATTAGCAATTGGGAAGCTCCAGAGGAAAGTGTGGAAGAGGAAAATTACATGACCAAAATGAAGGTCTACAGAGCCCTTGTGCTGATTTCATTGTTGTATGCCTGTGAAGCCTGGACAATATATGAGGTCCATGCTAGGAAATTGAAACACTTCTATCTGAATTGTTTTAGGAAGATTCTGAAGATCACCTGGCAGGATAAGTTATCAGACACTGAGGTCCTTTCTCCAACTAAACTACCAAACATTCCAACTCTGCTACAGAGAATACACCTCTGATGGGCTGGTCACATTGTTGGAATGCCAAATGTGGGCTTGCCAAAAAGATTATTTTATGGAGAACTCATACCAGGAAGTGCTCATAAAGTGGTCAGAAAAAGGGATACAAGGGCACTCTCAATTCCTCTCTTTTAAAGTGGAAGCTATAAGGTCCTGGGTAATCCTGATTGTGGCTCTTTAATATTTGAATTGTTTTCTTCTTCTGCTTACAGTATTTTCTCCTTGATTTGATAATTCTGAAATTTAGCCATAATCTTCCTTGGAGTTTTCATTTTGAGGGTCTTTTTCAGGAGCTAATCAGTGAATTTTTTCCATGGCTATTTTACCCTCTGGTTCTAAGACATCCAAGCAGTTTTCTTTGATGATTTCCTGAAAGATGATGTCTAGGCTCTTTTTTTTTCATCATGGTTTTCAGGACATCCAATAATTCTTAGATTGTCTCTCCTACATCTATTTTCCAGGTCAGATGTTTTTCTAATGAGGTATTTTACATTTTCTTCTATTTTTTCATTTTTTGGTTTTGTTTAACTGATTTTGAAGTCTCATTGAGTCATTTAATTCCGTTTGTTCAATTTTAATTTTAATTTAAAAAAATTTATTAGTTTTTTATTTATATGCATGGGTAATTTTTCAACAAAGACCCTTGCAAAATCTTCTGTTCCAAATTTCCCATCCTTCTCCCCACCCCCTCCCCTAGATGGCAGATAGTCCAATACATGTTAAATATGTTAAATTATATGTTAGATCCAATATATGTATACATATTTATACAATTATCTTGCTGCTCAAGAAAAATTGGATCAAGAAGGGAAAAAAACTGAGAAAGAAAGCAAAATGCAAGCAAACAACAACAGAAAGAGTGAAAATTCTATGTTGTGGTCCACTCTCAGTTCCCACAGTCCTTTCTCTGGGTGTAGATGGCTCTCTTCATCACTGAACAATTGGAACTTGTTTGAATCCTCTCATTGTTAAAGAGAGCCATGTCCATCAGAATTGATCATCATATAGTCTTCTTGTTGCTATGTATAATGATCTCCTGGTTCTGCTCATTTTACTTAGCATCAATTCACATAGGTCTCTCATGTAAGTCTCTGAAATTATCCTGCTGGTCGTTTCTTACAGAACAATAATATTCCATAACATTCATATACCAAAAATTATTCAGCCATTCTCCAATTGATGGGCATCCACTCAGTTTCCAGTTTCTTGCCACTACAAAGAGGACTGTCACAAACATTTTTGCTCCTGTGGGCCCCTTTCCCTCCTCTAAGATCTCTTTGGGATATAAGCCCAGTAGTAGCACTGCTGGGTCAAAGGGCATTCACAGTTTGATAACTTTTTGAGCATGGTTCCAAATTGCTCTCCAGAATTGTTGGATCCATTCACAGTTCCACCAACAATGTATCAGTGTCCCAGTTTTCTCACGTCCCCTCCAACATTTGTTAATATCTTTTTCTGTCATCTTAGCCAATCTGAGAGTTGTGTAATGGTATTTCAGTTGTCTTAATTTGCATTTCTCTGATCAATAGTGATTTAGAGCCCCATTTTAATTTCTTCATCTGAAAATTGTCTGTTCATATCCTCTGACCATTTATCAGTTGGAGAATGGCTTGATTTCTTATAAATTTGTGTCAAATTCTCTATATATTTTAGAAATGAGTCCTTTATCAGAACCTTTGAATGTAAATTTGTTTTCCCAGTTTTCAATTTTAATTTTTAGTGAATTATTTTCTTTTTTTATTTCCTTTTGCATTTGGCCAATTGAATTTTTATATGAAGAGTTTTGTTCATTGCATTTTTTTCCATTTCACAGATGTCATTTTTTACTGAATTGGTTTCTTTTTCATATTTATTTTGTAAGGAGTTACATGTATGCTTTTTCCATTTTATCAAGTCTATTTTTAAAGGAGTTTTCTTCAGATAATTTCTGGTTTTCTTTTTCCATGACCTCTTGCAAATATCTCATGTCCTTTCCCCATTTTTCTTCTAATTCTTTTAAGATCCTTTTTGAATTCTTCCAAGAGAGTCTTGTGAAATGGGGATCAACTCATATCACCCTTTGGAGCTTCATCTGGAGCTTACTTCTTTAAGATACTCAGGGTTTGAGATCTTTCTTCTCTTTCTCCATAAAAGCTACCTGTGATCAGAGTTCTTTTTGGTTTTTTGCTCATTTTTTTAAGATTGAGGTCTGCTCTTAAGACAGAGGGGTAACAGTCGCTTTAGTTTGCCCTGAAGCCCATACTACTGACTGACTTCAGGTGCTGGGTAAGTTCCCATTCTTCCAGAGTTCATTAGCTCACAATTTACCTTTTGTATTTGCTTTACAGATTTGCTGAATCACCAGCTTGCAACCAGGACAGAATAGCATAATAGCCTCACAGTAGATTCCCGGGTGCTGAAGGCCCCAACACTCTGGTTCCCTGCCCCAGGGCTCCCTGCACTGTGGTCTGGACTCAGTAGCCTCTCCCCTACCTTCTTGAAACAGACCTATTCTGAAGTTCTTCCAAAGTATCTTCTTCTGGAAATTTGTTGTACTCCAAATATTTGTGGGTTCTGTCACTCCAAAAGTTCAGGGCCTTAATCTGCTGTTAATTTAGAGAAGCTCCAAGGAGGTCTAATCGATATGGTATCTGCTTTCCGCCATTCTGGCTCCACTCCCCAAGATCTCCCTTAAGAACTTTAGAACTGATTGTGTGACACAGGAGACACTGGCACCAGACGCCCAGCATGGTGAGCGATCTTCAGAGATGGCACTGCTCTCTATGAGCAAAGCTAAATTGAATTAGTTCAGAAGAAACGGGAGATTCGCAAAGTTAGAAAAGCCACCCCAAATGTTCATAGGGACTGTTTGTGCTGGACCCGTGGCAGAGCACTCCCAGTTCCTGTTGGGAGCTACAGTCCGGCAAATTGTAATTGGAACTAGTGACAGTCATTTTGGAACTCTTCGAAAACAGAGGGAAACAACTAACCAATCGATTGTGCTTGGTACAACCATACTTTCCTACTTCATCTTTCTGTACAGGTGAAGGCAAGGAGCTGAGTTCTTAGATGCTTTCTTTTTCATTTTTTTTTTTTTTTTTCAAATGCCAGAAGTCTCGTAGTAACACAGGCCCACCGCTAGAGGGCTGCGGCTCTCCTTCCCAAAAGCAGCAAGGTAAGAGAGTGCACCTTTTGGTTTGGCAAGAAGAGGGAGGATTCATAAGGTCCTTATCCAGCCTAGACCTCCGAGGAGAAATGGTCTATCTGGTAAAAGTCAGGCTCAAGGATATCTCTGGGGACTCCAAAAGCCAGCCTGCCCCTCTCCCCAGGGGACTCCGGCCGGTGGCCAAAGGAAGGACTCTGGACGGCGGTGCTACCCCGGCCCAAGCGCAACTGGCACCAGCTGGAAGGGCTATGAGTGCCCGCAGTTCGGCGGTGGGGCTTCAGAGGGAGCTATGGAGCTGTCCTTAGTCGGGCCGGCTGGACTGGATCCTAAGGGCGGTGTTTAGGGCTGGGAGGCCGGCCCAGGGAGGAGGGACCGAAGGAGGAGACTGCAGCAGGCTCACAAGAGGCTTCGACAAGCCGGGGCGGCTGGGGATGCCCAGGTGCTTCTCGGAGCGCATCGCAGCACAGCCCGTACGCACATCCCTTCCCACTGTCAGGTAGCTCTGCAGCTGTCCCGAACCGGACTTCACTTCCTCAAAGCCCCAAGGTGAGTTTTCAAGTACCGAGGGAATAGGCATCTAGAGATGTTCCCAGAGGTGCCCCTCTGTGGAAGCTGGTTCGAATATATGGGACTCCGCGTCCGTCTCCGGTTGCCGGTAGTTCTGCTGGTCCGACAACGTGCTTTCCTTTCCTCTCTGCTCTCAATATAAAATTTAAGCTGGCCTTTTTCTCAGTCGGGGTCTGAGAGTCTGACACCAGTCATCTGAATTTCCCAAATAGAGCAAAACCAGGACTAACCCCAGAATCTGGACCAAACCTCCCCTGCCCGCTAAGCAGGGATGATTTATAAGCAAAGTATCCCTGTAGCCTTGATTTAGTGGGTGCGCAGAAAACTGCTGAGCACACCTGAAGCCACGGTGAAGAGTCCATTGTCTCACAGCTCAGCTCCCTCTAGCTACATTCCGGCAGCGAGAAGTCCCCGGGACCCTTTGCTCTCAATGATCTGAGTACCGAAGCACCGAATCCTGAAAATCAGATTCTACTGACATTCCAACTACGACCGGCCCTTGGCATTTTGCTTTAGGTCTAGCAGTTTCAGCGAATTGGTTGATTTCAACCTCGTACTGGTAGAACTTATTTTCTATAGAATAATTCAGTCTTGGAGAGAAAGAAGGAAGAAAGTTAAGACTTTAAATCTTTCCACATAAAAAAACAGGTTAAAAAAAATTCTTAAATTGCTGAAAGCTCCTGGCAAAGGTGGGAGAACATGAAATCAAAGATCCAGAGAGAGAGATTTAGTTTTTATTAAAAATACTTTTGTCATCCGAGGGAAGGAGAGAGTAGGTGCTGATGAAATTTCCAGGAAGCTTATGGAGAGGGCTCTTGTCTGGTGGCGGCAAATCTTGCTGAAATAGCAGGCTAGCGTATCTCCTCAAGTATGGGAAATGATGAGAGTCTAAGGTTGAAGGAAAAAAGAAATGTTTGGAATTGGTCTCGGGTGGTAGAAAATGAATAAGATGGTCGAACAATGAGCCACCCTAAGGTTACGAATGAAATAAAATCTATATCAAGAGGTTTGTTTTTGTTTTTGTTTTGTTTGTTTTGTTTTGTTTTTTAGTACTCAGCAATTGGAAAGCAGGAGAGGAGAAATCAAGAAATCATATAGTGAAGGTTTCCTATATGTAAAAATTTTCAGACTGGGTATTGGGAAGGATGGCAAAAAGGATCCTAAATTAATAATTAGTGAAAGATAAAAGTAGCAGACCAGATCGAGGCTGGATAGGAAAGCTACTGAAATCAGAATAGGTAAGATGTGAAAAGATCACTGACTATGAAGTCAGCAAATCAGAGTTAGAAACCTAAGTTGATTATCTGGGTGATGTGACTCAAATTGCTCATTTTTGTACAAGTGGGAAGATTGATTTAGGTAACCTCTGAAATCCCTTCCAGCTCTCTCTATATGATGCTATAAGCCATGTAGGGATCAAAACCATTTACTTAGAGATCAGGACCATCTAGATTGATCAGCCTTCCATCTCTATTCTAACAGAATAACTGTTGTAAGAGTAATTCAATGTCATGAAGGAGGCAGGGAGAAAATTTCTGTGAACCGTGGATTTAGTTATCAAAGAAATATAAGCCCAAAAGAAATTTTCTTTCAATGAAAGAAATTGTGAGTGTTGACAGAATCAGAAATAGTAGCAGCAGATTGATTATTGAAGTCTAATCTCCAAAATCTCCTATTACTCAAAAAAAGATTTAAATTTTTAAGCAATAAATTTCATTTTTCACTCCAGTAATCCATTAGATTTTTGCAAATTGAGTCTTTTAAAAAAGTTGTTAAAGTGGAAGTAAAGAAATGGTTCCTCTGTGATGGGAAATGAGAAGTATAATGGGAATGAGGAGGTAGAGTCCTATGTACCTGTGGAGTGAGCTGGAGCTATTTGACATCCAATATGTCACTGATTCTTTTCTTCCTAACATCAGATAACTTGTTTCCCTTTTCCTGGTCAATCCCAGGCCTATAGATTCCAAATCTTTTGTTTCTACCACTAACTCATGCCTTGCTCATGAGCTTCATGTCACTGGTTTAAGGATCTAGGATAGAAGAAATATGATAATTAAGAAAAGAAGAAGCCTGAAATCCAGTTTCCTAGCCAAAGAGTTTGCTGTTCAGTCATTTTCAGCCACTTTTGATTCTTCTTGACCCCATTTGCAGTTTTCTTGGCAAAGATACTGGTTTGCCATTTCCTTCTCTAGCTCATTTTGCAGATGAGGAACTTTGGCAATAGGGCTAAGTGACTTGCCTAGGGTCACACAACTAGTAAGTATCTGAGGCTAAATTTGAACTCAAAAAGATGAATATTTTCTGATTCCAGGCTCAGTGCTCTCTCCATTGCATAACCTACACATACGCAAATCAGAACAGTTTTCCAGGGTACAGAGTACCAATTTTTGCCACATCCAAATCCCTGAACTCTCATTCCTCTTGCTCATGGAAACCCATAGTATTGAAACCCATTGCATGCACGTATGATCATTGAAATGGCCATGGAAATTACAAGACTATAGACTCTGAGGTAGAATTTTATCTCATATCTCATCTCCCTAACCACTTTATTTTTTTTTTACCAGTAGAGAACTGAAGCCAGAGATCACTCAAGATCACCAGCTAGTTAGTGGCAGAAAAGAAAAGGAACCATCACCTGCCTTCAGAGATTTCGATCTAATGGGGCAAATAACAGGCAAATAACTGTATAAACAAAATATAGAGAGCATAAAATTAGAGATAATCAATAGAGGGAAGGCACTAGGATTAAGGGAAAGGCTGGAAAATGCTTCTTATAAAAGGCAAAATTTTAGTTTGGACTTGAAGGAAGTCTGGGAAGCCAGGAGATGGAGGTTAGGAGAGAGATTTCCAAGCATCAGCACAGCCAGTGAAAGGAGACATATGTGAAGAACAATAAGAAGGTCAGTGTTATTGGATCACAGAGTAGTTGGGAGTAAATAAGGTATGAGAAGACTTGGAAGATAGGAGAGGTAGATGTTATGAATTGCTATGGTCCAAAAGGCAATGGGGAACCACTAGAATTTATTGCATAAAGTGAGGTCAGATCTGTGCTTTAGGAATACCAATTTTCTTTCTTTTGAAGCAATTGGTTACACAGCTAATAAGCACCTGAGGCTGGATTTGAACTCCAGGGCTGGTTCTATATCCATTCTGATACCAGCTCACTCTAGGAAGATTAATTTGACAGATGAGTGGAACATGGAATGAAATAGGGAGAGATTTGAGGCAAGGAAATAGTCCAGGACTTTGGTGTACTGGGGATAGGATCAGGAGAGAAGAAGGAATATAGATGTTTTGAAGGTGAAATTGACTGGATTTGGCAAAAAAAAAAAATAATAATAATAATTGGATATAGAGTTGAGAGAAAGAGATGAATAGAAGCTTCAAGTGGAAACTGAATGACTGGGAGGAAGCTGTGTCCTGCAGAATTACAGGGAACTTTAGAAGAAAGGAAAGGATTTCTGAGGAAGATAGTAAGTTCCATTTAGGAGACAGAAGAAATGTGGTCATTTAGAAGGATATGAAGAATAAAAATTGCATAGGGTTTTCAATACACAAAAGAATTTGTATTTATTCTTGGGGAAAAAAGGGAATTACTGAAGTATCTTGGGTAGGGAAATGATATTGTCAAATCTTTCCTACCATTTTGGCAGCTGATGAGAGGAAGTATAGAGTAGGGGAAAAACAAATAAAAAGAAATCAAGTATAGTCTCTTGCTATAACAGACTATATATATAGAGAGAGACTATAGCAATAGTTTAGGCAAGAGGTGATGAGAGGTTGAACTAGGACAGCCACTTTTATGGGTGAAGAAAAAATGATGTTTGAGAAGTTTGTTAAAAAGCAGAGTTAAAAGAATTTGATTTTGGCATGTCACCTAGCCTCAATGGGCCTGAGTTTGATTATCTTTAAAATGACAATGATAATATTTGGACTTTCCATCTATCAGGGCTTTGTAAAAGTCAAGTCAGATGTGCAATCTTCTTTTTTTTTTTTAAGTGTATTGTTATAGGAATGCTTGTTTTAATCCATAAATTAAAAAAAAAATTAAATCAAGTTAGATAAGAAAGATCTTTGTCACTGTAAAGTCCTCCACAAAAATGAATGGGGCTAGTAAAAGACATTGGAAAGACTTTGGGAATTGTCTCTGGAGAGTTCATGTTTTAATAAGTTTAATAAAGTAGCTGAATATTAAATAAATCAACCCTTCTGAATTTTGCTAACAAAACCAGCAAGAAGAGATAACAAAGGAAACTCCACTCAAAATAACCATAATAATCCAGGAAATATTGGGAATTAGCCTTCCCCCACATCCAGGATTTATAAGACACAACTCCAAAACAACAAAAATTACAAGATATATTAATCAAAGCGAGATTTATTTCATTGTTCACTAAGTCATTAAAAAAAAATTAGAACAGTACTGAAATTAATTTACAGATTTGTGGTCAAACCAATCAAATTAACAAGGAATATGTGTAAACAACTAATTTTTCTATGCTGACCCTATCAGAAAACTCCAAAATGGATTTTCTTTACCGGGTCCTTTTCAGTGACTCATTAGTTAAGCCTCTAGGAAGCTTACAGGGATAGATCGGTAGCTGTAAGGGGAGAAAACAAGACTCTTTGGCAGAGACCACAGTCAAAAACAAATATCCTGGAGAAGGAGCCAAACCCTAAGTGCACAGTATCCAGCAGATAAAGGGAACAAGATTTCCCTCAGGTCTGGCTGGCTTTAGCCCCAGAATGAGGCTCCTCCTAAGAAGACCTGAAAAAGACCATGAGCAACACAATGCGGGAAAGGTCAGGGTTTTGCAGGAGGCGCTTCTCTTACTAACCACCCCACCTTTTCCTACTCCCCTTTCCAGGTTCGAACTTCACTATGGCTCCTGGGGAAAAGATCAAAGCCAAAATCAAAAAGAACTTGACTGTCACGGGTCCTCAGGCTCCCTCAATAAAGGAGCTGATGAAATGGTACTGTCTGAACACCAACACTCACGGCTGCCGGCGGATTGT
This sequence comes from Sminthopsis crassicaudata, assembly GCF_048593235.1. NCBI lineage: Eukaryota > Metazoa > Chordata > Mammalia > Dasyuromorphia > Dasyuridae > Sminthopsis > Sminthopsis crassicaudata. The sequence goes on from NC_133617.1 coordinate 421,798,579, forward strand.
AGTGTCCCGGGGCCGTCTCCGCAGGCTTATTTGGATCTTGTTCACGCTCACGGCTGTGGCGCTTATTCTGTGGCAGTGCGCCCTGCTCGTCCTCTCCTTTTACACGGTCTCTGTCTCCATCAAGGTCCATTTTCAGAAGCTCGAGTTCCCGGCTGTGACCATCTGTAACATCAATCCTTACAAGTAAGAGACTGGGATAGGGGAACAAGGAAGGGGTTATTGAAGTGACCAGCGCCAACCATTTTACTCAAGACCTTGGGACTCCGTTACAGTAGAATCTGCTTATGGTTACTCTGCTAAAATAGTTTACTATGTAAACTATGTAGTTCATAAAATGACATTTCGTGAGGAGAAGATATAAATGGCGGTTATATACATATGTAAAATTTTATTACTATACATTATATATACTATATATTATTATATTTATTATAAAACCAGCATGTTTTGAAAAGTTTTGTTCCAAGCATGGAAAATGAAAAGAGTTACTTAATTTTAATTAAGAATTCTAAATTAGAATTCTTTTTTTCCTCTGAGGCAATTGGGGTTAAGTGACTTGCCTAGGGTCACATAATTAGGAAGTGTTACGTGTCTGAGGTGTAACTGATGCAGGACTTGTGCTCTATTTATGTTCACCACTTAGCTGCCCCTAATTCAGAATTCTTAACCTTGGGGACTTCTTAGGGATAGATACATTTTAGAGAGTCTCTTAATTTGAATGGGAGACAATTATAATCTTTGCTTTTTTTTTTTTTTTTAACCAGTCTTTAACTGGAATCTAGTTATTTCCTTCAGTTATAAATATAGGCAATGAACATTATTCTAAGAAGAGAGCTATCAGCTTTAACATAATACAAAAATATTAAAGAAACACTATTGTTTTCCTTTTGGCAGTTAGAGTTAAATGACTTTTTCCCGGGGTCATACAGCTAGCTATGTCTCTAAGGTCAAATCTGAACTCTGGGCTTCCTGCCTCCAGGGCAGTGCTCTATCCACTGTACCACCTAACTGCCTATTGTTTTTCCAGTATTATGATTCTGTGGTTACTTTCTCAAATTAAAGGTGACTACAGGAATACTTAGGTTTGGGGTAGAAATGTCTCAAAAACAAAACAAAACACACACACACACACACACAGAGGAATGTCAGATAGCCTGATCTTACCAATAAACAAATATTTATTAAAGGTCAACCAGGCACAAGAGGGGTTATAAGACAGGCATTACCATTTAAGAATTGATCATGTAATTAAGGAAACAGAAAACACACATATAAAAAGAGAACTTTACCTCCCTGGGCCATTGTTTCCTCATCTGTAAAATCACAGGACTGAACCACATGTCTTTTGAGGACCCTTATTAATTTCCTAGATTTATGATCTTTTGAACTGCAACTACAAAAAAAACATAATATACATAATAAAATACAGGTATAGCCAGATATAAGTAAGAGTTTTGGCCCTCAAGGAGCTTATTATCTAGTAGGAGATAAAAGAGAAACATAGCTGGGTAGAATACACAGTAAAATGTTCCAAACAGAAGAGCTTAATTTGGCAAAAAGTAGATTTGTTTTAGAGGAATAGATTATAGACAAAATGAAGGGATAAAATAAACATGGTAAATATGAAATAGAGTTGGGAGATTATAGCTAGATGAACCAAAGTTAGCTAGGGTGAGGAGAAGGACTCCAGTAGAGGGAAGACACTATGAGAGGGAGAGAGAGTAACCTCATGGTGGGCTTAGTCTTAAAAAAGAACTTAAGGTAATGGGAGAGCTTTTGCTTAAGACATTGACACACTCTTAAAGAAAGCCAAATTCCAATGTAGTTAATGGTACTCAGGTAGTGTGGGGTAGTGGAAATAATACCAGACTTAGAAGACAATTTAAACTCTCTGACCTTGAGTTTCCTCCTCAGCCCTAGCTACCTTATAGGGTTTTAAGGAGGATCCCATGAGGTAATGCAAATAAAAATGCTTTGTGACCACAAAAGGAGTGAGAAATGTAAAATATACATAGCCAGTTATTACTTAATTCACACAATACAGAGGATGCGTCTTTAGCACAAATAATCTAAGAAAGTCCTTGTTTCTCCTTTCTTGCCAGAACTATAACCATCATGCTTAATCTCCTCTCATTATCATTATCACCACATTCTAGTCCTCATCCTTGAGTTAGACAAGATGATGTGCCCCACATTCTAGATAAGTAGAAGTGAAAGAATGGATTCTTGGGTCCAGACCTCAAGGCTGATAACCTTAACCTGATAGCCTTGAAGTAATTTATTTATAATCAAAAGCCATTTTACAGTTGTGTTATCAGAGTGAATCATTAATATCTAGAGAGGAGAGAAGTAAGAAAGGGATGATACAATCAATGTAAGAAGTTTTCTTATGCTATAAAGGCCTCATGATCATGCTTCGAGAGATTCATTTAAAAGAACTGAAGATGGTTAGCGTATAAAAGATGTGAGAAAGGATCTCAAAGGATATCAAGTTTAATCCCCTTATGTTATAGATGATAATACAGAGGCCCAAGGAGATTATATAACTTGCCAAGATACTAAAGAAATTTGAATCCACCTCCTATGACTCCAAGACTATTGCTTACATGACTGCTATCTTTGAGAATTCTAAAGTCTTTCTCATGAAAGAGGGATTACACTTAGTCTACCCAGCCCCAGAGGACTGAACTAGGAGCAAAAGGTGCAAAGTAGCATCCTGATCTGGTGCTGATAAAAACTTCCTTAAGTAGAATAAGTTGCCTTACAAGATAATGAGTTCTCCCACCCTAGAGGTGATCAAGATCAAGATCAAGGCACTTGGGGGAATTTTTGCTGAGGAATGGGATCTCTGAGGTTTTGCGATTCTATCCCTTTTGTCTCTCCCTATGCCAGCCTCCAGGTGCCTGCAATGCAAATAATCATTGATAGCAAGCACAGAATTATGAATTTATCACCTGTGTTTGTTCTAGTGGGAAGACATTTGGGAGGGCATTGTGAAATCAGGTGCTAGCAAAGTTAGGTACTTTTTTCATGACATGTTTTCCCTGGGGTTGGTCCCCTAAGGAAGGGCTCTGTTCTCTCTCTACATTTCATGACTGTTTTTATCTCCTGACAGGTACAGTGCTTTGAAAGAACTTCTGTCTGGCTTGGACCAAGAGACCAAAAATGCCTTGAGGAATTTATATGGACTTTCTAACATCAAATCTCGGAAGCGGAGGGATGCTGATTCTCCACAATCATCTGAGGGACACACTGATTCAAAGTTCTTGAATATCTTGCCGCTTATAGTCTTTGAGGCAGATGATACAACCACGGAAGCCACTGATCTCCTGACTGGAAGAAAGCGGAAAGTCAATGGTACCATTATCCACAAGGCATCGGATGTTATGCATGTACAGGAGACCAAGAAAACTGTGGGCTTCCAGATGGTGAGGGCCATTCTAAGGATGCTCCCTTCTATGTGAATGTGTGTGTGTGTGTGTGTGTGTGTGTGTGTGTGTGTGTGTATGTGCTTATACCATGTCAGTCCAAATGTAGGCCATTGTTGAACATAAATAGGATGCAACTTCAAAATGAGATTTCTTTGAAAGGAAAAACATTCAATTCAATTCTACTAGCATTTCTTAAACTTCTGTGATATTCCAAGTACGGCTAAATGCTGGGTATAGAACAACAAAAAGAAAAATATTCCCTGCCCTCAAAGAACTTATATTTCTATTAGTGGAAAACAACATCTGCACAATTAAATAAATACAAAGCTCGACAAATTAAATTATTGTATTGGAGGAGCAAGGGGAAATTATTAACAATTGAAGGAAAGGAAAGTATCTATATAAGAGAGACCATGGGATCTGAGCTTGTAATGGAAATAGAGATACCAGGAGACAGAGATATATGTATCTTTCTCTATGCATTCTCTCCCTACCTTTGCCTCATAAAATTCTCTTCTTTAAAGATGCAACTCAAACCACCACCTTCTACATGAAATCTTTCCTGATTTCTCATCAGGAGAAATCTTTCTGTCTTTAACTACTTTATATTTATTTGATTTATTCTGTGTCCATTGATATATGTACTTGGCTCCCTCAATAGAATATAAACTCTTAGAATTATAAATGCTACTCTTAAAGATTATTTTATTCTTTGTATTTGTATTATCCCACCTACAATAAAAGAGACAGACAGAGATGTGAGCCAATGGCACTTTATTAAAGGGTCCATGGTTCTCTCTAATGAAGTAGACCTCAGATCTGACTCATCATTTGAGATGTTGCCTCCTTCCAGGGCCCTATTTTTGTAGGGCTAGATGGCCAGACATTAAAGAATAGCTATACCAAATACATAATAATTCCATCAATTTACATGTGATGCAGAAGCTAAAATAAGCTGTCAGTAGGATCAAGATGATTGAAGCAAGAGATATCTCCATACAAGATGGATAGGCTTCCCAATAGGTTAGGCAGAAGGAAATGGTACAAGCTATCATCGTCTAAATTGTCATAAGATGGTCATCTGCTTCTATTGGATAAGAAATTGGTCCGGAGGCACTAAAGTATTTTGGGCGACTTTCTATGTAGTTGATCACCTCTGCCATGATGGTCTCAGCCCAACAAGAGTGGAGAGCTTTTAGTTAATTTCCTATGGTTAAAAAAGTGAATTTCGAATCTGTAGCTCACAACTCTGGGGCTTATATACAGAACTTTAATATGATTCTATCAAATTGATAAATACTAATTAGAATAGAGTAATTCCATAATTGATATAGATATAGATATGGATACAGATACAGATTGATATAGATCTCTCTCTTACTATATATATACATACACACTGAAAAATAACCCTCATTTTTAGGTTATACTCAAGGCTTATACAAGTCAGATTATGGGGGGAATTGTGGTCTAAATTCAGATCCATGAAGTATAAACAGAAGTGTGTTATTTCTGTCATATAGTGCTTCATTTTTGCCATCCCTAATCTGCCTTCCTGGGTCTATTCTTGGAATTTTCTATATTAGAAAAACTGCCAGGAGCAGCAACCACCATTGTCCAAGTTCCTTGCATTAAAAAAAGAATCTTATCCATGCACATTCTCTACTCTCCTTATCCCTGAGGTCTGATGACAATTTATTAGCACAAAATCAACCTTTTCCCACCCTAATTCCAAGGCACCATTATTCATGAGGCTACTGATATCACAACATTTGAGGGGGTTGAGGAAAGTGAGATAAAATTCTATCGCCTGAACATTCCCATCCAGGTAGTAGACAGCATTCCCCTATCCCAGCTGCCCATTGCTAGAAAGGTCTGACAAATACCATCTCATCTCTTTCACAGTGTGAAAAAAATGGCACTACTGATGACTGTGCAACTTATACCTTCAATTCTGGGGTCAATGCCATTCGGGAATGGTACAAGCTGCACTACATGAATATCATGGCGCAAGTGCCCCTGGAGAAGAAAATCAACATGAGCTACTCTGCAGAGGAATTGCTGGTGACCTGCTTCTTTGATGGAGTTTCTTGTGATGCCAGGTCAGCAAGGGAAATGCTCCTGTTTTCACCCTATTTTCAACCTTCAGCATTCTCTTGTCACTGAAGGGTGCTACCCTACACACACAGCTGAGCTGACTGATTCTCCTTATTGGAATCTTGTTCCCTCACTTTATTATATAGTTGACACATGGGTAAGAAGTTTTAGTGGAGGAGGAGAAAGTGAATGGAAAGGATCCAAGTCTGGTCCTTGATTTCTGACTAATAATACTTCTGTTACTATTACTATTACTACTACTACTTCTACAACTACTATTACTACTATTATTATTACTACTACTACTATTACTATTACTACTAGTAGTAGTAATAATAATAGTAATAGTTGCAGAGAAGGTGCCAATTTGCATTGCTAAGGAATTTCCTTATCCAGGTAGTTCCTTATATCAGCTAAATAACAGATTCAATCTCTATTCCTATTAACAATAATAATTTTAAAAATCTAGCCTGTGATGTCATTGCAATAAGGAACTTTCAGAAAGGAAATGTCCTCTACCAATTCAGATCAGTGGTAACATTAGAAGTTTACCCAGAGCATTGAACAATTAAGTGATTTTCTCAGAGTCATACAATATATATTTGAGGCACGACCTAAACTAAGGTTTTATTGATTTCATGAATAGCTCTTTACTCATTACACCAAGCTGACCTCATAATAATAAAGAATTGTCCCTTAGTTAACCTACTAGATTACATACAACTATTTTTATTCAATTATAGAAAAGCAGGCGTTTTTTGTTTTTATTTTTACCACATAAGGTCAGAGGTTCTCAAGATGATCCAAAGACCCTTTCAACAGGTCCATGAGGTCAAAACTATTTTCACAATTACACTAAGATCTTTTATTTCTACTATAGCATATACATATGACATTCATGTAAATAAAAACTCTTTAGCGAAAGCCCTCAATATTTTTTAAGACTATAAAGAGTTACTGAGAACCACTATACTAGATAGTAATCTGTAAGACAATAAATATAAAGGAATTATGGCAGGGATAATGACTTCTGTTACTATTTCTATCTGAATTCCATCAAACAAGATAAGAACAAGATGGATAACAGTAATAATTATTAAGGGGCATAAAGATGTAGAAACAGAGATATTAGTAGGAGTTGAGAGGAAAAAGCAGCAAGCCCCGCAACAGTGATGGAAGAAGCAGAGAAAGAAATAGACAGTTGATAGGATATCCCAACAAAAGGTGGGGTAAGAAGGGGAAAAGAACTATGTTGAGGCTCTCAACACAACAGTGCTCCCTCTCTGACTCGATTTTTTTTTTTTTAAGAGCTAGGAATGAAGAGTCCCAGATCTGGAACTATCTGACTCAGTTTTTTATCTCTGTAGGAACTTCACTCTTTTTCACCATCCAATGTATGGGAATTGTTATACCTTCAATGGAGACAACAATAAGACTGTCCTCAATACGTCCATGGGAGGCAGTGAATATGGTAAGAAAGTGGGAATTACGGTTTCTCGGGTATGATTAGGACAGTAGGAAGATCCTTTTAAAAATGTCTATTTTCCTCCCTTTGGCCAAAGTTCTAGGATCTTACAACCCAGAATATTCTCAACAGAAACCATTCCTTCCCCCATTTTACTGTCTTATGCCCCAAGAAGCAGAACTACAAGTTATTGGAAGTCACAAGGAGGGAAATTTAGGCTTGAAATAAGGAAGAAAAACTTCTTAAAGAAGAACTGACATAAGATTTGCATTCATTGTCTTATTTGAACCTCATAGCAATCTTGTGAAACAGGTAATCTTATTTCTTAGCCTCATTTTATAGAGAGGAGGCTGAAACTCAAAACACTGAAAAGTGTCAGAAGTAGAATCTAAAATCTTCCTTAGCAAGTCAAGCTGCCTCAGGCAGGTGACTCCCAACATAGAATGAAATGCCTCTGCAGGTGGTAGTGGAGAGTTGCAAGCAAAGGCTGAATGACCACTTGGGAGGAGATTCTAGGACTAACTGGCTGCTGAGTTTCCTTCCAAGCCTGAGATCTTGTGATACTGTAATGTAATGCATTATCTACTTAGATTCCTTTTGAGATAGCGACAAAGCAGTTACTGTTTCAATGAGATATTGTTATAATTCCTCTGAGTATCAGGTTTTGAATTCCCTTGGCTTCCATTTAAAAATACAATGGACAGAGCCCTAGATTCTGCTACTCAATCTTTTTGGGTGACTTTAGGGAAATCACTTCATTTTCCTGGATCTTAAGTTTCTTCTTCTGAAAAATGTGAGGGAATTGGAAAGGAATGGGGAAGGAAGGGAATAAGCATTATAAAGCAACTACTATGTACCAGTCACTGTGCTAATCACTTTACAAATGTCATCTCATCTGACTCTCAGAACTTTTAAAGGTACATACTGTTATTATCCACATTTTGAGGATTATTGAATAGAAGTGACTTGCCTAGGTTCACACAGCTTGTAAGTATTAGAGGTTATAAGTTGTATCCACTATGTCACCAGCTGCCTGCTTAGGACTAGATGAATTCTAAGGTTCCTTTCTGTTCTAAATTTGTGATCTTACAAACCTCTTTATCTAGAAGAACCACTCAGGTAAGTTTGTTACTGATGGCTTAGGCAATGGAAATATGCCCTTATTGGCTTGTAATCGTAAAAATGATCCTCCAGACGGTTTCACTCAGATGTCTAATCATGGCAAGGAATGTGGATTTTGGAGGCCTGTAACATCAGACACCATGCTCTGACAGGTTTTCATCTACATGGTATCTTTATGTTTGTAATCCTTGAAGTATTTAAGAAATAATGGTGTTCTTGGATTCTATAACTAGTATTGCCCACCTAACAATGAAAGTGGTCTTGCCCTAATACTCAACCAATTGATAACAAAGAGGCTCGAGCTGGGTGTTTATCTGGGGAGCACCCTTGTAGGGCTGACTCAGCCCCCAACACCTGTTCAAAATAAAACACCAGATATGAAAATTGGAAAATTGCCACACTTTATCAAAGACACAAATATAAATTCGTGATAAGTATGCATGAAGTAAGATAGTCTCCATTGTAGGTGAAGAGGCCCAGTATTGGGCGAAACTGGGCTGTAGGTCAGTCAAATATCTTCCTCCATTGGGAGGAAGGGCCATAAGTTTCATCCAATAAGCATTTATTAAACATGTACCATGTACCTAGGCACTGGGGATAGATGCAAGATTATGTGATGATCAACTATGATAGACTTAGGTTGTCTCAATAATTCAGTTATCCAGGACAATTGAAATATTCTTGGGATAAAAAATCTGTATCCAGAGGGAGAACTATGGAGACTGAATGTAGATTGAAGCATAGTATTTTCACCTTTTTGTTTATTTGTTTGCTTTTTTTTCTTTCTCATATTTTTTTTCCTTGTGGTCTGATTTTTCTTGCACAAAATGACAAATATGGAATTATGTGGAGAAGGATTGTACATGTTAAGCATTGTTTGCTATCTTGGGGAAGGGAGGGAAAAAAATCAGAACACAAAATCTTACAGAAGTGAATGTTGAAAACTTTTTTTTACATGTATTTAGAAATATATATATATATATATATATATATGTGTGTGTGTGTGGTACTCAAGGTAGAGAGAAAGAGAGGAAAGTGATATGTAATATAGTCTGGAAAGATAGGTTAGACTGATTTTTTTTCATTTTTAATAATTATACTTTATTTTAATATTAATTTTTAAGTGAAAGAATTATACTTCAATCTGCATTCATCATTTTTCTCTCTGGATAAAGATAACTTTTTTTCATAAGAACTTTGGAATTTTCTTGTATCATTATTTAATTAGAGTAACTTAAGTCTTTTACATTTGATCAAGGTCATTCTATTGCTGTATACAATGTTTGGATATGATTTTTAAGGGCTAAATGGAAGTGTCTGTATTTTACCTTAAAGGCTACAAAAAGCCATTGGAGATGTATGAACAAATGAGTGACCTGGTCAGACCTGTACTTTAGGAATATAACAGGGTCACAAATTTAAAGCCAGAAGGGAATCCTCCCATTTTTACAGATGCGGAAAGAGAGGCTCAAAAAAAAGCTATTTAATTTGCCTAAAATAGCAAAGGCAGAATTTCAACTCAAATCCTCTAAATGTAGACCTGATTTTTTTTTTTTTAATTGTACCACAAGAATTCCCCATCAGTTTGGCACTTCTCCAGAAAAGGATTTAGATAAGGGAGAAACAAGTTAAAAGGAGATCAGTTTGGATGCTGTTGAAGTAGTCTAGGTAAAAATGATAAGGAAATGATAAGGACATGAATGCCATCAACAAATACTGTCTTTCCTATCTCAAACTTTTTACTTCTGCCCTAGTTGCCCTAAGTCTGCAAGTTTCCTACCATAACTCCCAGGCAGGACAATCTAGGACACAGATGTTCTCAGAATACATAGCCCTTGTTGCCTTCCCCCTTTTTTAACCTGAAGTTTTGTTTGCTTTTGATTTTGGAAGCAGACTTAAGTGACTTGCCCAGGGTCACACAACTGGTAAGTGTCTGAAGCTGGATTTGAATTCAGGTCTTCCTGATTTTAGAGCTAGTGCTCTATCCACTATGTCCCTTAACTGTCCCCTTAGCTGGGTTTTTGAGGGTCCCAAAGTGGGCTACTTTTTCCCACATTCACCTCTATCCTCTATTTTTCTTTTTATTGAGAACTTAATAAACACCAAATAAATGAGCATTCTCATATATATTTTAAAATGGAAAAAAGCTTAGTTTTGCATGAAAGTTAATTTCTTTTCATATATATATATGAATATATATATATGTGTATGTGCATACATATATGTATATATATATATATGTATATATATATATATATATATATATATATATATATATATATATATATATATATATATATATATATATATTCAACACATAACTTTCAAAACTGTGATTTTGTGACTCCTTAGAGATTTCCTTTTGTTAGCTTTTCATTCTGGGAAGAGAGCCCTAGCTACCCATTAAGTGGAAAGAGTAACAAAGAGAAAGAGTAACAAAAATGCATAATCAAATTAAACAAATTCCCACAATGATTGTCAGCCCTTTTAATGAGTGTCCTTGCTACAGTTGCTCCTTTACTCATGCAAATCTCAGGAGTTTTCTTGATATCTCAGGCCTTTAATCATACCTTCTCCTTCCCTCCAGGACTGCAGGTCATTCTTTATATAGATGAAGAAGAATATAACCCCTTCTTGATATCATCAACTGGGGCTAAGGTCGTTATCCACAGGCGAGATGAATATCCTTTTATTGAAGACATAGGAACAGAGATTGAGACAGCTATGGCCACTTCAATAGGAATGCACCTGGTAAGTGAGGATTATTATGTGCTCCGAGGCATGTCCTGGAATAATAACAATTACAGCGCCTAAACTTACTTAGAACTACTTAGAATAGTTAAAACGTAGTTGCCAAAATATTTTTCAACTGAGGGTCCATAGACAACCCTCAAGTGATCTGTGAATTTAGCGTCAAAGGGGGGAATTATAATTTCTAAATGAGAATGAAATATAGTTGTCAAAATATTTTTAAAAGCAAAGTCATAGATCTAAGTAACATAAGGAACTCTTAAGAAATTTAGGGATTAGCTTTGCTCAGCCTTCTATGATACTGTAGTTCTTCAAGAGTTTTTATTTCATCATTGTGTATTCTTTCTCCAGTGAGGCAAATGATCATCATCATTGACATTTAGATAATTTTGAAATTTACAGAATTCTTCACCTATAGTGTCTCATTTGCTTCTCACAAAAGAATCAGGAAATATGCCCTACTGTTCCCATTTTTCAGATGAAGAAACTTAAGCCCAGAGAAATTAAATGATTTTCCCAGAGTCAAGAGCCAGTAAATGCTAGGACTGGGATTTGAACTCAGGTCTCTCCTGACTTCAAGTCAGTCAATCACTTTTCTCTACTGTGCTGTTCTGTCTTCCATAACCTTTCATGCCTTAGTCTTCATAAGGTGCTCTAACTCCGCCTCCCCCAAAAGATCATTCCTCAATAGCCAACATTGTGGTGATAGACTATAATCTGAACAGCAAATAATACAGCATGATGGAGCATACATGAAGTTTACATAGAGAAGAAGAGTATGAGAAGATTGTAAATATGATGTTTTGGGATCAATAGATCAGAAAAATTATCATATTCATGTGTCTGGATCTCAAAAGGAATTTAACAAAGTCTCTAGAATCATAGCTGAAAGGGACCCTACAGGTCATTTAGTCCTATTTTCTCCCTCATTTTACAGATAAAGGAAAGAGTGAGACTCACTAATTTTTACTGATTGTAAATATCAGAGCTGAAATTTATCAGACTCCAAATCCAGTTCACTCTCTACTGCATCACTGATGGGTGTTGACACCTGTGATCTTTTTGGACAAAATTGTGAAAGATGTGAGAGAATTTGGCCCAGTTTCCTGTTATAGGACAGTGAATGTGTAGTGAGGTTAAAAAATGTAGATTTGTGGATTGTCAGATAATGATTTTAAAAATCCTGGAGCTCTGCAAGTATATTTGACCTCTGCAGCTTTTGATCCTTGAATTATCCTTTTCTCATTGATAGCTCTCTTCACTGTAGGATTTTTATAACATTGCTTTTTATTGCTTCTCCTACCTCTCTAACCACTCTTTCTCAGTCTTCTTTGCTGACTCTTCATCCAGGTCATGTCTACCAATCATGGGATTCCTTGAAGACTGTTCTGGAGTCTTTTCTTCTTTCATGATACTATTTCACTCAGTAATCTCAGTTCCTGTGGATTCATTTCAATCCATGCACAGGATTCCCAGATCTGTACAGCTAATCTCTCTCCTGACTTCCATTCTTGCACCCCTTAGAAGTCAGTTCTTCTAACCCCTTCATTGTACAAATGAGGAAATAGAGAAATGACTTCCTAAAAGTCACATATGGATTCTTTTACTTCAATGGCCTACTAGCCATCTCAAATCGATTGTCCAACAAACACGTTAAATTCAGTGTATCCAAAACTGGACTCATTTTCTTCCCTCTCCAATACAACCCTTCCCTTTTTCTACCTTTCTTGTTATTATCTAGGATACCAACATCTTTCTAAGTTACCCTGTGTCATCCTTAAATCCTCACTCAATCTTACCCCCATATCCAATCTATTTTTAAGTCAGTTCTACTTTCACAACATTTCTTGTATATGCCTTTCTCTCTGCTCTAGGACTGCCTTTGGCCCAAGCCCTCATCACCTAACACTTGGACTATTTCAGTAGTCCATTGGTTGATGTTTCTGCCTTTCCTTATGTCAGTCCACCCTCCACTCAGCTGCCAAACTGATCTTCCTAAAGTACAAATTTGATCATGTCACCAGCACCCTCAATTAATAAAGTCCAGTGACTCCCTGATGATACTTCCAATATCAATTATTAAATCTTCTCTGGGGCTTTTACAGCCTTTCACAAATTTACCCTTTTATTGTCCTTCCATATTTCATATACATTATACCTCTCGTCCCCCTCCCAAGTATTCTGCAATCCAGCAACATTAGCTCCTTTGCTGACTGTCTTCTCTGCTTCCCTCTCTCCTCTTAGCTTCCTTCAACTTTCAGTCAAAAGTTCACCTTCTACAAGAAGCCTTTCCCATTCCTCTTTATGTTGATTATCTCCAAATTTATCCTGCATACAATTTGTTTATACATAGCGGGTTTCATGTTGTTTGTCCCCTTTAGATTGTGAGCTCCTTGAGAACAGAGACTATCTTTTGTTTCTCTTTCTTATGTCTCCATGTTAGCACAGTGTCTGATGCATAGGAAGTGTCTAATAAATGAATTGGAAGAGAGATGAAATTAGACTTATTTTTTAGTGAAGGAACTCAGCCATTTTTGTGTTATGGAGGCTTTTAGGAGTCTGGTTTAGTCTTTGGACTCCTCAAAATAATGTTTGTTTTTTTTTAAATGCATAAAACAAGACTCACTCTATATCTAATTAAGTCTTGGAAAATCAACTTTTTCTACACCAGTAGTTCTTGCCCATTTTTGTGTCCCGGAGCTCTTTGTGAGTCTGGTGTAATCCATGAACCCCTGTTTAAAACAATGTTTTAAAATGCATAAAACTAATTACATGAAATCATAAAGGAAACCAATTGTATTGAAATATAGTTATCAAAATATTTTTAAGAATCAAGATCATAGGCTCCAAGTTTAAAAAAATTATAGAAGGAGATAACATAATAATCATTTGGTTAAATAGTACTAGGCACAGAAATACAGAAATATAGGTAGTCAGGCAGTCTGGTTTTCTATGGCATTTCAGGCTGACCATTGAGAGTAGATGCAATCATAAAATTCAGGATCAGAACGTGACTGGGATTCTGTAGCTATTTCCCAAGCTAAGAGCCTTCCAGGAGTCTGCCATTTTCTTGAAAGGTCTCTTAATGATGGGATATGAGCCCTGGCAAGAAAGGTTGAGCTCGAGAGTTCTTGTGAAAGAATTCACTCTATGGCAAAGAATAGGAAAGTTTTTTTTCTGAATATCACTAAGAAAGAGATTTCCTAATACAACCTAATACAATCTGGAGATTTTGTTAAAAGATTTGTTGAGGGTACTTAGTTTTATGGATAGATCCCAGAGTTTGGGATTATTGAAACAATGGAGAATTTTGCAATTGAATAGGTTTCTGTTTAACTCTGTAGAAAGTTTAATCAGTATTGGGTGTTATCAATGGGGGCTGGTCTCTTGGGATAACAGAATGGGGCTAGTCTTCTGGGTGGGGTACAGAAGTAAAGTTCAAGGTAGCTTTCTCCTTGAGAGAAAAAGTTTCTTCTGGCTTCCCATTTCATTTTGAGTTCCTGATTCAACCAGGATTTTCACCTCAATTATTTTACTTCTATATTCACTCAGACTGCCTCTGTATGTTCTTTATACCCTGGGCCTTTCTTCAAATTGGTCACATAGATACAGGTGCAATTGAGAATACTGGATGCTGCCGCCAAAGTCTTCGATCCTTTACCAAAGGGAACTCCAAATAAACCCACTTCTGGCATTTACTGTCTACAGTTTACAAGTCACTTAACTTCCAGTTTTCTCATCCATTAAATGAAGGAATTAAACTATTGATGCCCCCTTAGATCCTCTCCAGTTGTAGTTTCTCTATAGGATCTATAATCCTATAAGAGGTCATTGAGTTCAGAACACTCTGGCTCTTTCCACACATTCAAATGAGGGAATTCTTTCTGCCACCTCAGGGAAATTAAGCCTCCTCATGGTAGATAAAGAGTACAAAGAATGGAGAGAAGTTATTCCTCCTCTCCCCTCCCCACTTAGGGTGATTTAAGCCCATGATACCTGGGCAGAAGATAATACTGGGAAAACATGGGGGAATTTAATTTCTGAAATTCTCTTTAGGTCATCTGAGTCTCACGACCATGTGGGTGGTTGTCTGGGTGGTTTCAGCTACTGAGCCCAAAGAATCATTTTCCTGCTCCCCAACCACCACCACATACCTAGTGTGAGCTTCCTACCCGGTCAGGAAACATGACCCAAGAAGCCCTGGAATCATAAGGTCTGATAACTATCTCTTCAAAGTCCAGAGCTATTTTGTTGATCAGATAGCCAAGAAATGAAAAATAATTCAAAATAGATTGCCCAGAACGAGACAGCTTGGCTGCCAGGTTCTCAAAGCCAAACTGTTACCTGGGCAGTCCCAACCAGCAATTGCTGAATGAAGCTTGACTTGGGTTTATCATTCTGATAGGTTGTACAGCTTTTCCGTGAAGCACATAAAGCTCCTTTTTAAAATTCCATGAATAACCAACAGCCCCAGAGGTGCCTCTATTAGCTAAAAGTATGATGGTCCAGAGAAACTTTTGTGACTTCCAAGCTAAGTTCATGCTCAAGTGTGATAGAAGCTGAGTTCACCCGTACAAAATAGTACCCAGAATCAGGAAAGGGGGTCCAAAGGCCTTTCCTTGCTTGCAGCATGCACACAACATGCTTGTGCACACACATACTAACAATAATGCATTAGAAGCAACAATACTGACTCCTAACCCAAAGATAGGAAACTTATTCTGTTTCTTTTACCATGGAGACCCTGCTTTTCTAAACCAAGGAAGTCAACCCCTCTATAGCACTCATTCAAGGAGCTAAGTCTCAGACTCATCCCCAAAACAGCCCAGAGGGAGTAGACCTCAAAAGGCCACTCTTTGGTTAAGATCTCCCTGAACCTTCCAAATTCTTCCAGAAATGAACTTGAAAGAAATCCCAGGGTTCAGTAGCTTAAATCTGAAATGACTTCTCAATTTATCCACCTCACTTCTAACCCAGTGTGACATTTATTATTATCACCACAAGATTCACTTGGCAAGTCCAAGACTAAGGAGGCTGATGACTTCCTTCTGAGTACTTGACAAGTAGGTCACCTTGCTAATAGATTGTCATCTTGTGGTTAGACAAGCTGGTTTTCCCTAGGTGTGGTTATTGAAGAGAGATTAGTTCAATTCATTTCGATTTATTCAAACAAACATTTATTTAAGGACTTACTTCAAAGCCTGTGCTAGCCACTTGGAAGAGCAACAAAGATAAACAAAGCATATTCTCTGTCTCTTAGAGAATTTTCAGTTTAATGGAGGGATGTGATAGAGAAAGACTTTTGATAGGTCCTTTAAGATCCAGAGGTGATTAGAAAAAGTTATTTCTCTTTCTTCCTCATTTTCCTCAGAGATCATATATTTAGAGTTGAAAAGATCATAGAACTCATGTGGTCTGTAACCATCACTTCTCCCCACTCTATTTCATTGATGGTGAAACTCAAATTCAGGAAAAATGTGATTTGCCAAAAGTCACATAAAAAAACAGGAGCTGAGATTTGATAACAAATCCTGACTCCAACACCTCTTTTCCATTGCCTACTACCAAGGCTACCATCTCCGTTTTGGTTTTTCATTTAAGTCATTGCTTCCCTCTGGCTATGGTGGGAGCTGTACTATGGGATAATCGGTGATATTTATCTCAGTTTTCTCTTTTGGGGTTTCAGACGGAATCCATCAAGCTGAGTGAGCCATATAGTCACTGCACCAAGGATGGCAGGGACGTGCCTGTTGATAGTATCTACAACGCTACCTATTCTCTCCAGGTACTAAGCTGGGTGGGCAGGATGAGGATCTCCATCTCCCAAGATGTGTGAGCACCCACCAGGAAGCTGGCGTGACACAGATGTCAAGGTCACACTCTAGCTGGGGCTGGGGAAATTCCACCTTGTAATCAGTTGAGTGTGGGGGTGGGATCAGAAGATCAGAAATGGTGATAATAATCCCTGATATTATCTAATCACCAGCAAGACTTTGGGTACATTGCCACTGGCTAATACCAGTTTTTCTCCATGTCATCTGTAACTGGATCTTAATAGTCAAAGATTTTCCTGGAACACTGTGTTAAGAAAAGAAGGCTTCTTTTCCTAGATATGAACCCTTTTACCTGGAATCTGGCAGATTAGACATGAGATTCCTCACATATACTGTAGAAATCTCTCCATAAGGGAAAGGAGATTGGGAATCCCCACCTGGAGCTGGAGGTGTGGAGGAAGGGATGGGGAGGAATCATCAGCATCTCTTCTTTCAGATATGTCTTCACTCCTGCTTCCAGAGGCACATGTCCGAAAAGTGCCATTGTGCCCAGTTTAGTCAACCTGCACCAAAAAATGTCTCCTACTGCAATTACCAGAAACACCCCAACTGGAGTGAGTTCTTATCAATAACTAGCACCCCCGGGCTAGTCTCTCAAGATAGTGATTCAGAGGGAAAAGAGAGAGTGTGTCCAAAAACATAAAGCCAGAAACTTTAACCATTTAAATCAGTTTCAGGGAGGAGGGGGGTGGGGTAAAATGGCAAGACATGTAATTTAAATTTCATTATGAAGGAGAATTTCTTGATATAAGATTAAATCAGAAATGATAACCTTTCAAGAAGGACTTAAAATATTAAAATGGAGGAGATCCAGCCAATAAGAAGCATTTGTTTTCTAAAAACTAAAAGGATGTGAAGAATCAGAGGGTCTTCACAATGGAAGAGACCTTAGAGAGCTGGAAGTAGCCTTAGTAGTTATCTAACCTAACTTCTTCATTTTACAGATAAGGAAACTGATATTATCTCCTTTAGGAATTCCTTCCTAAACAGCCCTACATAGTATCTTTTGTCTACTCTTCAGTATGTAAAGAGAACTAAATTAGAGTGAGGAAGCCTGGGTCTAGCCCTACATCTACCACATTCAAGCTGTGCCCACTGACTTTATTTCTCTGGGCCTCAGTTTCCTGATCTGCAAAATCAGGGAATTAAACTACAAGGCCTTTTAAAATGTCCTTCTAGCTCAAGAGCTGAACCTACTTTCCCATCTATGTCTCTGGATTCCTCTCCAAAACAATGGATAGGGGCTGGAGGCAGAGTTGGGAAAGACTGGATGGCTCATCAAAGTCAATGGAGAGGAAGGTGTCTTTTTTTGGGTATGCTCTCTGTCTGTTCCTCCAGATTTTAACACATTGGACATCATAGATAAGCAATAAAGTAGAGTGCAAAGAGATTTGGAATCAGAAGTGGGATACAATTCCACCCCTGTCATTCATTATCTATTGATTTTGAGCAGGTTACTTCAATATTCCAGGTCTTTCTCATTTTTCTTATCTGTAAAATAAAAAGGTTTCCACTCTCTAAATCTGTAATTCTATATGTGATGTGAAGGGAAAAAAAACCAAGAAATAGCGAGACAGGAAATGAGCAGGTTCAGGGAGTGACAGGGACCTTGTGGGAAATTTCATGGCCCTCATCCTCCATGGTCTTCCCTCCACAGTGTATTGCTACTATAAGCTGCACCAGGCATTTGTCCAAGAAAAGCTGGGCTGCCAGGCCATCTGCCGGGAACCTTGCAAGTAAGTATTGCCACAAGTAGGTGAGGGGTCTGCATTGCATTGGGTCTGGTCAAATTACAAGACTAATCTTGCCTTTTTTTCTCCGTAGATCTAAAGAATGGTCTTTGACCACCAGTCTGGCTCAGTGGCCATCTGACATTTCAGAGGTGAGTTTGTTTCCCCCAATGGGTGTGGAAAAACTGTAGGGTCCTTCCAGCCTCTTGCAACCAGGTAGTACTTTCCTGCCACATAAGAGGACCAGTATAGCTGAACTGGGACCTCGCTACTCTGTACAGTGTATTTGTGATCCAGGAGAAAAACCATACAGATAAGAGAAACAAAAAGCCTTCCTTTCCCTTCTTTGCCTCCTTGAAAAAAATCTGAACTTCAAACTAGATAAAATTAGCATTTCCATATGTAGATATATATTTGCATATGTTCATATATTATTGGAACAGAAGGAAAGAATAATATATGATCTGAATCTCTTAGTACTTGCTTTTTTTTGAGAGTCAGACTCTTCCAGGTAGAAGGCTTAGTTCCTTGAGGATTCATAATCAGCAAATAAATCTTTCTATGCTTACTCATGCATATGTATTCTTTCTCCCTCAGAAGTGGATGCTGGATGCTCTCACATGGGATAAAGGCCAAAAAGAAAACAAAAGGCTAAATAAGTAAGTTTTCTTCCATTCTTCGCCTCCTTTTCCTTTTTCTTGCTTTACCCATGTCTAACTTACAGGGTTCTTTCCATACTATTTGCATGTTTATTCTTTTCCCTAGTACCATGACTTCTACCCTTTTTTTGGAAAATCCTCCTTCTTCTGAAAGGACCTTTAATGGCAGATTGTAAAGCTAAGATACTCATACTTTGGTCTTAGAAGGATATTTCCAAAATAGAAGACTACTTAGAGGACAAAGAAGAAACACAGGAGACAGGGAAGCACCTTCTGTTCTTCAAAGGGTGCTCTTGGCCATGATTCCCAGTCTCACTACTGAGACCCATGGGGAGCCCACTACATCTCCAAGACAGGATGGGGATTCCATTAAGGGAGCAATGGGAACAGGGATGTGACGATCTAACTGTCTCATGTTCTGCCCTTGGCCTTGACTCACTCCAGGTTGTTTTTATGTTTGCTTCCCTCCAGGACAGACCTAGCCAAACTCATGATTTTCTACAAGGATCTGAACCAGAGATCCATCATAGAGAGTCCAGCCAACAGTGTAAGTGATGCTTTCTCAAAAATGCTTTTTATTTCTCTAGGGTCAAAGACCCTGGAAATGGAAGCCAGATAGTATGGAGTCATAGGGAAAACCTGATTAGGTGGGAAGGGAAACTCTTATGTCACATTGGAGTAGAGGCGGGGTCAATTAACAATGGGAAATGACATAATCACATGTTACTAGAGCCTCTAGTTCTGTGTCAGTAGAGAAATCCTTTTGCTGCTAAGATTCTATCTCCCTCTTTCATGGTTTTTTTCTCCCACTGCAGGCTGCCCTTCTGAATTTGAGGTCCCCTCTCATGCCCACTACACTTCACAATAGGCACTTAATAAATGCTTAATAAGTTGTTGAATGATTGAATGCTGCTCAATATTTTTTGCAGATTGAGAAACTGTTGTTGAATGACTGAATGCTGTTGAGAATGGTTGAGTGACCAAATGCTGCTCATTACTTTTTTTTGCAGATTGAGATACTGTTGTCCAACTTTGGGGGGCAGCTGGGTCTCTGGATGAGCTGCTCCGTGGTGTGTGTCCTTGAAATCATTGAGGTTTTCTTCGTTGATTCCCTATCCATCATTACGCGACGATATTGGCAGAAAATCAAGAAGCGGTGGGCCCAACAGAACACTCAACAGGGCCAGTCATCCTCTAGGAACCCTGAGGACCTTGCTGGCTGTGATAATCCAACTTGTGTTCTTGATGATGATCTACCTACCTTCAATACAGCTCTGCAATTGCCCCAGGCCCCAGGAGCCCAGGTGCCTGGGACCCCACCACCCAAGTACAACACTCTGCGTATTGAAAGGGCCTTTTCCAATCAACTTGAAGACACCCAAGACTCAGAAAATGTCTGAGGTTGGAGGGACTCTTTCTTTCTGCTAAGACCCAGGAGGAGTCAGTCATTGTCTGTGGGCAGCTGGTTGGCATTTCCATGGACACTGCCCTTCCAATTAGGGCCAGACCCTCCCTGCTGCTAGTCTGAGGCTCTAATTCTGCCCCTGGAGCCTGCCTAGCAGACACAGCCAGGAACAAAACCTCTGCACCTGAGAGAAATGCTATTGCCCATTTTTCTGAAATGTTGATTAAGACTCATTTTTGAAATCTACCAATGGGTCCCAGCTAAAGGCTAATAGCTACCCAGGTGGAGTTGTCTCACCAAACCATTACTACTGACAGAGGACTCATTTCTCTCATAGCTGAGATGAAAGAGGGATCCAGAATCAGAGCTTCCATATCTTTGGGGATTTTTTCTAAAAGGCAAATTTAGCCTTGATTATAGGGAGAAACCTTGACAGAGCTACCCTCAAATGGAGCAGGCTGCCTTGGGAGGCTGTAGATTCTCCCTCAAGCAAATGCTAGATGACCATTTGGCTACAGTGGAAAGGGAGTCCTTTTTTCAGACAAAGATTGGACTAAGTCATCATTGAGGTCCATTTGAATCATGAAATTCTGCAAGGCAGAAACCAAGGAAGTGTTCTGTAAGAACTTAGCAAAGGAGAGGCAATGAAACATGATCTAAAAATCATTGCACTGATATGGCTGCAGAACTGAGATAAGCAAACTAGCCCAGAGGGCTCAGCCCCACTTACTCTCGATTGAGTATCACTAGGGCAAAAAGAGGTTTTTCTCTCATGGCCAGACTGACTGTGTAGGATATTGCACCCTGGGAACCTCAATAGTATAGAAAGGTGTTCCTGGTCTTTGACTGATGCTGCTTTTAAAATGAATTATTTAAAACTGTGTGGCTTGGAAAGTCTGTCCAAATGAGAGATCTATTTTTTAATAAACTTTGTTTGTTTGTTTTTTTAATTGATGGACTTGTGAGAGTTTCTTCCATGATTTATTATTAAGTATGTTAAATGGAACCCTGGACTAACTGACAAAAGTTCCAGGTCCTGATCCCAAAAGGATTATTTATGTTCTCTGAGTCTTAATTTCCTCATCTGTAAAATGCAAATAACAATCCATGTTCTTCTTCCCTAATAAATATTTGGTCTAGGTC